>NW_020955220.1:2269238-2270959 GCF_003031625.1 Empidonax traillii
AAAAAAAAAAAAAAAAAAAAGAATACTCTTTTCCCTTTTATCAAACTCCAAGGGTGAAACTTCTCTAAGGTTCTTTGTAGGGCAGATTAGTTTCTGAAAATGCCATTGTGTAGTATAAAATCATGCAAGTCAGCATCTCACTCATACGGAGTTTGATCAAAGCCAGTGTGAATAATTAGATAAGTAATGGATGCACAACTTATCAGATATAGTAATGGGGTTTATACATAGCATAAATTTCCATTTTGTTTCAACTGTTCTTGGCTGGCTGCAGTCACAGCTGTAGGCATTGGTGATGGGATGTGAAGTGGGGTCTCTTGCTGAGCTCAGTTGTGCCCTATCTTGGTTACATTTTGATACTGCACTGTACTTTTCTAAAAAAATTTGGAGATATTTATTTGAAAATATATATTTGAAATTTGAAAATATTTGAAATATGTTTGTATTGAAAAATATTCAGAATATATTTGAAAATTTAGGAATTTTCAAGCTATGCTCACTTGTGAATCAGTCTGAGTAGTGGAGTGTTTCAGTTTACAGGCTGATCTGTACTAGAAGAGCAGTAGATTTAAAGAGCCCTTCTCTCAGCCTTGACAACTGGTGTGGACGGACTCTTACAAGACTGAAAAGATAAAAATGAATAATAATCATAGAGTACTTAAAATAATAAGATTGGCAGAAACATCTGTAAGTCATCTAGTCTAACTCCATTCAAAGCAGATACAACTTAAAAGTTAGCTCAGGGTCTCATCTAGTCCAGTTTTGAAGATCTGCAAGGACTTCTTCCTCCCATCCTAGTTCTGTGTCCTTTTAGCTTTCATCTTGAATGGACCCCAAACATGAAATGTAAGAGCTGTAACCTAGCCTCAAATAGAATACAAATCACTCAAATCCCATGAACAAAACCCTATAAGTCTAAAAGAACATCATTGAAATAATAGGTATATAATGTAAACATTCCTAGATAAATAATGTTAAATATATAAATATTGTGTTCATAAACACAAGAAATACCCTTGTACTTAGTATATCTAAACTATTGATGGGGGAGTATAAGGCATAGCAAAAGAAATGCATCATGTAGTGGCTACTTCATTCTGCCACTGTCCATTTGGGCTCTGATTCTCTAGTCCTTTCAGCCTTTCCAGAAGTTTAACAAATTTCTAAAAAACAAAAGCAGAAATAAAAATAAAACAGAGTCATGACAGAAGTGATTTTACATCCCTGCAAATTGCAAGTATCCCTACTTCATAAGGAAATTAGCACCATTTGTGCTTGCACCAGAATGCTGAGTATCCAGCGCTCTCAGCGCTCAAGTGTGATGGCCAACCCTTAATCATCTAATTCAAGGGAGGAGATCTGTCTTACCCATCAGAGTCCAAGCACCTGATTACTGAGTATCACTTTAAGGAGCAGATTCACTTGGTGTAATAGTTCTCTGTACCGAAGTAAACTTTAAATTGTCTCTTGCCTCGGGGCATGTTGTTAGGAGTAGTAGTCTTTTGTTCACCTTAATGCTACAGACAATGTCTGTAACATTAAGAAAGTAGGGAACTTTGTCATGCCCTAAAAAAAATGTGATGTATTCAAATATGAAAAGGTTGTGGCTTGTTGAAAAATATCCAAAATACATTTATCATTACTACATGGGTATAAAATTACTTGGTCCAGCTAATAACTAAGCTAAGAAAAAAAAGGAAATGCACCCTTCTTTCAAATAG
>NW_020955220.1:2270980-2317057 GCF_003031625.1 Empidonax traillii
GAAAGTAGGGAACTTTGTCATGCCCTAAAAAAAATGTGATGTATTCAAATATGAAAAGGTTGTGGCTTGTTGAAAAATATCCAAAATACATTTATCATTACTACATGGGTATAAAATTACTTGGTCCAGCTAATAACTAAGCTAAGAAAAAAAAGGAAATGCACCCTTCTTTCAAATAGCAAAATTGAGGAATATGTTACAGGTTGAAATATATGGAAGCAAAGCTGTCATTACTAAGGAATCCTGAGTGAAAAACAACAGGAAGTAATAAAATGTGCTTTAAAATATGCTGGAATACCACCAAATTACCAAGTCAAAGAGAGTAGTTATTCACAAACAAATTACTAGGTTTTGGATTTCTGCTGTTTTCCTTCTGTATGAGTTCATTGGGTTGTAAATAGGGGTTGCATATACTGTAGTTACGTGTTCCAAATGCTGCCAGCTGTAAAACTGAATTATCGTTCATGGGGCACAACTTTTTGGATATGTCTTCTTATTCTGAAAAGAAAAATAAACTCAGGATTTAGAAGTGATAATGTGATAGATATTCAGAAAAAATTCTGGTTAAAAAAAATAGAAATGTTTCTTCTTCATAGTTTGGATTTTTTACTTGACCTATATTTTGCAGCTTTACGTTTTAGATTTCTAGTGTATGAATTTTCAGTAACTAGTCTTTGTGGAATTTAGTTCTTGAGGCAAGCACTCTATTCTGTCCTGCTGCTCTTTATAAAGACTGAGATACCTTTTTCTCAGCAACTATTTGTGAAGAAAGACAGTATTAAGGTAGACTAAAAAAAATAAAAAGGCATTTATACAGGCACCTTATACATAATACTTTATTTTCAATTTTTCATTGTGCAATCTTGGTAAATAAAGTAAAGCTATAGTGCCTTTATGATCGATACACTAAGGCACTGAGATTGTATCTTAGGATCTTAACATCTGTGCCTTGCACTGGCTTTCCCTGACAGTGTTTCCAGATGGTTCTCTGTATGATTGAAAGAAATATTCAGTGTGAATGAACATCATGTCTGATATTTGAGGGAACTGCTTTTTCTTACCTTTAAGGGATGCTCACTCCTTAACTCATGACCTGTGGCAAACTCTAAAAATACTAGACCTATTTAAAATAATTACAATATTTTAAAATGAGAACCAAACTAAAACACAGTTTCCCTTCCTTTAGCATGGAGTATGGTCTTTAGAGGAATTCAAAACCTGTTTGTCTGCGTTTTACATCAGAAAAAATTCCTTTTGGGAAACTGTTTTCTCTCTTCTCTAAAAATGTGGGTTTGATTTGTTAATGACAAAAACTTGGTAACTGAAAAGATTCAACAGAAAGGGTTTTGTGGTTTCCATGCATCTTCTGCGTAAATGCTTTTCGATTTTAAATGTTCCTCTGGGTTTGCGACTGAATACTTCTCATAGACCAAGAGGATTTAATAATCAACATGATATTATTTTTATTTAATGTGTGGTTTCTTCATATCTTAAACAAGACCGTTTGTCCTCTCACTTTGCCTGAGGATACATCTTGCTATAACTGTGTGATTAGATTTTAGATAGATGCAGTTGAAAATAAACCCAATTACCTAAATAGATGGAAGGCAGAAGTAAATTGTGATTAGCACATAATTGTAAACCAGAGATGCAGAAGCCTCAAAAACTAAACGTTTAATTTTGGGGAAGTAGCACCTAATCCTTAACAATATTTGGAAGATGAGGTGTTTATTACCTTACTAGTAAAATTCTCAGAACACTAAGAATGCTTTAATACTTTGAAGTTTTAACATTTAAAAGCCAATAGAGATACCTCCATATTACCTATATACAGACAGGGTATGTCTTGAGTATGGTGCGTGGGTGTTATTTGAGAATATGCATAGGATACACTGAACCAATCTAGGTAGAGAGATAAAATTTACTGTTGTTTTGTAAACTTTGTAAGAAAGTGCTTTAGAAAGACATACAAACCTATTAAATATATGTATGTTACACAGTGGCCATAAACTGTGTAATTTTGTAGTCTTTCCAGAGTACTCTTAACAATCCAGTCATTGCTATGTGACAGAAACCAGCTGATCCGTCCAGCAGTTTTACATACAATTATGTCTGAAGCTGTAGTTTTCACTTTCATTGAAGAAGGGCAATTATTTTTTCTTTTCAGAAATGGCAGATTTCGTGGGGCAACATTAAATTTCCGAAACAGATTACTTTAATGGCCTGTAGCAATGAAACTGCCTGTATAAGACACTTGGTATGTTTCAGAGCCAGCTGAAAAGAGAAAAACACTTTTTAGCTTTTTGGAGCTGTGCTTTCTCACAACTACTTTCTCTCTATAAGTACTAACACTAACATTCATCATTCAGGAATCAGTAAACTAAGGTGAAAATTGCACTATTAGTGTAGAAAAGCAGGACATTTGTGAAAACAGTGAATTTAATATTCCTGTTTGCTAGTTTTTAAACGATTAAAGGTCAGGTTTTTTACATTTTGCCTAAAATTATCTGTAAAGGAAAAATGTAAATATATTCCTATTTATATTTTTATCTCCTCAAAGAAATAGTCAACTGTTGTTGAGACTTTTCTTTTCCTAATAACTTTGCTAATCAGTCTGAGACAGATGGAGATCACTGAAATTCTGTAAGTTGCACATGACTAGATGGGCAGGTGAATAACAAAGATAAACACCTGAACATAAGGGAAGGCTGATATTAAAGAGAGATGGCATAACTATGGGAAAGGTCTCAAAGGGACTTCGTAACTTCTCTAGGCACCAAAGACAATCATAAGGCAAAAACTATAGGAAATCAGATTTCAGTTTTTCTTGTGCACACATAGAAGTTCATTATAGAAAGGTAGGATTCTTTAGCATCTGCCCTCTGGAACAGGAACTTAATTTTCCATCAAAAGATACAAGACTTGCAAAATATGTGCAAATTAATAATGTAGTTTTTGTAGAAATGCACATCTTTGAAGTAATTCTTATATTTTTCTCTTTCTTCTAAACGATTTCATCTCCCTGTGGCACTGTGGGCAAAGAGCTTGCCCTTCATATAAGATCATTGATTTAAATAAGAGGAAAAGGAAAAGAATACATGAATTTAGAAGGATAGAGTGATCTCTCTAAAGATATTTCCCAGGAGTTCGTGTATTCTCTTTTCATTTGCACACATCTGTATTAAATGCTCAGCTGCGCAAATCTAAGAACAAGGCACCTGGGTCCACCAGTAGAGCTCCTATCTTCATTAATTGATTGCTTAGTCATTAATATCTTCTGAATCATTTTCTGTGTGTACAGTGAGAGAGCTTAACAGGAAATGTAAACTAAGAGTATTACTCGTACATTACCTGTGAATCTTATGCAATTAAAATTATTTAGCTCCAACTTGGCAAGGTAGCTCATAATAAAAATTAAGGCTTCATAATATCTTTTTTTAATTCCAGAAATGTACTTCATACTTAGACCTAAAAATGTACCAAGTAGTGAATAAATAACCTCCGAATCAACTCTCCAAAGGTTTTGTGAAAGCTGAAAACAGTGTATTTTCAGGTAATGTAAAAATTAGAAAACAAAGACTTGAATGGTCTGTTTAAAATTTAAAAATTATTGCAGAAGAAAAAACATTCTTCTTGACAAAAAAATGCTGCCTACAAAGTAAGGAAGTGTCAAACTCAACAGTGTATGAAACACAGGGGGATTCAGGCATTTGTGTTGGTGACTGCCATAATAAAATGTGGGGTTGACATAAATGCCTTTTTAAAAATATGATTTCAAAATTCAGTCATAGGAGAACATAGACCAGAACACCCTGTCAGTGACTTTCACAGTCAAACCAAATTAAAATGTATGTCCTCCTGCTAGTCATTTCATTTGCTTCCTTTGGCAGTCTTAATGAAGTATTACCTCAAGTAAAACCAAAGAAATCCATATTTTCTATTTAAAATTCAAAGTGGTTCTACTGACAGTCATAAAACATTGATACTAATATAAAGTGAACTGGGTATTAAATATATGACTGTATAAGAGTGCAGCGCTTATCACTATCTGTGCATGCTTTGCTTTTCATTTCACTTTCATATTATATAAAATGCCACTGTCATATATAGGCTCTTATCAGAATTCCTTGTCTTGATGAGGGTTGATAGTTAATGGTTCTTTTCTTCCCTTTGAAAGGAAGAAGGACATGCTCATGGTAATTGACTTTCTAAAGGTGCACTGCAATGCTCGGTGAAGCAGTTGTGTTTGATTCAGTAGGCTGGAACTGCAAAATAATTTCAGCTAACAGCCAGAGGAGTCAAATGCCTGGAAAAATGAGGTAGCAGTGAATACCTCCAAACAAGAGTGTCAGCCATTTTACTACTAGAAATTAACTGTGGAAACAGAACTGAAAGGCCTCTTGTGTTCCTTAGGGATAAAATGATTGTGCAAATAGAAAATAATCAAAGCATGAGTATTATTTCTTCTCCTATTACTTCTCTCCAAGCGTTAACATAAACAGTTTTCTCTCTATGAGCTTCTTGCTCTTCTTAAACTTTTCCAAATATAGATTCTTTAAGAAATACTAATATTTTCTTTCTCATGAACATGATGCTTAATATTTATTTACTTCTTTCCATCAGAAGTGCATTCAACATGGACACCTTCTTAGTCTAACTTATTTATTCATTAAACTAAGCAGGAATAGGGGTAAACTGCAGCATGGAATACACTGTAAGAATCTTCTCTGTCTTTGATTTCCAGCAGTGCCGAAGGCATTCTCCAATAATACAGGGGAAAAAAAAAAACCCTCAAGGTGTCTCTTGCTTCTTAGATACAATAACTCTTCGAGTTGGTCTAGCTCAGGAGAGACAATACAGTTATTTCTGTGTAAATGAATCTCCTCTCTCTTCCTTCTAAATTTTCTTTAAACATTTTTTGAGTTCTTGAATTCCTTTTTTTTTTTTTTTATATATATTCATTTTTGGTTTTCTGTCCTCTCTGCTGGCTCAGACTGTCTTACGTGGTCCTAGTAAAGCAAACTGCAACAGTACTATCAGCCTGGAAATTCCTTTTAATCTGCAGAGTACCAAAGAAGATACAATGGCTACACTAGCCATGAAGGGTGTTAGCCGAGGAAGTTGAATAGAAATAGCTTCAGCACAGCTCCTTGTCTTCCTACATTAGCAGGGCCTAAACTCTCCCACTACCTAACTGGCAGTGCCTGAGACATTGTCTGTCATGGGTGGAAAGGAAGAGAAACTCAGTATGAATATCGAGTGCAGTGGGCTCACAGGAGAGAAATGAGTGTTTTTGAAGCCATTTGATAGGTGAGGTTTCACATCTACTGACACTCACTAATATTCTCCCACTTTATTGCCCAGACTCTCGTGTTATGAGTCTTTACGGGCAGATGAAGAGTATTTAATCTCCTTTCTCATGGCCAATTTTAATAAAAAATCAGAGACTAGTTTTGTAAAATAGAGCCGTAGACATTAAAAGTTGAGCAAACAAATCTGCAGAGACTCTTCTGAATAATTTTTTTTCATTCATTTTTTCTGTGGTTTAGTATCTGCCTCTAAATTGAAAAAGATTATACATATTCTCACAAGGGCATTATGAAAATTAATTAATTACTGTTTGCAAAGCTCTTAAGTTGCAATAAGATCTAGAAAGAAGGGAGATATATAAAAAAAATTAATAACTACCTGTCCGGTAACCTTTGTTCCTTCTGTACTGAAGGAGTGAAATGTCTTATGGAAAAAAAGCAGTAGGCTGTGAACAGGCAGTTAAAGAGTATAACAATATGGCCACATAAAAGGTGCTAAAGAGGGGTTTCACACAACCCTTAATTCTGCTTTTATTTACTTTTTAAAGTTTCGCTTTCAAAATTGAAGTTTATTTTAACATTATCAGTAGATTTTTAAATTTTTTTACTATGTTCTCCATGTTTTTATCCTACTTTGCAGACAGGAAAAAAGCACTAGAGAAATACAGGGTATTTCTCTTGAGCAATACCATTAAACAGAACTAACATGGTATTTGTAAATCTATTCAAGACTATCTGGGAATAGGATTCAAAATGAAATGTGTGGTTTTTTTCTTAAAGGAAAATTATATTTTCAAAATCCCATCATTTCTAAAAAGGCTTATTTTTATTTTATCAAAATTCTCAGGGAAAAGGATCACAAAATGATGTGATGCGTGAAAAATTCAGAAAGAATAATTTGAAAATCAGGCTTATAAATTCATATTTCTACTGAGCAGCTCCTTATCTGGCTGCCTGCCTCCTGGGTACTTGAACTGTGGCATCTGGTTAGCTCAAAGTTAATGACCATTTTCTATATGGATTATTTTCACAAAGATGTTAAAATCAAATCCCAGCTTAAGGAAATATAAAGGGGAAAGTCATCTTGCTGTGATTCCTCTTTTATTTTCATATTTATTTTGCAAGTGGCTACTAGATTGACATCTTTCCCTGTATGAACTGTGCCCTAGACACAAACAGAGCTAAACTGATAAATCTCTTTTTTTTACTAGGGGGCAGAAAACAAATTAATGCTTCATTGATATCTTCATATATATATATATATATATATGTATATATATATATATATATATGTATATATATATGTATATATATAACATCCAATTTTCTAGATTTGGGCATCCAGAGAGGAATACAGTTAAAAATACATACGTATTAATCAAATAATATCTGCAGTAGGGACTATTTGAAACTTTTAAATCACTTCTTGGTACATTTCCATTTTGTCAACCTCTGCAGAAAAAACCCCTTACAGTCAGTCTTGCATTACACCCAGAAAGTCAAGGTCTGGTCCCTTTTCTGGAAAAATTCAGTCAAGGTTCTTAATCTGGAAACAATTTGAGGCTAGAGAATAGACAGACACTCAAGCAAGAAATTCATCACTGGGTAGAACTGTCCTTTTACATGCTGACTTACTGAGTAACATTTATGGAAATAAACTTAGCAGAATATAGTGTATGTTAAGTTATCAGAATGGATGCTGCCTGCAGGCTATTGCAGTCATTCTTGCTGACATTATCCTGTTTCTATCAGATTGGCTATGTAGCTCCCAGTACTTTGTGGTCGAGTTTGCCTTACAAGAGGAGTTCTTGCCGAAAGGAAGCTGGAAAACAGTAAGGCATGATGTCAACAGAGGGACATCACCTCAAGCAGTGTCTGCTGCTCTGTTGGAGGGGTTGTGTTTATATCAGTGCATGTAATAAATAATGTTGTACTTACTGGTCCCAGGCAGCTGTGGCAGAAACTTAGGGGCTCCCTGTAATGTTCAGTGAGTGTAATTCCTCCGCAGTAAATTACTGCCCATCATTTGCATATGTCTGCAGAGCCTGGTTTTCAGGCCATAGGTGTTGCCTACACTGCAGCTGAGAGGTGCGAGTGCAGCATGCTGAGGCCTACCAGGCTAACTTTAATCTAATTAGCTCGGATAACAATATTAGTGAAGATGTGATAGAATGAGCTTCAGTAAATAGATGTATGCTAATGTGAAAGCCTGCTGGGAATCATCAGGACATCCCTGGGTGGCCAGCAACAACAATGTACAAATTTTAAAACCTTTTTCTAAGGGCTGTTGAAACAACGGCTTGGCAGTTGCTTCAAAGCCCCAAATTATCCCACAGATAGTTTTTAGTTTTCCCTATAAAACAGTTTTAAAATATTACATAAATTAACTGCTTGTCAAGATAAAATTTTAGCTGGAAACAAAGTTTTAATTTTCTCTCTGGTGCTTTCTAGTCTTTAAAGATTTGCATGCACGGCTATCATGGCTACAACCAATCCCCCTGTGTTAGCGGCTTCATCATAACAGTCACATCTGTCAGAGCAAGGTTCTTCTGTCTTCTTACTGCTGCCTGCGGGATTCCATTACTGATAGCCTGAGTATCATCGTTTGCATTCTTGAATGGTAGAAGAGTAACACAAGCAGATGAAATTGGCTCAAGTTGCTGCATGTTCTTTTATAAAGAGGAGACAACCCACTGTCAGAATGAGAAAAATTAGAAAATTACTCAGAAGTAGATAAGGTAATTGGAAGACAAAAGCTGATTACTGAACTAAAGGATAAAGACCTTTAAAGCTTTAATACTGAAAGATGGTCATGAGAGGGAGTAGTAAATAAAAGTTAGGCAAACAGTGTAGGAAAAAAATTGATCACCTTTTTTCAAATTAAGAAAATGTACTTGATGGAGGAGGGGTGAAGATGGTTAAAAAGCCTATTCTTGCATAGTCTACAAGGTTCATCCTTCTAGTACTGCTTTTCTGTATTGTTGTGTGAATGAGCATTGCTGGACATGGGCATTGGTGCTTACCTTTATCTTGTATGGCTGAAAGATACCAAAAGTTGTCTGCAGCAGAAAAAGCTGCAGAACCCAGGATCTCCCCAGTTTAACCTTACACTTGAACCGCTTTAACTGGGCTAGAAAATCTACTGTGTGTACATGCCCAGGCAGTGCTATACAAAAATACCAGTAATGTTAGAGTTAGGGCTGCACAGGGAGTAGCACCCATGAGCTCCTCCTCCACAAGACAGGCTTTGTAGGACTAACAGACTGGCAAAGCTTAGTGAAAATTGGGAGACACCACCCTAATCAGATAAAATTACATTCTTCTTGCTCGTGCTTGTGAACTCACCGAGAGGCAATTGTGTTTCTTGGGCTTGGAGGCAAAATCTTGGATGACATGATTTGCCCAGTCCCTTCATTTACTGTAGTAGAGAGATGTCTTGTGTTTAAACATCAGATGGGAGTTAAGGATTCTCTTTCTGAAACAGATTTGCTGTGTAGCCTTGAACACTTAATCTCTCCATGTTTTCTCATCTGTACAACAGGAATAATAATGTTTATCGAACACAGGGCTGTAAGGCAAAATTAATTAATGTTATAAAACCTTTTGATTCTCTTAGATAAAAGGTTTTCTAGAAGTATGAAGCATAACTATTTATTATCTGCATTTTTGTCACTTTTTATTCGCGACCTATCAATTCTACTGCAGCTTTTTTCTTCAGAGTTGTTTGTCCTGATCATCTCATCTGTGTGAAAAAGAAGAAACTGATAACAACTACATAGAATGTAGTGTTTAGAAAGACTGGTCTAAATGTATTACTTCTGAGTGTACATCCTCACAACTAACATATATATGGAACTTCTTGATCAGTGTTTCTTTTCTTTGATGACTTTCTACTATGACCTTTGTATCCTGTTTAAGATATCCACACGTTCACACAAATGGACAAGAGTATGCACTTCTGTTCTTACAATTTAACTTCTATATCTTTGATTGTGTTTTCTGTTTGGTCTGTTTTAATCCTGTTCCTCTCTTACTGACTTTTCTTCTATTTGACAGCTTTTTTTTTTTTCCCTCATCCTTCAAGAATCCTGAATACACCAGTGAAGAATCATTTGTATACACTGTCATCTTTATTTCCCATTTTACTTCCCCCCCACCCCACAATGAGATAGGGTAGGCAGTGTGCTGTGATGGATATCAGTACAGTGCACCTCAGGTACACTGAAACCATTTGACTTCAACTTTTGTCGTTTCTAGAATGTATTTTCTTGTCCTTAGCATTGAGCCATGACAGGAATTTGGCTAGATTTTGCTACATTTCTAAGCACTGTGTAGCTAAGTGTTTCCAGAACATCTGATGGTACTGTTCAGCAGTCTGCTGAAAGTATGAGATATGAAGTAGATTATCTAAGACCCAAATACTAGCTTGTCTGAGAGTTTAGATAAAGATTGATTTAAATGTATGTATCCAATCTGTAAAAAGTGGTGGCACTGCAGAAAATGAAATTATAGGTTGCATTGTAGGTAAATTCTATGGTGTAATCACTTCAGATGAGTTTGAAATGCAGTTTCCTGTACTTGCTTCTGTATTCCTATTTTTCTCCTCCTTGCTATTTCTTAGATAAATTTGGATTAACTTTTCTATGCCTCATTGCTTTACCCTAGTAATTTCCTGAATTTCAAAAATGCCGTTGAACTTGTCCTTGTTAAAAATAATAATAAGCTATTAAGCTATCTTATTCAACATGCTCAAGTCAAAAGATATGTACAATCTTTAAACTGCAGAGAATGAATGGATTTTATAGGGAGGCAGCATGTTCATTGGAATTTGTTGAGCTCTACAGAATAAGCCAAGTTGAAATAAAAATATATGCTCAATGACTTTGGATTTATAAAATCTGAAGGGCTTCTTGATGAATGCAGAGGACAATTTTCTCTGGTCTGTTTACAGCTTAGACCATTAGACAAAGATTGGCTGTAAATGTTAACATGAAAATTTCTGGGGCCTGACTCCTAATTCTGCTTTGGAAGTAGGTGGGAAAAGAGGCTAAGACATTCCAACGCTAATTCTGCGTTTGATTTAAATGCTGGTCTATTTAATCTTGCTATTGCTCTGTTTCTGTAAAAATCATTCCTTGCAATGACTGGGAAATTTATATTTGTACCACATTATGGAAAACTAGTGGCTGGATTCTGATCAGAATGTGTCCCACACATTACTGGGTTCCTATTAGTCCTGATGGACAGCCTAACAGCTGTGACTATCTGTTTCCCTGCATGCTGTTTTCCAAACCAAAGAAGTGGCTTGAAAAGAAATTAATTTTATCTGCCAACAGAGGAGTTTTGCTCAAACCAGGAAACGAGTCAGGATCTTCAGTGAAACAGCTGAGCTTCTAGGTGCAGCGGAACATTTTTCCTTTTGCCACTGAGCAGCATTCCTTCCAGCTGTAGGAGTGGGGGCTGATGCTCTCCACCTCAGAGACCACAGCAGTGGAATGTGCTGTACTCCATGCATAATTTTGTGTTTTGCTTATATAAATGGAAAATGTGATGATGATTTATTTTGCTGAATTTGGATACGGGCATGCAGGATGCCAACTTCAGTGAGACATCCCCTGGGAGTTGACTGTAGCCCAATGATCATACACTGTAATGACCACTGCTTCCAAGTACTCAATGGCATTTAACCAGTTAAAGGGATGTGAAGCTCTGTCTTACAATGCAAGTCTTTACAGAATGATTAACACTTTTCTTGGGTATTTATGAGTTCTTGCTGAAGTCTTAGTAGCTTTCACATTTTAATGCATTTGCAAGGCTGAGTGTTGATAGAGTAAAAAAAACTGGGGTATATGCAAAGGGATAGTTAATCCTTCTGATTTCTTCAGATTGTTCCCTGTGCAGAAAAAAATCAAAACATTTTGCCAAGTGAACTGCCTCTTTTCTCTTTGACTAACTGAGCTTCCTTTCTTTTGTTATCTGGAAGTTAGAAAAATGTTTCTGTGATTTCACTGAATTTCTCTGGGAACATTTTCATGTTAAAGTGAATACAGTAGCTTTGCCTGAATATTTTTAATTTATGATGCTTGCATATTTAATAAATATTAAATATAAATATCTAGGTGAGTGGAATAATTTTATTTGGAATGGAGGTTCTGTCACTAGACAAAGTTTTGATTTTCACAACTGCAATAGTAAGTACCTTTACTAAAGTTGCAAATAAAGAATTTGTTAAAAGTGGGTCTATATAAATATTAAATATTAAGATTTCTACTCTTCACTTCATGGAGTGTTTATTGTGGCAATATTTTATTCTTTGCTTTTCTGTTTTTAGGCACATGTTTAATGCTTCAGCAATATTTTATTCTTAAAATTCTTCAAGAAGGTACAATGATTTACGAAGCAGTATTTGACTACAAGTCAGGCAAATTAAAATGTCAGTTATTATCTCTCAACAGATTTTACCTGATTAGTGGTGGAGTTCCTTTCATTATATGTGGGATTACAGCAGCAACCAATATCAATAATTATGGGATTGAAGGCAATGCACCATAGTAAGTATAAACTATTATCATAAAACTTTTAAGGAAAACATATTCTTTTTGTTATGCTGATGAATGTAACTGACTTCATAAACAGTATAGACATGCAATTTGGGACGATATTTGTTATGAAATTTTAATAAATAGTAGCTGTGAGAGAGCAATGTCTTAATCTGGGGCTTGCTACTTCGTCTCAACTGACTTGACTCCATTACTGGCAATACAATCACTTTCATTTACAAAATCACTCTTCATTTACATCTGAATGAGTGAAAGGATCTTAAAAATACCTAATGGATACCATATTTATTGGAGCTATTAATTAATTAAATATTTTAATTTCACTGTCTACCTTGAATTTATATCCTTTGGGTGTCAATTTATGTGAAATTATGTGAAAAAAATAACAAGTACAAATCTCTCCTCCACCTTCTCCCTCCCCATTCTGCCATTAAAAACCAAATATTTTGGATTTTCACCACCTGGAAATGTTTCAGTCACAAATCCTTGCAATCCTGACATAGTCATTTTGTGTCTAGTGAGTTAGTGTTCAGTAGACCTCCACAAGCTCTCCAGGCATCACACTGTTATTAATTCTTGGCATGAAGCATGAGGTATCAATAAACTACAATAAGTCTTTCCAAGGAAACATAGCAGAAAGTGAATTAGACTGCAAAGTTAAATACAGTGTGTGTAACATGGTAATGACTGGCACACTAATGGATATTTTAGTACTCTGGCAGCACTAGTACTCTAGAGTACATCACTCTTAGTTACTGCTTTGAGCATCTATTGAAACACATTTGAAATTGGTTATGTTCTGGGCATGAAAAGTGGCAACCAAGGAGAATGGTTCATGAGGGAGCATCTGGCTCCTTAAAGCCATTTTTATAGGTAATTGAAATTTAAACTCTGGTAAGAAATTGGTGCATATCATGGCTAACTGGTTGTTCTGCCTAGGGCTCAACTCATATAGTTCTTCACATTTATCCAATTAAACAGTCACTTATAATCAACAGTATTATTATTATAAGACTATTATTTCTGTTCATAAATGTGAGATGTTTTTCATTTTGGTGCAGTTATAGAGGTTATACTTCTTTAATCATGTTAATATAGCAAATCAATACCTGGTACTGCAGTCTGTACAGAAAACAAGGGACACATGAAGGATGGTTGTAAGACTGAGTTAAAAGACAGCTTCTAATTTGATGGCAGCATATTGAGTTACGTGCCTTACTCATTTTTTGTAGTATTAGTACAGTAAACATAGATGCACAAACTTCAACCTTTTTACATAACTAATTTTTTAAGTGGTCCACAATGAGATTCTACTTGAAATAAGAGCATCCCAAGAGACTGTTCCACTGGTGAGCATTCCATTCTCGACTTTGCATCAAATATGCAGCATTCAAATATACTTCAGATATGCACATAGCTTTGTGTTCTCTGCTTCCCCAATTAAATATAGGTGGTAACTTACCTATCTTTTCACAGATATCCTTCAGGGAATCTCTTCATTTGCCTGTCTGACAGCAAACTCTATGCTATTCAGAGTGTTTCTAAGTTCATTAATACGTATATGTATGCTTTTGTTAAGGTTCAGATTTCAAAAATTCAAAGTCATTATTCTGAAGTTTCTTGTGATAATACCCAGTGGGACTGTCTCTATTTAGCTGAGAGGTTCTCAGCCTGGGAGAAAAAGTCATTCTGCCCTTTTTATAGTAACTTGTAGATAATTCCTGGCTTGACAAGAATGTGATACCAGAAGTTTCGTCACTGGAATTGAAGGGACTGCAACTAATCACGCATGCTTAAATGCGTATGAAGTGTCACACGGTGTCACTTTTAGAACTGGAATGGATAATGACATATCACCTGGTCTGTCTTTCTGACCCAGTGGGAAATTAGCTATATCCAAACCATTTCTGACAGTTATTTATCTGAGGTGCTTTAAATGCTCCCATAATGGATAGACCACATTTCATTTCAACAGCTTATTATCCTAATTGTCCTAACAGCAAGGAAACTTTTCAAAAAATCTAATCAAAACTTTTCTTGCTGCAGTTTAAGCCCATTTCTTCTTGTCCTAGTCTGAGATAAGGAAAGTAACTTACTCCTCTTTCCAGAAATCCATGCAATATTTAGCACATAAGAATAGCTGTACTAGCCCATACTGCCAGCTCAGTTCCCTATCTGTAACCGTGGCTAAAAGCAGATCATAGAGAAGAGTCAAAACTGAGCAAATATACCTTCTCCCTCTGACCCATGTTCTCCCAGTTTCCATCTAGGATTTCATTAGCTGGAAGTTTTTCTTCCCCCATGTGCGTATGATCAGGTCATTCATCCTCAGGACAGTCCTGTTAGACTCATACTGGCCTGTGAAATACTTCAAGCTGATCTAGAACAGTTATGTTTATATTATTTAAAGCCTAGAAAACCATTGTGGTCATGCTACAATGATATTACTATACCAATGTATCACAAAGAGACCATCAGTTTCCTTAATTTTTCTGAAGACCTTCAGATGATGTGAATTAACTCCTAGAAACTTTGGAAAAAGTGCAGAATTCAGAAATGGCATATATCTTTTGGGGTCACTCACTGCAGAAAGCGGTGACTGTCCAACTAGAAGTCTTTTTGCAGCCTCTCTTGGTACTCAGGATGTTCTCTGGCAAGAAGAAAATTCTGTAAGAACAATCTTCAGGCTTAAGAATTTGTATCAATGTTTGTTGATACAAACCATTGAAATCTGTTCATTTCTACTGCTCACACAGACTGTATAAACTATGCCTCATTTGCTTTTTAATCGAAGTATTAGTGCTGACATTTTTAATACTAAAAAAAGGGTTTATATAAATGGTCTTATATTTCACTGCAATTCCAGAGTCTAAACTGACCTACATTTCTTGGAAAATTTCCATTTTAATAATCTGTAAATTATACTAGACATTTTATTCTATTAAAAAATAAGAAAGTGATGCCTCAGCTTAATTGTTGTTAGACATCCTCTCTTTTCTCCACAACAAGCATATCTGAACTCTGAGATACTGCTGTGTCATACTAGTCAGACACCAGCCATCTGTCACATCTGATGTGTGGGCTCTAGAATGTTCTTGACTCTCTTTTTTTGTTGTTTTCAGTTGCTGGATGGCATGGGAGCCCAGTCTCGGTGCTTTCTATGGGCCAGTAGCATTCATTGTGCTAGTCACCTGTGTTTACTTCCTCTGCACATACGTGCAACTGAAGCGCCATCCTGAACGCAAGTATGAGTTAAAGGAAAAGACCGAAGATCCGCAGAGAATACCAAGTACTGATATGGGCCATGGTCATATTACAGACCCTGTGTCCGTTCCCCAGGCGACCTGCCCCATGATTTCTTCTTCCTTATTGGAAAATGAGCATTCATTCAAGGCTCAGCTTCGAGCCGCAGCATTCACTTTGTTCCTGTTTACTGCCACTTGGACCTTTGGAGCACTTGCAGTATCTCAAGGTCATTTCTTGGATATGATATTTAGCTGTCTTTATGGAGCCTTCTGTGTGACCTTGGGGCTTTTCATCCTGATCCATCACTGTGCAAAGCGAGATGATGTATGGCATTGCTGGTGGTCCTGTTGCCCATCCAAAAGAAACACCTATTCCGTCCAAGTTAATGTGCGCCCAAAGGTTAATGTCAACGGTGACACTCAAGTTCATGCACCTTGTCTTCAGGAATCTCCATGCCCCAACAAATCAGCTGTGTTTAATCATCCAGCGGCCAGCCACTGCAAACTCACCAACCTACAAGCGGTTCAAAACCACGTTAACTGCCTTTCCCCTGTGACACCCTGCTGTGCAAAGATGCACTGTGATCAGCTACTTGATGATGAAGCTCACATTCATGTCCACAATGAGGGAACCTTCAGACCCAATATGCACATTCACAGATGTCTGAAAAGCAGAACTAAGCCACGTTACTTCAGTCGGCATAGGTCTGCAGGTGAAAGAGAGTATGCCTATCACATCCCTTCGAGTATTGATGGCAGCATCCACAGTTCACATACAGACAGTCCCCACAGTACACATGATAGCCAGTCAGGTCACAGACGGGCCTGCTGCTCAAAAAGTGATCCATATCCTACTGTCAACCAGCCCGAAAGTAGCGACGCAAGTACTGTAATATATAGTTGTACTAAAATGCCAGACAGTGACACTGTGCACCATCCAGCCCATTTTGAAATGCACCCACGGACACAGTCATTGCCGTTTAATACGACGAATCACAATGGAATTCTCAAGGGGAACGTGCATGAAGCCATGATATACAGCTCAGATAGTACAGGAAATATCAAAACTGGGCCTTGGAAAAATGAAACTACTGTGTAGTTCATGGGCCATCATAATGTGTTTTTTGCCCTAAACCGTCATTATCTTTGTTTTTATTCCAAAATAAATAATATTATGTATTTGTGTAGTTCATCAGTAAATTGTACAGCTTTTCATCTTTATTTTCTTTTTCTTAATAAGAGTCTAAAAAAGAAGGATAGTGACAGTTTTAAAGTGAAGTTATTTTTAAAAGAAAGTTATAAAATTATTCTGAAAGATAATGAGAAAATGAAATCTAGGCAATTGAATATGAGAGGCAATATCTTTTTGTTATACAGAATAACATTTCTTTAGAAACACATCATTTTCATTCCTTGTTTTCACTTTTGTTTCATAGTGTCTTCAAACACTTTTTATAAACATATCGGCATCTTAAACTTTTACTTATTTATTTTTGTAGGAAAATATTATTACTGTGCCATGGATTTTAATCAGAAGTGGCTATGGTAGAAAAGATAAACAGGATTTTATAAAATTGCAGCTTTTTAGATCCACAAAAGTGATACTGCCTCTAAAGATCTTCTGTAGCATATGGCCTGTAAAGTCATGTAATGTACAGTCTCTGTTCTGTCCTTTTTCTTGTTGGAGAGAAGTGCTAGGTAATGTCTCTGTTACATCTTTGGTGCTGTATTGGTTGTATTTTGCATGACATATGTCAGGATATACCATTTGCTGTTTTCTAGTGTTACATGTGTTAAAAAAGAACAAAAAAAAAGTGTTGTACAAGGCTGTGAAAAACCCTATTGATATTAATCTAGAGCATTATAAATCTACAGGAAAAAAAATCACTCTGCACTAGTTTAAGTGGCACAATCCTTTGTATAAGGTTATATGATAGCTTTGATAAGGGTCCACTCTAATGTCTTTACAGAGCATGCACTACTCATTGTATGTGACACTGTGCGGTGTAATAGCAACTGTCTCAGCAAGTTTTACACTTCTTTGTAAAGTATGCCTTTTGAACAAATCTGTAAGCTGTTCCATGATAACCTTTCCACATCTGTTAAGGTAGAGCAGTTTTACCATTAACTCTTTGAGGACTACAGTTATTTTCTTAAAGTATCTTATTCTAGTTCAGAGGCACTGTATATATGATATTGTCTATTTAGTTACATGACCGATGTAGTCCAGAGTTGTCAGGAAAGAGGAAGTTCAGTAATTTTCAAAAAACCGACCTTCTTAGAGTCCATCTATTAATTTCACCACTTGCTTTCTGAAAACCCATTTCGTCCTCTAGCGAATTTCAGATTGTCTTCATCCTTTAATGCAAATTTGACCTTCGCAGAAGTTCTTTATGCTCATGATTTCTGCTGAATTGTAGGGCATTCCAGAGTCAGTACCATTCTCTAATTAACAAGGCTCTTGGCAAGAAATTTTTTCGTGTTCCCATGAACATCTGGACACGAAGCATCAACTCACAGTACAGAACTGCATCATAATTATCCCAATATGAAATAAAACCACTTTTTACAAGTGGGAAGGGTGCAGAATAATAATAGGTTGCAGAAAGTGAATGGGGACACAGAGCTGTGAGGAAAATGTCTACAGTGGAAAGTGAACAGTGCATCCAGAAATGAGAGAAAAAGCACAATTCTTTATGGCCACATGAGAAAGTTTGCTGTGGTGTCTTAACACAGACTTACGTAATTGCTGCAGAGAGGAAATAGAAAATACTCTTGAGGGATCATCACATCAGTATGTGATTCTCTGTGTATATGTGGCAGAAATCTTAACATACTTCAGCCCATTACTTTTCTGTTATTAGCAGTTTTTTAGACTCTACCTTTTTGTTTTTTAATATGTAAGAATAAATTTCCTAATAGTGTACATAAAGATGACAATTATAATTGTTAGAATGTTATAAAAACATGTAAGTCAGATGAATGTGTTCTGCAGTGTTGCAGGTGGGAATTAGTACTCAAAGGGTTAATGCTCAGTATCTGAGTGCAAGAAATCTTGTTTTTCTGTATTTTTGTAAATTTGAAGTATATATTGTAAACTCCAGCAGTGCAATGTATCCATCTCAGATTGTGTATTTTTAAAAAGTGAGAGAGAAGAATGCACTAGGTGGTTGTCAAGTTTTAAGCCAATATTCAACAGTTTCATGACCGCTTCTTTAGCTAATACAAAAAAAAAAAAAAAAAAACAACCAACACCTGAGCTTTATTATGTATATGCTGTATATACTTGAACTGTCTCTAAACTAAAATACAGTATTTTTCTTTGTTGGCATAATGAAATATTTTCTGTTTCAGAATTATTTTCTTTTAATATTTTTTCTCATTCCACATAGACAGTGAGCCCTGAGAAAGCATAGACATAATGTGAAATACCATCCTCTGTGTCTTAGCACTATGTATATGTATATTCTGTAATAGCAAAATCCTAGGAGGTCTGTAGACCATTATGCAAAACATTACACACACACGCGCGCACACACACACACACACACAGAGCCAAGTGAAATACTCTGCAAGAATCCACTCAGTAAGCTTCTTTATTCAGCTTGTGTTTTAATCACCTCTGTTCTTTTGTCTGAGAGGCCAATTCGAGCTTCATAATGGCTTACAAAGAAGTAAATAGGTGCTGCTTTCCACAGAATATCTTATGTGATAAAACTCTCTGGAATTTAAACGTAAAATATTAAAACACTTTTCTTATCATGTTAAAAACTAATTTAGTGAATATTTCGGGGCTAATTGGAAGAGATGTGTTATGCAATAATCTGTTTGCATATTATTTTTCCAGAAAATATACAATATATCTACAGAGTAGGAGACATGATATTAAATAAATATAAAAATGTTTTGTAACATCAAATTTGACCAAATTGCTTTTTGTGCTTTTGACTTTTTTTTTTTTTTCCTTAAGAGAAAGGAGGTAATTTCAATGATTTGGAAGTCTGGTTTTGATTTATTGTGGGGTTTTGGTCAATTATAGTCAGTGAGCCATTACTACTTTACCTGATCTTCTTCCCTATAAAAATCAAGTCCATGTCGTAACCAGAGTATAAGAGATATACTGTCCTAGTAAATTCCTCACAGACATACACACATGAAATATTTCAAAGTCAGCTTTAGTTTTGGTGATTCATTGATGACATAGAAATGACTGGACAGATTTTACTATTCACTTCCTGCCTGAGATTAAGCAAGAGAAATTTCATTTCAAAAAAAGATAATTTTTGGAGAATGATGCAATCAACAGAAATCTGAAGACTTGTTATTACAGTATTACCAGGATAAAAATATGTTTTTGCTGTAATATTGTTCTCTGAATATAGAAATTCCAGTTTTTGTGACCAAATTTGAAGTCACACAGACTGATTACAAGAAGAATACCTACCCAGCCTCATATGAAGAATTTCAGTGTAAATATAAAGCACACATTTCTACACGTTATGTTTGATCCCGTGTGTTGTTCCCAAGAAGTCTGTTGATTGTATCTGCACTAATATGACTGAGCAGTCGCTGTCAGTGGCCATAAACAGCTGTTCTCCTTCCCCACACAGCTGCCTGCCAGCTACACTATGGGCACTGTATCCAGATGTTAACCCACCAAGGGAGCCTTCAGTGGAGCTATAAAGCATTCTTCCTGTCTAAACCAAAAGCAAGTCTGTGCTTAAAGCAGAGTCAAGGCTACCTTTGATAGACAGCACAGGCAATTGGGCAGCCTCCCCTTGAAGACTAAATGCTGAAGGCAGATAAACATAATGGAAGTGGCTTTAAGCAGTTTAAGTCCTCTTCCCTCCAACTCTGCCAAAAGTACCTGCCTAATAGGTCTGCTGCCTGCAGACATCTGCCAAATGGAAACAAATCCAGGCAAAATTAGTCGGTTTACCTAAAATTCCTGATTAGCTGAAATGAGTGAAACAGCACAACCTAGTTAATGATCAGAAAAGCCAAGCTGGAGAAAACCTCTTTGGATGTTCTGTCACAAAGTTGCTTCAGGTTCCTCATATGTGGGGACATTGATCAAAGCATCCTGGACACTGAAGATCTGAAATTGCTCTTGTGCAGACACTATTAAGGATTACAAAGCTGATTTCAACTCCACAAATTTGGAGGTAACTTCCGCTGTAAATTTTATGCCTTTTTACAATGAAGGTATTGTCTGACATTTCACAATTTGGGGAAAAGAAAGCTGTCATCAGGATCAGGCTGGTATCCTTTTTATCATAAGATCTTCTTTGCATGGAAACGAGAAAGGAGACCACCTGTATCCCAGAGTTTCTGTTGCCTATGAAAAGAAATGTCAGGCTGATGAAGATACTGGCAGCTCAGCAGTTTCCTTACCAGAACATAAATTTAAGTTCCTGTATCATCATCCTCCAGTTTGGAAAGAAGCTGTAGACTGCATCTGGATCAATCAGAACTGATTGGCTGAGTTTAAAGGCTGGCTGGCTGACTTCACTTAAGCAATTTCAGTAGTTACTTGGTGCTCTAAGCAACTTGTACTTGCATAGTTAACTCTGCGAGTAACGGAGCTTTGGTTTGATTGTTTGGGGGGTTTTTGCTGTGCACAGTTGACCATTTGCTAATTAGCAATTTAATTGCTAGGGAGAAAATTTACTTTACAAATTACCTTCACTACATAAACCATGGCTTTTTGTTCCCTGCTATTAGGTGTGTGAAGGTGCAAGGGAATCCCCATTCCTTTACCTGACTTATCTGAGATTTTTTAGGAGCCAAACAAGTGTCAGTGTATTTGGTATTGTAGGGCTCACTTCTTTTCAAAGAGGGTTGAAATTTGGTTTGCAAGCTCTAGAGTAATTCAACTTCAAATAAATATCCTGCCTTGAAGTTATGCAGCTGGCCATGCCTCAGAGGTAAGGGGTTCTTTGTAAACATGGTGTCTGTATACCCCATAGGTACTGCTGTCTCTTTACGTTTTGATCTGTTTGAATTCTGTAGTGCCTTGCAGTCTGAACAACAAAATGACTGACTGTTCCCATCAGCCCATCACTCTGCTCCAGCTGTTCGCCTTAACCTGCATCACACTGCCAGGCAAGATTTTCCAGCATAGTTACTGTTTTTATTCATTCATTTATTTGTTTCCCAGGTACTCAATAACACCTGAGAAAGGCAGCAGGAGGAACTTATTTGGAAAGTAGGGGAAATTTCTGGGAGAAGAGAGAGCAAGAAAACACATTATTCATATTCTTCTCACACGACTTTCTTTTGTTAGCTCATTTGTTACTGAGCTGTAAGCAGTTCCAGTCACTTATTCCCTGATTCTTTCCATTGCAGGACCTTGTTCTCTACTAATTAGAACATAGCTGAAAGTTAACCATTTAGCTTGATTTATGCCCTCAGCAATTGCTGCCCTCGGATGATTTTACAGAGTTCAGCCAAAAAGACTGAAATGTTTTCAGCAAAGAGGCTTGACAAAAGTATGTCTGTCCACAATAACACTTGCCACTGATTTTATACTAGTTCTGTCTTCGAGGCCCATTATTTGAAACCTTTAGGAAATATGGCTATTATAAGAAAATTCTCACTGATCACGTGCTGCTGCAAGCCCTGGGGGCTCTAAAGGACCAGCCTTATAAATTATTTACTTCCACTGCCCTCAGCTAGGATTGGGATGGAAAGCAGGGAACCTAGATTATCATGTTCTCTGACAAATGCTCCAGCTTGCCTATCTCTTATAGACACCATGATGGAATGGAGGAGAGAACTGACTGATTTGTATGGGGAGAGACAAATGCTGAGCTAGAGGAAACTAAAAAGGGACTGAGCTTCTAGCACTGGATTAAGTTGAATGGAACAAGCTGACCAGAAGGAGACAGTTTGGTGTGAGTAGGGAGCTGCAACAACATAGCTTGGGGACTGATTTGAAACTGAGAGGGAAAGGAGGATTGTAAAATTGAAAAAGAACTTGGAGGCTGAAAAAGAGGGGAGAGGGGAGTAAGGTGAAAAAATTACTTCCATGAGTCTTTCTAGGTTGAGTATGAAAACCAAGCTTTGTGATTCCTCTGCAGTCAGTAGATATCTGAAAACTTACTAGCAAAATGCAATTTACTTATAATGTTGGTCATCATAGAAAATGACAGTGTATTAGTGCTGTCAGCTGTTCCATGAATGTGTCAGAAGGCTGTGTATTGAATCACAGATTCTCAAAGCTGGTGATTAACCAGATATTTCATGTCCCACATAATAGAATTTCTGTATTTTTAATGTCTTCTTTCAAAATTCAGGAACAATCACAAAAAAAGACAACTGATTTCAAACAGTGAGAGTGAAGCTGAAAGTCAAACACACCAAACTGAGGAACTGTTAGAATTAAGGCTCCCTTTGGAACTTTCATTCACAGCTTCAGTCTGTCTTTTGATGTTGTTTTTCACTATATGAGTTCATGCTGCTTTCTAACACTTTAGCTTTGATGCTGCACATTTACTGCTCTTTAAATGTGTGGTTTTGTGTACAACTAGAGCTAAGCCAGTCATTTCACTTTTCTGTCTTTTTTCCATGTGTTTTTTGTGGAACTTTTAAGCAAAGGCTTCTTTGAAGAATTTTGATGTTGAAACCTTATTATAACAGAAATCCTGCTTTTCTACCCTTCCCTCTGCTGGGTACTAGAATGGAAGAAGTGGATGGAAAGACTTTCCATTGAGCTTCTGCTTATTTGATTTTGTGTTGTTTTTGTTTTGTTTTGTTTTGTTTTTTCCCTAAAGTGTTTAAGTAGTTGTATAATCATCCCAAGTGTTGTCATTGCTATTAGGAGAAGGAGCAGGCTTCTGCCTGCCCTAGCAGTCTGTAGGAAGCCTTTACACTGATAATTCATGTTGACATATGGGCTGCCTGTAAATCCCATCTTCCCTGCAATGGAGCTTATTCTGGAAAGCCTCCTATGGTGTAGGTAACTGTGACTGCTGAGAAGGGCATCGCATGCCCTGTCCCTCCAAACTGCAGGATGTGCCAGCTTTGGCTGATGGGAGATGGGCTTGCATTTGTCTCTGGTACTGTGCCTCCTCCAGCCAACAGCTGGCTAACCTTGCACACCAGGAGAGGCTCAATGCAAATGTTTAGCCCCTGACAGTATACAACGGTCGTTCTGCTGTGAGCTCCGGGAAGGTCCCTTCCCTTCAAAAAGCCACACGTCGTTGCTAACCCAGAGCCTGTTGCCCAGGCCAGAAACTGGAAAGCCCCAATCCCCTTGACAAGATGATATGCAACATCAGCATGGAGGGGTTGCTCCTCTCTATCTGGAACAAAACATATTGAAAATTTTAAAAAGCAGGGAGGATAGAGTTAAATGACCAGGACCTTCTAGGATAATAAGTGGAACAGTTTAAGTGCTGCAACAAAAAAAACAAACCTCCAGCCATTCTGAGTCAGTATGGAAGACTTAATTCTAGCATTATAACAATTTTGTATTCCACCTGACAGCACATCACAAGCAAGGTGATATACAGTCAAGGTCTAGAGTACACTGAAAGTAACTACACTTCACCCACAGTGCTTTTCCCCTGAGTAAAAAGGAGTTGTATGCAGTTGTATCATGGAAGTATTTTCTGCATCTTTTGATACATTGGTGGACTATTTCAGATTAAGGAACCATTTAGTGTGGATGTGCACTTAAAATGTTTTTGTAATACTGAAGTGAAAAGAGGGAAAGTTACTTTTTTAATTACACAAGAAGTCAATCATCAGTATTACACTGAGATGTTATTTTCCTTCACTATGTAGCTAACACAAAGCCAGGGAACTGCTTAACAGAGAACTACATACACCAAGAGTGAAAAGTAAGTATGAAAAGTGGAAAAAAATCCTCTTACTATAACGATTCTAAACTTTACCTGCAAGGGAATGATTTCAGATGATGCAATCTGCTTCATTAGCCCATTCATCTTCTCAGTGTGTTATTGAGGTTCAGCTTGCTTAACAAAACCAGGGAGATAAGAATATGCCAATCAAATTTGGAATAACTTGAACAGTCTGTGGTGTAAGTGGCTTACATATTTCGTTGTAGGTTGATGTGGGGAAACTGCTGATAGAGACAAAACAGGTTATACTTTCAAAGGCCCTGGAGCTGTAGGGTGAAAAATCTTTAGCAAAAGTCCTTTTACTCAGACAAAGTAAGAATAAAATATCTTATGTAGGAAATAGGGAGGTTTGAATTTAAATCAGTGAAATGATGAAAGAGACCTACAAAGAGGCATTTTGAACAGATCAGCACAGGCTTTCCTTCCTTGTGTAACCACTGCTGGATGTAAGGAAATGTTTAATTTATGCAGTCCTTAGTCAAACTTTTTTTCAATTTAGAGCAATAAGATGTAGAGTTGAAATTACAGCACAGTCCTAGATTTAAATGCACAGTGCCAGCATATAGTTTAGAATCTAATCTGAAAACTGACAAACTGCAGGCCTCATTAAATGGAGGTTTTCTGTCATAGCATGGGGTCATCCACAAAAGGAAGGATCTGGAGGAAAAGTGAGTTTAAATGAAGGACAAATGGAGTATAAAGGGAAGGAGGGTGTTGTGATAGATAATTGAATGAGCACAAGTGCCTGCTGAAATGGTGTTAGCATAGGGGTAACCACAAGTCCTGGATAAATAAAGGAGCTTACTGAGCAGGACTGAACCAGTGAGCCTTTTTCTGTTGTGATGGTCATTCAGAGAGGATGCCAGAAGATTAGATGATATTTGGGCAGCAGCCTCAAAGACAAGCTGAAAACTGGAAATAGGCTTCAAGGCATGTAGTGTGTTCAGGTTGTGGAGAGAGGGAAAAGAGAAAAACACAAATTGAGCAATTTGATCACTGTCTGCAGGTACCTATATGGGCAGAAACCACTTTGCAGTAGGTTCTTTTATCTAGCAGCAAAGGTATGAAAAGATGCAGTGATTAGGAGCTAAAAGCAGCACTTCCCATTTAATCCACAAAAGTAATTAACTTCATAACAATTCCTTAGTAATCTAGTATGTTGAAAAATTTTACTGAAGAGACCATATCTTTCAGCAATGTATTTTTCCCTTCAAACACAAATTTTTGACCTTGGTGCTATAAGAACTACAGGGTAAAATTTTCCAGACAGTTTATATTTTATTTGATTTCAGTGGACTTAGCATCAGAAAAATCCTCCTTTCAGATAGGTATTGTAGAGGTGAGGTAGAATAGAAAGGACAATGTTTCAACCTGCCTATGGAGAACCTGGTAAATTGGGTTGCGCTCCATCACCCTTGACTTTGGTCTTTATGGCACTGTTCAGTTTAATTGCTATTTTAATGTTTATGATTCCTGGTTCTTTGTAAACTGTATAATTGAATGGAAAATCTTTATATTGTGCAACATAATAAAGCTTAGTTACTGTTTATAACAAAAAACTCCCTTCTGACTAAAACCACAATGATGCTAGCTTAACTAGATTTTATCAATATGTCCTGTAACAGTCTGAATTAAATCAAACTCTTCCTTAACTACTCTCTAGCCCATAATGTCCAAACTTGGAGTTGTATTAAGAATTTAATGTTTCTAATTGAATTCCTTCCTTGCAAACTTCCCAAGGTGTTGCTGATAGTAGAATATATTCTTTATAATCTTCTGGTTTTCTGTCTTTCCAGTAAAATTGGTAAAATAATTCCAGACTTCACATTTCCAGTAGTAGAGAAATTAAGGATCTCAAATGTTTCCCAAAACCTTATTCTAGTTTCTAGGTCCCAAATTCCATCTTCCTTATTCTCTATATTTACTTGATCTTGGTGTAAAATGATTGAGTCTTTAGTCTGTTGGGAACAAAGGTAAAGCAATCATGTGCTAAGACCCTAATGTACTGCACAGAGACCAGCATCTTCTGCATAGAGATAGCCCTGATTTTGCAGTCCCAGAATTTGTACCTGTGCACATCTGTACTCCTCAAACTATGATGAACAGGACTTATGTTCCTGGACTGTGCTAGGAGATGGTCCTCTTTTTTCCTCTTTCCAGCCTCCTGCACGATAGTTTTTCTCATATCCTCCTGTTTTTCATTATCTGACTTTGGTTTGTGCACTGAGTGGCCATGTTGCTGTTATTCCACTCACTTTTTTATGTCTTTCTGGAAAGGCAGCTCATGCTCAGTGCTGACCTAAGCTTACCTGACAGCCCCAGGTCTTGTGTTGACGGGGTAGGTCATGGCTGTGATCTGAAATGCTCTTTGCTGTCTTTTTCTCTCTGCTCCTCGATGTGGGTTTGTGCAGGGAGATAGTTAAGCTGCAATCCCAACACCCTCTCCATTTCTCCTGGCTGCTGCAGCATGCTGGGTCCTATGACAGGATCATTTGTGTCCTTTCTCAGGTAAGTTGTGTAACTTCAGTGCCAGGCATCCACAGTGCCCTCTCTTTATTCTTCCTTTCTGAAAATGTTTTTGCTGTGCAGCACGTAGCTCTGCTTGATTTTCCCTGTTATTTGTGGCAAAATTTCCACATATTGGCAGGGTTGTTCTGATTATTGACCTGTGGCAAAGTGGACTGGAATGATTTCTGCTCTTTCTTTCAGTAATTATTTTATTTTCCTAGTAAACTATTGTTTATGAGTACTGAAGCATAAGTACCACAGCCAGTTTGGGAACGTCTTCTGCTGGCATTCCCCAAAAGCACCAGTGTCTTGCAAATCTACCAGGAAGCATCATTTCTCTGCTAAGGCTCCTGAATTCTTCATTTTCCACTCCTGTGGTGCCCCTTACGCTTCTTGCTATATCTTGGTTTTCATTCTCCCTCTCACTCTTTGCTCTGTGTGGTTCAGACAGCATCCAGATGGTCTCCTCCTGAAGTGAGCCTGTTCTGGAAAAAGCCTCACTGTTGTCACTCACCAGAGGATGAAGCTGACCTGAAAAGACTGGGCAAAGCACAAAGTTTATTTTTCTTTCATTAGCACTTAGGAGCTACACTATATATGTGTGTATCTGTGTGTGCACATGTATACAGTTTGTATGTGTGGAGATACACACACACACACATATACAAGTGCACTGTGGAGAATATTAGAGAGGTATCAACTGAGTGCTTGTTACGGCCTCCCTCTGTTTTGAACAAGCAGATCCTGTCTTCAGAGAGTCTTCTAATCTGAATATTGTGAGTATTTGTAGTTTTTCCTACTGGTTTTAAACAGAACATAAAATTTTCTAAGTGTTAAGGGCAATCCACCTCTACATAAAAGGATTGAACCATTGAAAACCTCAAAATCTTTTTCAGTGACTGTAATTGCTATTTCACTTGCAAGTGTTTCGTCAGAGGTACAGGGAGTTGCCAGTTGTTAATTGTTAAAACTAGTTATATTTTAAACACAATTTTGTATACGCTAGACAAAAGCGACCTTTTATATATTTCTGATATGCATTTGCAAAACTTTAAATTCCTTTTAACAAATTTCTCTTCCACAGAAATGTCTTGATTTATAAGCAAAGAATACTACTGTGTGATATTTCTAGAGAGTTGAAGCCACGTGGTTCTAATTCAGATTTCTTCAGAAGCATACAGCTTACAAATGGAAATTTCCCCATAAACCAAATTGGTGAGTTTCTCCAGTTAAGAGTTAAATGAGTCAGACCGCAGTCTATCTATTCATAACAATTAGAGTAAGAAATCATTAATAATTTAATTTAATTATAATCACTCTTTTGACTGCGGCTGGTGTAGAAGATTGCAAATAGGAAATGCTTGCATAATTATTATTCTGAAGATCATTCAGGACAAATAAAAGTCTGAAAAAGATGTTAAATCTTTTAAAGGACTTATTTTAATTATTTTAAAATCATACATTAATTAAGGTGTTTACTTATTAATCCTTGAAAATTGAATTCTGTACTCAGAATAAGTGCTGTAATTTTCTTGATAACTAAGTGCTGTGTTTCTCATACATAAGAGAGGTTGAATTGCTCAACCTTAACTTTAGAATTTTCTATAATAACTTGAGGGATGCTGACAATTAACTCACTCAACAACTTCTCTGTGCCTCTAGCAAGTTTTGTGGCTCTAAAATCTCTCTGTTTAGAAATCTTGTTGGCCTAGATTTTTGGGGTCATTTACCAGTCATTGTCTACTGCTTCGTTTCTTGCTGGCCTAATTTATCCATCTGGAATTGAAGCAGAATGTAGACAGAATTGATTCTGTCACTGCAGTTTCATGCCAGCTATCATAACAATCTGAAGTTGAAGCACTTTGACATTTGTGGCCACTCTGGAGAACCCCTGCTCGTAGACATAAGAGACAGGGGTGTTGACTATTCTTACTGCTTTCTTTTTCTCATGCTGGCCCTTTGAATGCAGGAAGTAGACTTCACAGACCTTCTTACACATCCAGAGCTCTCCTTGGAATATCTTTATGGGTCAGAGTTTTAGTTATCATCTGGTTTTATGCTCATGAAAAACATTTTAAAAGCCTCAAACTCAGGCTACAAGTTCATGATTCTGTTCTTTACCTTTTGTGTGCACTACATTCCTCTTCTCACTCCTGTTTTGGGTCACTCATATAAAACCCACACTAAGCACTTTATCCTCAAGCAGAGATTCAACACTACTTAAATATATGTGATTTTGGTCCTATATTTTTTTTTTCTAGAAAAAAATATTTTGAGGTACATGGAACATTGTAAGCAGATTAAAAAGGAGGCATGAAAGAAATCAGGTTGTTTAGATTAAGACAATGAATACTGCAATACATTCACAGGCTTTTTCAGGCTTTTCAATCCTAAAAGGTCCCTTATAGCCAAAAGAAATACACATTGCCTTCTGTGTTGCAGTGCCCAGGGAAAAACAACAATCCTGCTTCTTCAGCAGAAATGTGGCACTCTCACTGCAGATGACAAAATACAAAGCCACAGTTCTGCAACAGCAAGCTATGGAGCAGCCTGGAAGGACAATGTCTCAGGAAAGTGAGAGGCACCTTCCAAACTCAATTGTAAGTCTACTTTGCTTTGCTTTGCTTTGCTTTGCTCCCTCCCAGCCCCTGACTGGCCATGCAGTCTGTGAGAACTATCACTGCCCCAGCTGGAGCAGATTTAATTTTCACATGGGAAGTAAAATATTGGGTATCATTTTACCATTTTGCTGTAGCATGGTGATTATTATTCACTATGTCACGTTTCTCCATCTTACAGACAAAACCCTGCATTGTGATTGTAACCAAGAGGTGCTGAGTGTTGGTAGCTGAAACCATTTGTCTCCCACCCAGCTGGTATCTTCTCCCACACTGTATTTTGTGGGGGTTATTTGAAGTTTCTCCTCAGAGAACTTTAACAGTTCAGTAGGGTGACTCTGGCCTTGGTGGGTTGCCCCTTTTTAGCAGGTAGATGTTGTCCTCTCAGCTACAAACACAACACTCAACTGACTAGTGGTTGTTCCTTGGCTGCTGCAGAAACTGGTGGATGGCACCCAGTTTGTTGTGGCCTTTCGATTCCAGTGACACGTAAGGTCTGGGCAGATGTTGGCTGTAAAAACAATTTACCTGTATTTGATTGAGTCTGCTGTTTATTCATCAAAGCCTTCTAGAGAAATCTGGGTAAGTGTTTAAGTTCTGAGATCTATTAAAGCCCTTCTAAATTTCCTAAATATACATGTTATTGATTTAAAGTTAACAGATCTGTTGTACGCAGCATCTTCTCAAACTGTTTCTATCCTAAGGAGCAATCATGTGTTTGTGAAATTCAGTTGCTAAATAAAAGATTAAAGCTTCAGGCTTGATTGCAGCTGTTATAATGGCCAGTCTTTGCGAACGAAGAACTGGGGAAGGTCTTTACACCTTCCAGCCTGCGCATTGGATTTTTTTTTTTTTTTGGTGAGACACAGTGTGCGCGGAACTGAGCCCACCCTTTAATCCTGAGGTTCATCTGCCGGGGCCAAGCAAGCTTGGATGGCAGTGAGGTCCTCAGGACGTAGATGGATTGCCTTACAGGGCTAACGAGCTCCATCTGCCCGGGGAGTGGCCCCAACCGGCAATCGAACCCGGGCCTTGGCGGTGACAGCGCCGCGTCCTTAACCTCTAGACCACCAAGGGCTCCAATTGCAGCTTTAGCACCCTTTCAAAGGCAGTAAGTAATTGGCCTAAAGTAATTTACCTTTTCATACTGTTGGACATAGAATACATAGAATTTCTCTGAATGCCCATCTGAAATAGCTCTTCTTAGCTACAGTGTCATTTATTGCACCTGTGATTATTTGAGTTATTGAGAAGGTCTATTTTTCCCACATTAGACCAAAAATGAAACATTTATTTTGACACATTGGGCTACAGCCATCTGTGCCCCAGCATCAAAACATTTTTTTTAATGTTCTATTTCAGCTGTTCCAGTTGGCCTCTAAAGAGCTTAAAATCTGGCAAAAATAGCACCAATGTTTAACTGTGCACAGAAGGTATTATTTATATGTCAGTAGCACATTGTTCGCTTTCTAGGTCTTTAACAGCTGTATATAATAACACAATCCTGATAACATGCTAGTTTTCATGGAATATGTCACATGGCTTAAGTACTGAGGGTCAGCAAATCACTTTATATTTTTCTCATGTACACAAGGACAATACACATACACTGCATGGAATTTCAGCCTAAGCCAGATGCTATATTATTTCATCAAAAATAGTATTGCATTTTCCTGGCATTTGTAGGAAAACTGATTTCTGTTAATCTGAGACTTTTCTTCAAACATTGGGTGAACAGTTCCGTGTAAATCTCTTTGTGTAGAGATATATGGTACGTGCCCCACAGGCAAGAACTAGGACTTGGCTCTCAGATGACCTAATTTTGAGAGAGACAATAGGACTACTCAATTGAGGTGCAGCTCATATCAGTGCCCAAGGCCACCCCTAAGCTTCATCACAGTCTATATGATGGAAGGTCACCTTACTTCAGTGTCTGTAAACTGTAAAACAAACAAAAATATCAGCAGTGCAAAAGGCCTCCCAGAAACCTGCGTTTTAGATAGAGGCCATTTCTTTTTTTCAAACTCCTTTAGAATACTTTTATTGTAATTTTTAGTTTAATATAAAAGAGTACTGGAGACAATATGTTTTTCTAAACTCTAAAAATAATTGTGACAGTTGGTAAATAAAAGCATAACAATCATTTGGCTGAATATTAAAAGAATATGAGATAAATAATCTCAGAAGTAATAACTAAACTAATGTGACAGCCCAAATATTTAACTCTTTTGTGGGTCTCAAATACTGATAAAATCTTACAATTCATAAACTAAATTCCAGATGCTGCCTGACATGACTTTTTTTCCATAAAACAAAAGATACACATCAATGTGTAGACACATTGCTTGGCAGCTACAGGAAAAAAAAATATCTTGAGGCAGATTTTTAGGTGAAAGGTACAAATCGCTCTCCGAGACAAATTGTGAAAGTTTAGTCCCAGTTGTTGGTGCTGAAATTAAATCATTAGAGAAATAAGCATCCTTCAATTCAAACTCCTCTCATGCTGTTGGGACAGTAGTTTGTGGGGGCAAAAAAGATTTGTTCCTGTTCTGGAGTTGCTCAGCTACTGTGTCCTGCCTTTAGCTACTGCCCTCTAAAAGCCAGCAGGTGTCCAGTGTCCCTTTCTTCTACTGGACAATGCTTAAGTACTTCATTTCAGTAAAAACATATTTTTTTCAAGGAAAAGAGTAGACTTTATTAAAAACATTGAAGAAAAAAGAAAATATTCTCCCATTTATAATGGATGTGAAGTAGTCTAAATGAGAAATTAATATTACAAAATTGAATTAATATGATTCTCTGAGTGGTGAATTGGGGATCAAAATAGCAGCAGAGAGAATCAAATGATGCTTTGTTCAACCTCAAGCTGAAAGCCATAACTGTCTCTGCCCTTAAAAAAAATAGACATGTAAGCTTCCATTTTTGACTGCAGTGTTCAGTTAACCTTATTCCCTTTCCTTTTGTACTGTCTCATCATATTTACAGACCACATATGCACATCCCTACATAGCACATATTATGAAACTAATTTTTTTCGACATCTCAGTATTCTTCAGGAATCTTGGGGTTAACAGAAGTGAGCAAAGAGGTCTATTTTTGAAACCGTCTAGGACTTCACTTTGATTATTAACAGATGAATCAGCGTGTCGTCGTCTCCGTAGGTCTAGACGTAAGAAAGGTAAAATACCCAACCCCATGCAAGTCACGACTGCAGTGAAAGCCCTTTATCTGAGCACTGTGAAAGCACAGTCACTCTGGAATCAGATGCAGGCTCAGAGGCAGTCAAGCAAGAGCAGTTCAGCTAAAGCTCTGGGGAGGAAAAGAAAATGCTGGCCTGAAATATTGTGAAGGATAAATAACAAGACCAGTTTTGGTTGCATAAGCATATGCTGAATGACACGTGAAAAAAAACCCAAAATATCCTTTAAAACACAGAAGTCTCTCTTTCCCCCAAAGGTAAAGCCAATCATGGCAGTTTAAGACCTTTCTTGTTCTTTGTGACTCCGCTATACCTGCAAACAACATCTGCACTGACAAATTTTCATCACATCAGTGTCATCAGGAGAAAGGTGCATGGGCATCCAGCTATATTTATTTAGTCAGAAGCTTCAATATTTTCCTTTCTCAGTAAAACTCATCTGACACAAATGTAAGAGCTAAAGGCTCACTAGGGATTGTAGAGCAATGCAAATTTTATAGAAGAGATCAGATATTATCTAAAGTGTACTTGTTAACAGTTCTTTCAAGTCCTTCAGGGTAGTTGGTGCACATTAATAGAAGTTTCCACAGAAATCTGCACACTTTGCAAGCTTGTCCTTCAGTATTTTTCAGTGGAAAACCTTGGTAGAGCCACCGCATATGTAATGGGATTCCCTGCAGTGTTGCCTAACCTACAATCTTTGGTCAGATTAATCTCTCAGGGGCAGAATTTTCTTCAGTGAAAACAATAGTATTTCAATGACGTGGGTGAAATGCAAGATACTGGGATGATATGTGGAGAAAAAGCTTATATTATTTAAAAATGAAATAAATTTTTATAAGTAAGAGACTAAATTATTGCTTCTACCTAGAAAAGATAGCTATATGGTGCATTTACAAGATGTGAAGGCACAGAGATAAAATTAATGAAAATCAGGGAACGGCTGTAACTGTTAATAAACTATAAAGAGCAAGTCTAGCAAAGTCTGTGCAAAGTTCTCAAGTGCCTTGTCTGAAGTGTCTTTCTTGTCCAAGTAGATTTAATACATTAATCTGTAAGTGCAAGTTATGAAAAGTGTTCTGGATTTAAACTAAAAATTCATTGCACCTTGTCTACTATAATAGTGAGATAAATAGTTGGTACAGTTGGCTAAAGTTGGTAGCCCCATACCACAATGTTGGCACATGCAACATGTCCATCCAAATAAAATCAATGTGGTAACGTGTGTCCAATCTGAGCCACATCAGTATAGAACATAAACAGAAATATATTAACAGAGAGAGGTATTAATAAGTAAATGATAGTGTGGATATTTTTTAAATTTTCATGAAAACAGAGAGAGATGAGAGAATATCTGTAGAGGGACCAATTACAAATAACCCTGCATGCACATGCATAATTAACAGGATTCAAGAAGCAGTAATGATCATTCTTTTAACACAGCATAAGTCTGCCTAAAGAGGTGAACACATCAAAAAACTCAGCATGAAATTTTTAAAAAGTCTTTGACTAGTTGGGCTTTGGGGAGCTTGTCAGTTTATTAACATTACTTTAACCTAATTTTAATTTTGTTTAATGTGATTTCTTTTTCCATGAAGCTCTTTGAAAAAAATGTTGTTTATGCAAATAAACTACATGGAAAATTGGTTTTCTAACTAAATGACAGCTGACAGACTAGACTGTAATAGTCAACTGGGAACTTCTAAAGCATGATTTGTTTACTCAGTAGTACAAATTGCAAAGCTATGATTATTAGGGACAGTAAATAACTTAATAGTGGCTATTTTAATTAGCAGAGTCCTACGGCTGGATCTCAGTCCCCACTAAGACTGTTTTGTGATGCTTCAGTGGCAGCAAAAATAGCCTGAATTCTTATTTCAGTACTTACCCTATTTAATATTACAGAGGAGCTGGCATAATGAAGGTCAGATTTGTCCCATTCATTTCCTACCGAAACGTTGTTTCTTGCTTGACTGTTTGCACAAGGAATATTTCCTACCATTTTTACACTCACTGTCAGCTCTGACTTCTCTATTGCCTTCATCTGACGCCACAGAGTTTTTTCTGCCTGAGGTGCAAGTCCTTAAAGAAATCCCTCTTCTCCAGAATCTTATATTCTATTCCAGTGCCAGATCTTTGCAATTTTTAGCATTTATTTCTTCATTTGAATGTCAAGGTATTTTTGTCACAGAATTCTACAGAATTTAAAAAAACCAACTGCAGCAGCAACAACAACAACAAAAAGCGATCACCCAACTTTATAGCTGATGCAAGATCTGTAAGTAATATAACAACTTTCTCACATTTCCTGACAGAACAAGATTTTGCCTACTGACAGCAATTTAAAATAGCACATTACGATGGAATTATGCAGCATCATAGGCATCAGTTTGATTTCCAAGAGCCTGGTGCTCCCAGAGATGCCTTTATTGACTGATCAATATTTGATCATTGTGTTAAGGAAATTTGTGCAAACATCTGAATCTCTGTTCTTCCTAACATCAAAGCCAGTGCTCATTCAAACCTACATCATCATAAAAATGCAGCTCCTATACAGAGGGCGATGAAGGGAGACCAATTACAGAGACCAAGGAAACCCTCAGGAGGTGAATTACCAGGAGATGGGGAGGAGGCCACCAGCTCTCTCTTCACATGAGTTATCTTGTGAGCAAGTAAACCCCTTTCAAAGTGACTGACTTTGAATTCCAGTATATTTCCTTCTTGTCCTCCTTTCTTTGCATCGTTTCACACCTACAGACCTCTCCTATTGGAAGGGACTGGGTATTTGCTTTCTAATCTGTTTTACTCCACCCCTGGCTGCTCAGAATGCCCCAGACAGTGGCACAAGTCAGTGAAGAACTGCAAGAAAAGAGTCATTTGAGGAATTTGAAGGAAAAAAAGCTGGTGACAGAAGTAACCAGGTGAGCAATACCTTAAATGAAATATCCCTAATCTAGCTAGGTAATCACCTGAGACTACTGAGAAGCAGTAGGAATATTAGTAAAGGAATTAAAGTCGTCTGGACAAAACAAAAGAAAGGACACTGAATTGTGGTGCAAGGTGTCAAGCCAGATATAATTAGGGTAACCCAGCTGAGGTAGGATAATAATAATAGGGTGCAACATAAACAGGAAGAGTACACATTGTTCAGGCAAGCTAGAAATAAAAGACAGGGTAGTAGAAGAGCATTAGAAATGTATAATATAAGCTTTAAGAAAAAAACCAAAACAAGAAAATGTGATAAAATTGATAAGTTTGAGTAAAAAAAAAATTTAGGAAGAATCAGAAAAAGGTTCGGATAATGTTGAATATCTGCTTTAGCCCCCTAGAGTTTAATTTGCACTGGATAAAAATCTCCAGAATGTTATTAGAAAGAGAAATATTAGCATTAGGGGAGATTTAATGTCTTTATGGAAGATTTTGACCTTCCAGAAACAGGCTTTAGAGCAAATTTTACAAATAATGGCAGAATGTAGGAATATCATAGTAAGTAAGTGATTTTTTCACTGAACAAAGGAGGTATAACAAAGCCATGCATTTAGGAAGGAAACTAATAGTGATGCATTTGGGGTTCAGCATTTGAATAGTCACAGCATATCATAAGTCATTAATGTAACAGGGAAGAGAAAAAGTAAAAACTATGCTCAGACACATCAGGCACACTAAAAAAAAAAAAAAAAAAAAAAGAGTTCTGGTTACCTGTATTAAAAAAATAAATAAAGGCATTCTGACTAGTATTTTGATGTTCGAGCTCTTCTATTATTTGAGCTGAAGAGTACAGAAAGACAATATGTAACAACATTTGAAGGCAGAATAAAGTTTGATAAAAGAGGACCTTGGCTTGTTTAGAGAAAATAAATCAATAGTGGAGGGGATAGTAACATAAGGGAAAGAAAAGAATTATTGAAGGATAAATGATACCATTGACTTAAAACCAACTGGACCTATGCTAGTTCAAGTAAAGAATAAAAGATCCTTAATCACTGGAAGATTTGATTTCTCAGACACACCAAGGAAAAGAACACAGTGAAGATATAAAAGCGTGATTTAATAATTGAAATGGTTGCTTCAGGTAATCCTGGCATCCAGGAGAGATGAAGTGATTTTCACTCTTGGCAGGGATGGATAAGGGAAGCGCTACAAATGTATGCTGGGCTGCATCAAAAGCAGTGTGGCCAACAGCTTGAGGAAGGTGATTCTGCTGCTCGTTCGACTGTAGTGAGACTCCAGCGGGAGTGCTGCACCCACCTCTGGCGTCCTCAGCACAAGAAGGACATCAACCTGTTGGAGTAAGTCCAGAGAAGGCCGCCAAGAGGATTACAGGAATGGAGCACCTCTTCTATGAGAAATGGATGAGAGAACTGGGATTGTCCAGCCTGGAAAAGGGAAGGCTTTGGGGTGACTTCCAATACTTGAAGGGAGCCTATAAGAAAGATAGAGAGAGACTATTTACAAGTGATAGGACAAAGGGAATGGCTTCAAACTGAAAGATAATATGTTTAAATTTGATATTGGGAAGAAATTCTTTACTGGGAGTGTGGTGAGGCCCTGGTACAGGTTGCCCAGAGAAGTTGTGGATGCCCTATCCCTGGAAGTGTTCAAGGCCAGGTTGGATGGGGCTCGGAGCAACCTGGTCTAGTGAAAGGTGTCCCTGCCCAGTTAGAACTGGATGATCTATGAGGTCCCTTCCAACCCAAGCCATTCTGTTACTTCCCTTTGAAGTTCAATAAATGTGTTTCTTGCTGGGTTTAGTGCTTCTATCTGCAGATTCAAGTGGACATCTCTGAATTACTTGCTTTTTTCTGCAATGGTAACTAAAGGTAGCTTTTCCTTCAGAAGTAGAAATCAGTATTTTTCCATGAAAACTAAACAACGGTGGCACAGTTATCCAGAAAACTGCAAAACACCAGAAATCAAGTCACCAAATACATGATTCTATGCATGGTATTTCAAATATCAAGCATAAGAGCCTTGGAGTTCCATGAAGCATCCTTGGACTTGTTCCATAAATAATACCATACAAAAAATAACTTCCACTATAGTATATTACAAGGTCTTAAAACATATTACCTTTTTACACCACAGTAAACCTGAATGACCCATCTGTTGGAGACCTGCTTGCAAAAGTTTTTATCTTGCTGATATATAATGAAATGGAGCGGAGTATGTCTGCTATTCAAGACTCTTAAACTAATGCTAGAGATGGGGAAAACAACAAATAACCAGCCTGGTCTTTCCCAGCTCTCAGCTGGCTACGCTTTATCTGAAGATAAGTTCTTTGTTATATAAAGGAACATAATTCACTGTCTCAGTCTCTTGTTATTAGGGCCAGGTGTTCCCACGCAGTGATCAGGACCGATGAACTTTCATCACGCTGTGGCCCATCACCCCAGAGGCTCCTCAATACTTTTATTCTAGCCATCACCTTACTGCTGAAACTCAGGGCTAAATGCATCAGCTATAGCTGTCAGGGCCCTCTCAGCATCACCTTGCAAAAGTGAAGCATTCAGGCACATTAAGAAGGATACAAAAATAAATTAGGGAGTTGCTGGCTAGAGAGAAGCTATAACCCATGGAGAGCCACCTGCAGATTGTCAATTAAATCTGCCATCCCACAGCTGAACCTATTTTGCTCCATACTATGGGACTGCTTTCTATTAATGCATTAAGTGGAGTCAGGATATGTGACCTAACTTGGTACGTTGATAGTTTATGAGAACCTGGCTAAGCATTGCTTTGACTTGCCATACAGTAGAAGTAATTTTGTGACTTTGAGAACTAAAGTCCTTACTCTGTCATTCAGTAAGAACTAATTTGGAAAAAAAAAAAAAATCAATCTAGGCTATTCTTGTAGCAGCAAAAAGATATGTCTGAGTTACCCCAGATGAATTGTAAAATGTAACTTAATATGCACATGCATCTGTTTCATGGAAACTACAGGGCAGAGAAAAATTATGTGAGTATTTTAAAGGTTCTTTAGTAATGATAAGCTCAATTGTATTTTGATAATGCAAACTTGAAGTTACAAAGAGGAAGACACAATGATGGATTGAACTTCTTTTCCTCTTTCTGTCCTTCCTATTCCCCTTCCTTTCTTGCTTTATGTGTATTTTGATAGGCTACTATTATGAAAGAGATTCTTGTTTGTGTGTTGTCCCTGACATACAGATTTGTTTGTATTTATTAGTCTCCTGAAGCTAAATTTAGAACTGCAGAAGCAGTACTGGCAGAATATGTCCTTATGGTTGGTTTAAACTACCTAGACTGCTGTAATAATGCTGTGGTTTACAGAAATGATGCAAAGAGACAATTGACCTTTATTTTCTGCCCTCAGATACCTGACCCATTCCAGGATTACAAAAGCTCATGGTCCTGTTACAGGGCAGAGGTCAGAATTTACTGAGATGAGTATTAATTACTACAGAGAGCAAAGCACTAAGGTAAGCAATGTGATGAGTAGAATATAGAAAAATATCTTATCTGTTTTGTGATAATGAAGGGTGAATATTGGCTTGTTTTCTGCCTTGCATTATCCAGACAAGACTTCTCCAGTCTGTCACTAACACAGCATCTTGTCAACTGTGCTGTCCGTCTTGCAAGTGCAGAAATGTCATTTTTGCTTTCATCCCTTTTTTTCCTGGCAACACAGTGGGGGCGAAAAAAAGTTGTTAATATTAAAGAGAAGAGTGCTGCATAACTCAACAAGGGCAAAGCTAGGCATCTGAGAATCACAGAGTGGTTTGGGTTGGAAGTGACATTTAAAGGACATCTAGTCCAACCCCCTGCAGGGACAATTTCAACCAAATCAGGTTGCTCAGAGCCTTGTCCAACCTGACCTTGAATGTTTCCAGAGATGGGACATCCACCACCTCTCTGGGCAACCTGTTCCAGCGGATCACCACCATCATTGTGCAAAAATAATTTCTCCCTTGTATCTTGTCTGAATCTACCCTCTGTTAATGTAAAACAGAATATTCTGAGTTGGAAGGAACCCACAAGGATCATTGAGTCCAACTCTAAAGTGAATGGCCCATATGGGGATTGAACCCATGACCTTGACATTATTGCAACAGGCAACAAAAAGTCTGCAACAGGTTGCTAAAAAGTCTGTCCCCATCTTTCTTGTACATGCCCTTTAGGTACTAAAGGCAGCAATAAGGTCTCCCTGGAGTCTTATTCCAGCCCTCTGATCATCCTTGTGGCCTCCTCTGGACTAGCTCCAACAGGTCTTTCCTGTGCCAAAGACCCCAGAACTGAATGCAGTACTCCAGATAGCGTCTCATGGGGTTGGAGTGAAGGGGCAGAATCACCTCCCTTTGGTGGTCATGCTGCTTTTGATGCAGCCCAAGATACAAGTGGCTTTCGGGGCCACAAGCGCGCATTGCTGGGTCATGTCCAGCCTTTCATCCACCAAGTCCTTCTTGACAGGGCTGCTCTCAAGGATTTCTTCTCCTAGACTGTACTCATGTTTGGAATTGTCCTAACCCAGATGCAGCACCTTGCACTTGGCCTTGTTGAACCTCATGAGGCCCAGGTCCCTCTGGATGGCATCCAGTCCTTCAGGCGTGTCAATCACACCATTCAGCTTGGTGTCATCTGCAGATTTTCTGAGGGTGCACTTAATCCCCCTATCCATGTCACTGATGAAGATATTGAACAGTACTCATACCAGTATGGACCCCTGAGGGACACAACTTGTCACTGATGTCAATCAGGACTCTGAGCCGTTGACCACTATCTTCTGAATGAGATCATCCAACCAATTCTCATCCACTGAACAGTCTGCCCATTGAATCTATCTTTTTCCAATTTAGAGAGAAGGATGTTGTGGGGACCATGTCAAAGTCTTTACAGGTGTCCGGATAGATGACATCCATAGCCTCTCTGTTGTTCACTGATGAAGTCACTCCACAATAGAAGGCCACCAGATTGGTCAGGCAGGACGTGCCCTTGGTGAAGCCACGCTGGCTCTCCCAAATCACCTCCCTGTCCTTCATGTGCCTTAGCAGAGCTTCTAGGAGGATCTGTTCCATGGCACATAGGTGCATAGCCTGTAGTTCCTGGGATCCTCCTTTCTACCCTTTTTAATATTCAGTGCAATTTTTTCCTTTCTTTTGTCTATCTAGAGTAATGTAGCTCCTCACTAATGTACAGGCATGGTTAAAAATACAGATTTTGGAATATTAGTCCACTAAAGGCCAGTTAGTCTCTTCTGATATACTGAAAGGTCACATTGATGGCAATACAAAAGAAGCATAAAATTTGAACGTGAGGTTCCAACACACTGGCTTTTTGGACATTCCTCGCAGGACACAGGTATAGAAACCAGGAGGTTGGGTCATTCAAAAGTTACTTGAATTTCATAAACTTCACTGCACTGCAAGAGACTCTACTGTACAGAGGGAAAATCTCATTCCTAAATGCTATCAGTTTGTGTGGGGTTTTTTACACTTAATCTTGATAGATGCCAGCATGAAGGCAGACTGCACAAATTTAATTTGAATGATAGAATTACTGTAACTGTGAAAATTGGGGTTCCCACCTGTTGGGTTTTATTACTGGATCATGAAATTTTCCAACAATAATAGCAAAGAGCACTTTGCTATATCCTTTCCCCTCTCTTTCCCCAACACACATTAATAGTGCTGACAGTTGTCAGCATACCTATCATCATCAGTGCTGGCAGGCAAAAGGAAGAACAGAGAAATGTGTTTATTTCACCGAAATAAAAGCTTGTGATGATCATAACTTTAATGCCTCTGAACTGTAAGTCATTCTCCCTGAAATGTCAAACAATATAAGCTGAACAGCAAGGCAAACAACTTGGTCACAAAGAGAGGCTATCTCTCCTTCACAGTAAAAGAAAACTAAAACACCACTAACACACATACACACAAAAGAAACTGAGCTACAGACATTGCTATTACAACTAGAACTTCCCAACTGATTCCTTTTCTCACAACATTTCTTTTTCACAATAAAAAATTTTGAACAAAATAGACATTCCCCAGCCAATACTGGGGGCAAATGAAATCTTTTTTATAAGTGAGTGAGAAAAATCACCTTATATTGACAAGCAGATTTCACTGTCAAATTTTCCATGACCAAAGTGTTTTCTTACAGCTATGTGTTGAAAACTATGACAATAAAATTAGGTTTTGAGAACATGAAAGTTTTCTTTCTCTAAGAAGTTAATGCATAATTGAGCTCCATCAGGTATACTGATGGCTTTATATTTTCAAAGACTGTAGGAAGTTCCTACATTTGGTATACCATGGCTATGTGTAAATTTTACAGTTGTATATTAAAAACAATTCTGATGCAAAACATTGTGCGAAATATCTCTGAAATTCCAGTTCTCTTGGCTACTTTCTATTATGTGAAGCTCTAATTATATTTTATGGACAAAAGGAGTACAACTTTTCTTATTTTACCCATGAGTTATAATTTCTACCTTGTTTTGATAGACCAGAAAAAGTATTAATATAAATTAAGGTTAGAATTTGTCTGCACAAATTTACCAGAGAGATAATGTAACCATCTCTCCTCCTTTCTGCTTGTGGCATTTCAAATCTCTGATCACTCTTAGCAAAGAGTGAAATATTGATATTGCTACATTTTGCATTACTGAGACCAGCCACTTATAACTCTTATCTTTTCATGAGTTTGAAGGCCAAAAGTGACCCCCTACACTGATCTGTATGTCAGAGCCCAGTGATCATTTTTGATAAAAGAATATTTTCCAGAAAGCAGATCACCACTTTTCAGAATTATTTGCTTCAGTAGTTAATGTTAAAACCTGTGCTGTCTGTTCAATGTAAACTTTGTCTTCCATTTCCAGTGACTATTTTTGATGCCTGCTAAGACTGTTCTTAGTGAGCAGGTGAACTCCTCTTTAGAAGTAAACATATTACAAATCAAACTTTTGGATAAGCTAAGTAAATTTATTTTGCTAAGTTGTTCTTTGGTATTTCCTCCGTTTCTACCATTGTTATTGAGATTCTTCTTTTGCAGTTTCTTAGCCATTTTTTTTTTTATAGTGGGCACCAGGGCTGTACAGTAATGTGTATCTTTTTCATATTGCAGTTACTAGATCAAAAATCCCACATGCTCCTTTTAAACTAAATAACTTGTATTTTTAGGGTCAGTTCCAGCCAATCTTCAAGACAATTTTAAGGAGAGCAGCACAGGCACTTGTTTTGTTCCTCCCCTTGTGAAAGCTATTTAGGTTAAGCAACAGTTCTGAAATGAGAAATTACATGGTCATGTGTATGTCCACCCTGCAGATGCCCACAGAGTGAACTGCACAGTCTATTACCCCGGGCAAAGCAAATTGACAGCTTGTCTAGAGAGATTTCATTTGCCTCCCGCTGGCTTGGCAGAGCCACCTAATGTCTGATCGTAAGTGAGCGTGTAGATGTGTGTTGAACATGTCCTGGGACTCCTGCAGGCTCCAATCACTTGTCTATGATACCAATAGAAGCATTAGTAGCCAGAAGTTCAGAAGAGCATTGTATGGATCATGTCCAGAGTGAAAAAATATGAGACTGTGTCTGTTTGACACATGCGAGTGTTAGAACATACGTTACACAAGTGAACCTCATAAGTCAGTAGATACAAATCTCACCAGCCATATCCTGGTGAGCTTGGCTTTGTAGGTACAAATAGAAATGTGGGCCAAAGCCTGTATTGTTTTTAAAATCTGCATAGATTATAGGCTATTAATTGTCTCTTTCAAATCTGAGTATGGCCTGTGTGGTATTTGGTGGGGTTATCTCTTAAATCCCTACTTTTTTAATATTCAGACATACAAAAAAATTTCATTTTTTCCAAGATTTAATTTGGAATTCAACTTGGTCTTTGTCATATTTTGTCTATATAATCCCTTTATAATATTTTTTTCTCCCAGAAGAAATCAGGCATGGATACATTATAATCTATTTTTAAAGTTCTTCTCAAGAAAGTGCTGCAATCTATAACCTGATCTTGTATCTGAGATATTGTATTCTGAGTTCAGGAACTTTTATATAAAAAAATGCAGTGTTTCAGTCCATTAGTTGCTCACTTTAGTTTGACCCAGCTTTAACTGGATTGAACATTGTGCTAATGAGATAGATTGGAAATGGCCTTCAGTAGAATGAATGATTTGATGATCTCTGCTAATTTGCTATAGGACAATGATCACATTAAGGAGGTGCATTTTTTCTGGCCTAGAAAAGGCTGCAGGCTATGTACTAATAGAAGGGGGAAAAGGAACTGGCTTCTATGTTTGTTTGATATCCCTTGTCCAAATATGTTTTCAACACACACAAAGAGACTTCTTTACCACTACAAAGAGTCCTTAAAGGGCTTATTTACATTATATATTTGTCTCTCAACTTTCTTTCACTTGTCCAAACTGTTGCTCTCATTATAGCAGAACCTGCAGCTTAGGTTTCATTTCAAATTACTGTTTGTAGAATTGAGTTTTAAATCTTCCCTCTAAACATCTGAAGAGTCTTGTCTCTCTGGCTCTGTAATATTCAACAAGAATAATTCTTACTTGCTAGAAGGATGGATCAAATACATCTTTTTTTCCCTTTTCACCAGCAGTTAGATTGAAGTGAAATGGCGCTGATTAAAATGCCAGTAGTTCCCCATCAGTAATGGAGTTACACCACCAACCAAAACAGCTAGCAAAAGGAGAAAAAAAATAGCATGGACAGTGTTCATCTATAACAAGAGAATTCCCAGCGGGTTTCTAGGACAGCTTCCCCAAAGCAGGCATCCAGCAGTGCATTCCTGAGCAGTGAAGGCTTTCAGCAAGCTCCTTCTCCAGACAGATTTCAGCAGCAACATAAGCACTGGGGTCCCTCAAAGAAACTACTTCTTTGAAGGTCAGGAAGGAGGGATAAGAAAGGGTGAGGCATGATTATCCTGAATTTATATCCAGTGTATTTAAAGATGTCACTTGAAAGAGTGCTGGAAAATTATCCTGTGTATTAAAACATATATGATTTCTGGTGGGAGTTGTTCACAGCCCAGGACATTATATTCAATAAAAGCTGGCATGGGGTTGGAAGGAGAAGAAGATGCTGTGAAGAGCGTATTTCAAAATCTCTATTGTTAACTAGTCTGTATTTGAACATCAATTTGATCGTTTTAAATTACATTTTCTGTGTGTGAATCATGAAGTGGCTTTTAGGTCAACTTAATCAGAACAGTTAAAACCACCTTCTTGCTGTCCTACAGGGTCTCATTAACCCACACAAAAGAGGAAGCCTGCCACTTCTCACTGTGTTTCATTAAATTTCTGCTCAAGTAACCAGACTATTTCCACTTGTCTAAGTTGTCACAAGAAAAAAAAAAACCTGAGCCTGAAACATTAGATTTATAAATATTTGATGTGACATGCTTTCTCTTCTCTTGTACATATATATATATACACGAGGCTGCGTCACAAGAAAGTCTCATCTTATCTGCAGAACTGACCAATACAGGAGGAATCGGAATACCACCATTTACCAACAGTTTGGACCTCAACATCCCCTTGTGCCTAAGGTAGGTCTTACAATGGACAGGCCATGTGGGATGTTGACCTTTTGTTCCTCATCAGCTGAAATCTGTACCATGTACTTTCACTGACAAACCTGGCTTTTAGAAGAGAGAGTCTGTATTTCACTAAGCAGTTGGTGCATTTAAGGTACTAATCTTTACTAATTACAACTATTTAAATGTTAATTATCCAAATCAAGCTCATCACCCACAGAGAGACAACAACTGACCTTAAAGGCTGACCTTACAGACTTTAAACCAAAAGGGAGGACTAATCACCTACTCTGAGAGCCCTGTACCCTCCGCTGTTTATAAACACAACATAGCAAAGGCTCGTATCCTATGCTTTACTTCCAGAAGGCTAAAGCAGATGAGACAAATCCCACTTTAACATAGGTAGTGCCTATTCAGGCCCCCCTCCTGCTCTGTCAGATACTCTGAGTTGCTTATTCAAAAGGCATTTCACAGACTCTTCATTCTTTTACTGCCAACTCACAGTTTCAGAGTCATAACTGGACCCATCAAAAACTGGAATCTATGACTTCAGGTAAGCTTATTTTCTCCTCTCATTTCAATATTAAATAAATAAATAAATTAGCGAGCTGCTCTTTTTTTCAGCCTGTGTTCACAGTCTCCAAAAGTTCATCTGCAAGTTTGACTAGAGCTGAATGGTTATTCAAAACATGCATGTTTACTGCTTGGAAGGGAATTGTTTTCATTCCATTCATCAGAACAATAGTGAGATGAGTATTCAAATGGGCTCACTGGGGGTGCTTGTAATGCCTTTATATCCATATGCATCGTTATAGTGTGGCCAGCAGGAGCAGGGAAGTGATCCTTCCCCTGTACTCAGTGCTGGTGAGGCCACACCTTGAGTATTGTGTTCAGTTCTGGGCCCCTCAGTTCAGGAAGGACATTGAGGTGCTGGAGCGGGTCCAGAGAAGAGCAACGAGGCTGGTGAAGGGACTTGAGCACAAGTCCTGTGAGGAGAGGCTGAGGGAGCTGGGGTTGTTTAGTCTGGAGAAGAGAAGGCTTAGAGGTGACCTCATCGCTCTCTTCAACTACCTGAAGGGAGGTTATAGCCAGGTGGGGGTTGGTCTCTTCTCCCAGGCAACCAACAATAGGACAAGGGGACATGGGCTCAAGCTCTGCCAGGGGAGGTTTAGGTTAGATGTTAGGAAGAAATTCTTTACAGAGAGGGTAATCAGGCATTGGAACGGCCTACCCAGAGAGGTGG
>NW_020955220.1:2317219-2364004 GCF_003031625.1 Empidonax traillii
TTGTTTAGTCTGGAGAAGAGAAGGCTTAGAGGTGACCTCATCGCTCTCTTCAACTACCTGAAGGGAGGTTATAGCCAGGTGGGGGTTGGTCTCTTCTCCCAGGCAACCAACAATAGGACAAGGGGACATGGGCTCAAGCTCTGCCAGGGGAGGTTTAGGTTAGATGTTAGGAAGAAATTCTTTACAGAGAGGGTAATCAGGCATTGGAACGGCCTACCCAGAGAGGTGGTGAATTCACCATCCCTGGAGGTTTTTCAAAAGAGATTTTTTTCTGTGTTATCAACTTAAAGGCTAACCATCTTCTGCCATCTTCTTGTAAATGCACAGTAATATATAAACAACGGCATATCTGAAGTCTGTAAACTTTCATAGTTCTTCAGTATTTTTGTCAAAGTACATGAATCTACTGATCATTTTGAACCAAATGAGCTCTCTCTGATGGCTAATTTGAGTTTACTGTTTCTTACCAGTTGTACTTAGGTTGAATTGATATTTTTAAATCTTGCTAATTTTTTTTAATAATAATAGAATAATATATTAGGAATAGAAAACATTCCTGGAGCTAAAGCAAACAAATTACTTTTTTTTTTTTTTTTAATAGTGTCATACATTAAAGTTCACTTTGTTATTGCTCCTGTATGTTCCTCCAGCTGTGATACAAGACAGTACGACAGATATACAGGAACAAGTGATTCTTCTGCATGGTCTCATGGTCTCTGTTAATGGTTCAAAATTATCACAAGAAGGTTAATGGTACAAGGCAGAGCAAAGCTGGATAGTCTGGAGAGGTCTCCAGAATCCCCCCTCTTTATGTGTCAGAGATAGCTGTGCTGTTTATCTTTCTGAGGTATGATGAGTGGGTTCCTGAAGCAAGCACAACCCAATTTCAAAGGTAGTTGTGCTGCCACAGGCATGTATTCATGCCACCTTCTCTTCTGAAAGGCGTGAGAAATTTAGATGTAGCCAGGAGAACGGGCTATTTCCCTACACTGAGGGCAAATGCCTGCACTCTCAGCATCTTCTTCAGCAAAAGGATACTGTAGACTTGTGTGCATGCTTGGACCAAGGCCTAGTCTCAGATGGCAGTTTAACCTTGATCAAGAACCAGCAGTTAGACTCATATGGTCATCTGGCCCCACCCTCCTGCTGATGTACAGCTGTTCTCCCTGTGGTGCCATCCAGACACATGTTCGATGTCTGGCTGAATAGCAAACCCTGAGGAACCTTTTGAGTGTTGATTTTTGTCCAGTGGATTCTCTTTTAAAGTAGGTGAAAATTAGTGAAGATTAAAATGTCATACTGGAGTGGGAACACTTCCTGGTTCTGTCACAGTTGTACAGTGAGGCCCCCGAACAGGCTTGTCCATTCCTGTGTGTTTGAGAAGGTGGGTAATGGTCTAAGAGGCAGGGCAACCTCAGAGTGAGGCCAGAAAAAGGTATTTAATATTCCTGCAGTCTCTCAAACAAATTATCTTGAGTCCTGAGACTGTTCTAAAGTCAACTGAAAATAATGTGCTCAATAAAAAGAATTTTATTTTCATGAAATATATATCTGTGATAAATAGGATCCCTTTTATTGGTTTGTTCATGTGGATTTTTTCTAGTTTATTTTTCTAGTAAAAAATCTGACTGGTTGGGGGTTGCTTCTCTGCCTCATCCTGGCTGCTGATGCTTTCTGATTTGAGGAATAGTAGAGCCTGAGTTGAGACACTGTGACCCATAGAAAGATAGAATCTTAAGGTTGGAAAAGACCATTAAGATCATCAAGTCCAGCTCTTAACTGAGCACCACCATGTTACCACTAAACTGGTAACTGCCAAATATATAGGTTTTATGAACACTTCCAGTGATGGTGATTCCACCACTTCCCCAGGCAGCCTGTTCCAATGCTTAAATACCCTTTCAGTGAAGAAATATTTCCTAATATCTAATCTAAAACTCCTCTGGTGAACTTGAGGCCGTTTCCTCTTGTCCTGTCACTTGTTACTTTCAAGAAGAGACTGACCCCACCTTGCTACAACCTCCTTTCATGTAGCTGTAGAGAGTGATAAGGTCTCAAATGCACCAGATTCTCAAATTGCACCAAATTTTTAAAGAACGCACTGTGGGACTGGCACAGATTTCCAGGTTATGTTTGGATAATTGTAAACTTTGTTAAAAAACTCAAGAATTATTTTTATATGCATATGTCACGTGTCTGTGTGATGAAGAAATATTTAGGCCTCTGGAAAGAGAGTAAATTGAAAGAAACAAGTAGGTGTTTTCATGTGCCAAACCTTCATCCTCCTTATAATTGAAAACAGGTCTAATGTGTGAGAGTTAAAGAAACTGAGTTTAGCCTTCTGCAAAGGCTAGCTTAATGTTCATGCATTATTTAAGTCATACTTACACTCTATTTTAAGGTTTTAGGTGAGACTTAAATGACTTATCAGCTTTAAGCTGAGTTTTCCCCTTAGAGAAGCAATCTATATGCAAAGAGTAAATCAGAGATACATTAATTTCTTCAGTACACAACTTCAGTAAGTTTTATGACTTGAACCACCTAGAAAGCAAAGAAAAATGCCTAGTGCATCATTGAGATGCCATCTTTGCTCCTAAGGATGAAGATAATGCTCTGTGACACTAATGTATCCTTGCACCATCTGCTTTTTCAGTCAATAACACTCAAAGCTGTTCCTTTCAGAATTCATTCATTTTAAATGTTTAAATTTTCAGTGGAATGCATATAGATCACAGAATTCTTTTTATATGTGTTTTCACTTATATGCTTTTATATGTTTTAAAATCAGAAAGCACAAAACTGGATATTAACAAGAGAGAACTCAGTTCTGCAAAGTTCTTAAAATAAGCTTTTCTGTTTTATAAACTATTGCTGATACAGAGTGGTACAAATCCTTTAGGAGGAATGTATATTATTCAGTAAGATTTACTGTACATTTAAAAGATCTGAAAGAGGGAAATGAAGTGCTCAATGTTTCTTTTTCAATAAATCTCATAACGAAGTAAAAACTCAGGATGGGCTGACAAACATAATCAAGAGTTTCCTGATTTTTAGGACAGGGAAGATGACATGTAAACTGTAACCTAGCACTGAATAGAACTCTTCAAACACAACTGTGGATGTCAGCTCAAATCACATCCAAAGTCATCTGGGGAAAGAGGAGGAGTGCTAAAGAGTTATTCAGGGATATGTTAACTTCTCTGTTGCAAAACTTGAATGTCCTCATATCGAATCTTACCTGCAATTCCCCTTTGAAACTAAGAGAGCCACCAACTCTATGTATGTAGCAATGTAGCCTGTAGTACTAGGGCCCATACGCAAATATTTTATTTGTCTGCCCCTGCCTGAGGACAGGTATGGTCTTTTCTCACAAATCTGAACCTATTTCCTTAGCAAAGCCTTTGTCACCATCAGTTTGTGTTACTAGAAGTTCCTCCACTTGCCAATACAAACACTGAAACCAGTGAAGCCGTGGAAGAATTTGGTAGACCTCCACAAGGAAAATATTATGCTAGCAGTCTATTAATACATATGTAGTGAAAATTATGTTTTTTAGATACTTACAATATTTTGGCCAGGCATTTATTAATCTGTATTTTTTAATATTAATTATTTATTAATAAAGGTAAGTTGCCAAAGCAACAGTGAGCCTAAGGAAGTCTTCTGTGCAAACATTTTAATGTATGACAGGGAATGCATTTGCATGGAAAAAATTGAAAGAGACACCAGAGGAGTTACTGTGTAATGTGAACAGACAGAGCAAAAGGGCTACATGACAATCCAGAGAGAGAAAGAGAACTGTCAGATGAAATACAAAGGTGGAGAAATCACAGCTCTCGGGACTGTGTTTAACTCCTTTGGTGCCATGCCAGGGGGAGTTCCAGGACTTATTATACAGTTTGCATTCATCTTTCTCTGGGTTCCAAATTGCTACAACCTAGATAATTGTTATTAGAGGCAAACTTTCTCTCTAGACTTTTCTAACATATGAAATTTAGTCATACACAAGCAAAAGATTAGAGTAGAGAAAGGACAGAAAAACTTGAGAGTATGTATTTTTTCAGTTTCTTCAGAAGACAGATTAAGAATTCATGGGAAAGGAGTATTAGAAATTGTGCTCCAATTCTGCACTGGCCAGTACTCACAAGCTATATTCAAAGGTCTTGTTGAAATACACCCATGCAGAAAGCAAGTTAATAAAAAATAGATCTCAGGTTTCTTGTTCTCATGTGTAGCTGATATCCTGGAAGATCTTTCTCAAACTAAGATGTGAACTGGCAAGTGGGCTGTTGAGAGTGAGATGAAAGAGTATGACAGAGACTCCAGAGTATGATAATAGTATTCCAATACTAGCCACACTTACACTGTTATTTTATTTATTATTTGTTACATATCTGGGATATGCTTGACACATTGAAAGACAAAAGGAACTATACTTCACTTGTGCCTTAATGCATTTTACAATGACACACACAGCTGTGTCCTTTGTAAAAGCAGGGAGGCAACTTTCTATATTTCTCAGACATAAGCCTTTCAGAAGTAGGAATTCTAGTAATTCAGGAAATTCTACCTGCACCTTCTGTGCATTTCAGTAAGATTGTTTTCTATACAAAGCTGGGGATTTATATTTTTATTTTCCCCAATAAAAACACCTTTGATTTTTCACACAAAGATCATTAATGAGTGCTCCTTCAACATCCCACTCACATTTGTAGAAATTTGTACCCCATGTCTGGCTCACTACAGAGCTATAATTGATGTCTCAGATACATTTTATAACTCTTTTCTCTCTGATATGTCATAACAATAATTGAACCTGTGAAATCCTTATTTTCAGATTTTAGCAAGGCCTTCCTTGAAGGAAACTGGGAGTTTATTGAGTAGCATTCTTACTAATTAACAAAGGTGGGCTAGATGGATAAGATTCTAAAATAAGGTCATTTTATGACTCTAATTCTGCTAATGGTACTTAGAAAGGGAACGCTTCATGTCTTCATGGAGCTGTGTGCCTTGAATTACAGCATTTGATAGTCCTCTATTTCATTGTCCCTCAGAAGCTGCAATTTTCTTGAGCATTTGCTAATAGACCTTTGAACTAATGCAGAAACAGGCCTGTGGTCAGTCACACCTTTCCCAAGTGATTATCTGACTGGAATCATCCCCAATGGCTGAAATAGCCCCATGGATGGCACACAAATTCTCTGTCAATAAACAAATGAAGCTCAGACTTCTTACAGAATTGTATCTGGGAGATAGCACATATAACCTAGTCCATTTAAATTACCCGTAGATGTATTTATAACTTCATGTATGTATTTTAAATAATTATTTATATATTTTTATTCCCAGAAATTGGGTTGTCATATAAATATAGATGGACAACTGCTACATGCATAATATAAACTGGCTGAAGTCAAGGGTGAAAAGCAATATAAACTGATGGAATCATTTTGTTCTTTTTAACCACCAGGATTTTTTTTTTTTTCAGCTTTCAGGACAGAAAAAGTCTCTTCCTTTAGCTTCTCCAGACAGACTGGGAAGATTGTTGTATTTACTGTGAATAGTGAAGATTTCTGTAAGACAACATGGATGTTAAGGCAATGAAGACAGTTTGCTGTCATGCTGACCAAAGCCCTAGGTAAGTGCTGCCCAGTTTAGAACTGCGAGGATTTCATATGGTGTAACTTAATCATTATCCTGTTCCAGGAAACATGACTTTTTGACTGTTCTTAGTAAAGAAACTTGACAGCACAAAGGTATAATTTGATTGATGTTTCCTAATCAAATTTATATGAAAATTTATATATCCATATAAAGACTGGTTCAAAAGTGGGTCATGAGGAAAATTTGTTCAAACCCTTTTAATTTCTAGTTTTTCAGAACATTTATGCTGATTATATTTTTTTAAGACAATCATAAATTCATTCCTCAGTGTCTTACTTGGAGGCAGGCAGGTCAATGTTACATATTTATATTAAAGCCTCAACTGAGAATATAGTTGCATTTCCCAGTCCTGTTATAACATGCTAATAGTTGGGATCTTTCACAGAAACTTAATTAAGTAGTTCCCTAGATGCACTAAGTTAAGCATTAAAACAACTAGTGCGGCATAAATCATTTAACAACCTTTATAAATGCATTTTCTCCCTACATTTTCACGTGTCTGTGTCTTGCTTGTACTCATAATCGTCCAATTAAATTCCAGGAAATTCAGAGCACAGCCGTGCACTTTGGGTTCAGAACATACAGATGGCTGAACTTGGAGATTTGATGAGGATTAAGTGGCAGTTTGCTTATTATCCCAGGTTTCAGCTGTGCTGGGCAGGTAAATGCTAGCAGGAAAAGCAGGATGGGAGTTTCAAGGTGCTTGTGCACAACAAAAGTCAGGTCAAACAATACATTTGAACACTTTTAATGCACAAATTCTATTTGATCCTTTTATTATTGCAGTGGTTGATATTAATTATGTCTTGATAATATTTCATCTTTGGCATGCATGGCACTTCATCCACAAAATAATGCAACTCCTCTTCTGTATTTGGGGAACAGATAGGGCTTGATGGAAGTGAAGCTGTTTCCCTCCGTGGCCAGGGAGGTGATGATGTGTGAAATAGTGTCCTCTACTGCACGAGTCGAGACAATGCACTGGCACTGGGCTGCGCTGGCAGAAAGGTGGCCTGGGGTGGGAAAGCTCTTTCCCTTTAAGTGAATGTTTTAAGCTGCAGCCTTTCTGCTCGGGTTTGGTTGCTGGATGCCATCCAGGACTTCTACTGCATCAGAACTGAAATGTTAAATTCTTTCCTTTTGGAGGGGATATATTGGATTTTCTCGCAAATTCTCTTCTAGTGTCCTTCAATTCCTCGCTTGTGATGTTTTCAATTGCAGCAAAACCTGGTCTAGAGGTAATATTTTACCCTTTACTAGGAATATTATTTATCTTAAGAAGTAAAAAGGTTGACAAAACCTGGTGCCTTGAGGGGCAGCAGGGTCTGTTGCAGAGTTCTGTGATAGTTATTGATATGATTGCTCCATAAAGATGAAGGAGACACTTCAAATGCAGCATACACTGTTCTTTGATGGAAACATTTCAGTATTTAATTCACTCTTTAAAAGACCTGAACATTATCAAGAAGCTCAACTCTAAGTAACCCACTGGGTGTCTGAGGAGGCTGGTAGCCCTGATTTTCTTATTAATAACTCAGTTTCACTGACCACAGTCTGGTTACATATGACACCAGAGTATAGAACCCATTGAAACTAATTTAGTTAGATGTTCATGAAAGCTATGTTTCGATACTGTTGGCCATTTGCCATAGTATGGAGAAATTTAATGTATAATGCAGCACTTTATGACGTAACTCAAGCAAAGGGCAGTTTTCCTGCCTCATAATGTTGAGTTTCCTTCCCAGATACACAGACCTGTGCAGGTCAACAGTCACATACACAATAAAACATGAGTTACTTTTTGAACATTAATCAAAATGAAATGTAATATTTATCTGGCTTTTGTAACTCTCAGAGTGCTGTAGGAATGATGAGTAGGCAATTTTAATCCCTTTCCACAAACTGGACGAAAGAGAGATAGTTGTTGGCACAAGCATGAGTTAGAAAAGTGTCTCTGTCAAACTCTCTCCAATATGCCTAGTTCTGTTCCTACTCTGGGTGAATTCATAGCTTTGGGAACACAGGTTTGCATTTGTAAAATAAATTTAAGAAACTAATCTAGGATTGGGTTTGCTGTGTTTTGTTTTGTTTTGTTTTTTGAAGGAGGAAATGGTATTGATAGTCCAGTATTAGTACAGACATTGGCATGAAACAGCTGACAGCTGTTCTAAGACTTTACAGCAATAGTATTTTATGGCCTTCTAGATTTTCACTAGTTATGCAGATGTTGTGTTATAGCATTCTTCTGCCCTACTGTTTTTTACTTTCAGGCTTTTAGAGTCCCAGTAATAAAATAATTTGCCTGATTTAACAGAATTTCTTTTCTGAGTTTGGTTACTTCTGGTCTGGACCACCTTCTTGACAACCATAAGATTAGAGTATCCTTCTCCTTACCTTGCCTGCTACTATGTCCCTTGCACAAAAGAAATTAAACTTAAATTATACTTAGAGGAATGGATTTGTAGGTGGAATTCCCTAGTTCATAAGAGATTACAGAAGACATATGAGTCCACTGAGCTGAGAAAGAATATTCTAAGAAGTTTATGTTATAACTATGCAATAGGTGGACTCAATGATTTACTATGGATGGAGGAAGATCACGTGCCATAAATGCTTGTGATCCCAGCCATGTTATTTAGAAGGTTTCATGCTGCTTTTAAAAGACTGAGGCAAAGAGCAGATCTCATCACCAGTTCTTCTCAGAGATTTTGATGCAACAAAATTGAATGGAATTCATTCCCTCTGACACTGCACTCAAAGAGTAAACTATTACTTTGGAAAATAGCTTTTAAAAAAAAAATCATATTTTGGAAAAGAACTGTTCTGGTCAGCTTTTCTGTACAGGCAAACGCATCTGATGAGGCTATTGCCATACAGTAACATTCCAGCATTGATCGAAAGCAATTTCCTTGCTGCCGATCAAGCAACACTTTACAAAAAAGCTTGCATATACCTTTCTATGGCAGATGATGTTGAAAATTCAAAAAAAAATTTTTACTATTAATTCTTACATTTTCGGAGCAAAAGTGAATGCAGTAGATATAAGTTTTGATCATGACACTCTAAAGAATAAGAAAAACATACTAGTCTACACATGCATTAAGGGCAGTGTGACAGTTTGTCACTAGATTAATTATAGTTTTGTAATGAGCAAAATATATTTTTCATAATCTGAAAGAAGCTTGGAAGTTTTTAGAGGAAAATCTATCACCATATAAAGTAGCAGACAAAACAAAAGAGGAGAGCCTATGAAATGAAGTGAGACAAAACTCCATTATGTCAGACATCTAAAACCCCTGCTATTTCTGACACAGTGAAGAAAATTATTTGACTTTTCTCACTGAAGTCATAAGAATTTTTTAAGTATAAAAAGAAAATTTGGTTATATTCATGGAAAGCAACCAACCTATAATTTAATGTTCCACATTTTCACATGACTGGATAATGTTATTGATGGATAATATGCAATTTGCTGAAATATAGCAGCAAAATTGATGCATATGTTTCCACTTACCTATGCAATTCACTGAGTAAATGAGTTTTGGGTTTTTTTAGGTGGAAGAACAAATAGAAATTAAGAGATATAGTATGAGGTATAGTCTTTTTCTGTTATAGAGTTATTTTCTAGAGTTATTTTTATTATAGAGTAATTTTCTAGATTTTGAAAATTGGTCACTGAAGGAATTTTGTAGAACTGTTTAAAAAATATGTTGGGAAACCACTGTGAAAGAAGGGGACATACTGATGGATTCAGAATAGCATCTTCAAAATAGAAATATGATAAATAATGCTTCCTAAACATAACAGTGGAATACCTTAGAGGTTTCTGAAATCAATTTGCAAATAAAGAAAACCTCATAAATCATATCATTTTTGTAAGAAAGAATTTATAGCATCCTCTCTCTAGATGCTATAAAGAATTTTGGACATAAAAAGTAGGAGGAAAGCCTTTGAGTTTCAAATGAATACAAAACTAGTTTCCTTGTCTACATTTTGCCACTGCTAATTTTTGTTGAACATTTGTTTGAAAGGTGCTTATTCTATTGTTCTCTGCTCATTAGCTCTTCTAATATTTTCATTAGAATATAAACAAAAAAAAGTTACTTTAATATGACCACATAATTCTAATTTGTCTTTGTTATTTCTACTCTGTGCAAATTTCCCTGGATCTAAGTTAACAACCTCATTTGTCTATTTGGTTGTCAAGATGTGAGAGTATTTCTAAGGCACTTTTCATGACACATTTTTCCCTTATTGGCAGTAGTAGATTTTATGGCTATTGTCTCACAAGCTATGCTGCAGTGACACAAAGCTTTTTGAGGGCATCAAGTCCCTACCAACATGCAAAGCCTGATGAATATTTTCATACTGACTTGGTAAATGAGTTACAACTTTTGTGAATTGCCTGAGGGTTCAAAGCAATTCAAGGGAAGAATCATTTAGAGAACTCATCTTTCCAGACTCCTGTGCTCTGTTCACTAGTTAACAAGGGTCTTTTTGTAATCACAGTAAAATGCTGATTTCTAAAAGTGGGAAGGATCAGTCTGTACGTGCTGTTCATATAGGCTTACTTAAACATAAGCTATTGACCAGTAGCAGAGACAGAATAACTGAACTAACTGGATCTCTGTTTTGACATGGTTCATCAATTTTTATTCTTGGGCAACAAACCTTATATCCCTCCTCAGGTAGCTGGAGGTAAAATATTATTTCATTAATATGATTAATATGCATTCATCAAATATATGAAGGATCTGAACTTAACTCAGTTTTGAGGAGACGTGGCAAGACCTTGTTGAGCTGTATGAACAACAACCTCAGATATCCCTAACAAAGGTCTTTGTGAAAAGTAGGGTAGGAGACTAAGGGAGGGTGGGGGAGGAGCTCAGTATTACTTTTTGAAAGTTCCAAGAGCAAGCTACAGGAGCTCTCTCAGTTTCAGACCTGCATCTCTTCTGTCATCCTCTGTAGTTACACAAGTGTAATTTAGATTAGACTGGAAATGCGGAAACAATTTGGCCAGTGATGCATAAGAAATAGAAACCAGTTCTCCCTTCTCTGATCCTTTTCTGTCAATCTTTAGAGTAAAGAGCAAATGATCTCTACTTCCCTTATTAAAATATGGTGCCTAATATTCAAAGGAAGTAATCTATAGAATAAGAAGGTAATGTTAAGACATAGGTAATTTAGAAGGTGGCAGAATGTCTTATGTAAGGCTGATGGAAATGCAACATGACAAAGGTTTTCACAGAATCACAGAATATGCTGAGTTAGAAGGAACTCACAATGATCATTGAGTCCAACACTTAGCCCTGCACAGGATTATCCCCAAGAGTCACACCATGTGCCTGAGAATATTGTCCAAACACTTCTTGAACCTTGGCAAGCTTAGTGTTGTGACCACTTCCCTGAGGAGCCTTTTCCAGCACCCATCCACCCTCTGGGTGAAGAACCTTTCTCTAATCTCCAACCTAAACCTCCCCTGATGCAACTTCAGGGTTCTGTCACTGGTCACCACAGTGCCTGCCCCTCTGCTTCCTGTCATGAGGAAGTTGTAACTGCAGTGAGGTCTCCCCTCAGTCTCCTCTTCTCCAGGCTGAACAAACCAAGTGCCCTCAGCCTCTCCTCATACAGCTTCCCCTCGAGGTTCTTTCCCCTTCGTTGCCCTCCTCTGGATGCTCTCTAGGAGCTTAATATCTTTCTTACATTGCAGTGACCAAAACTGCACACAATATTCAAGGTGAGGCTGTACCAGTGCAGAGCAGAGTGGGACAATCCTCTCCCTTGACTGGCTGGCGATGCTTTGCCTGATGCACCCCAGGGAAGTTTTAATGCAGCTGTTCTTTTCACACAGTGCCTGTTGCAATTGTGTGTTACAATAATATAAAATTGCTGTCATTAATAGTATAGACCTATTTTGCCTGCAGAATTAGGCTCAGCAGGAATGATCATTATTAAATTGCAGAAAACATTAAAATAAACTCTGGGTATTTAGGTAGCTAATCTGGATAAAGCTTTAAAACCATGACGCAATGTTGAAGATAATGTAATGTTGGAAAGCAGTGTACCAAGAGTAGACTTGGCAGAAGAAATTGAAATCTGTCCTTTAGTTATCAAACAAACAAAAAACACAGCCAGTCACTGAGACTGTTGTAAAAATGCTGTCAAAACCATTAAAACTGCTTTTCCCCTCATTTTCTTCATGCTGTCTGTAGCCCAGAAAAAAGACTTGTGATATCCAAGTCCAGTTTCACTTTGACTTGATGTATCTTGCAGAAAATTAGGTGAATGAACATCCCATTTTCATTATATTTGACTGCAAATCTTTAGGATTGGAAGGTGTATATTAGCAGTGCTATCAAACTGATATTATTGTACACACCCCAGTACTGCCACTGTTGCTGGTGGACCTAGAATTCTGACCTATTGACCATCTGCCCTTACCCTGATGCAATGTATAGGAGAAACAAGATGCCTTGGGTTCTTTCTTTGAGCTCCCAACAACATCTATTCTCAGACAGCTGGGATTCATGCACAGCTCAACCTCACACAGCCCATGGCAATAGTAAGATGTTTTGTGTCCATGTTGTGAGAACGCCCTGGTTGCTCCTTAGCAACTGATTGCTTGCATTCAAAAAGGTCATTGCCAAGGGAGTCATGATGATGGTTTCTTACCAGACTTGGTAAATTCCTTGTGTAGGTAAAGAAATTATACTGATATCACCACCTGAGTAGACAAATATGGAATTCCAGTTCACTGAGAAATAGGTTCTGTATTTTTATTGGAATGAAGGACAAAGGATCAAAGGCCTCTGCCTCAAAACAGAGGCATCCAAGAGGCTGATATATGACAATGCACAAGACTCTAAAACAAGAGAATAGAACTGTGCTCAATTCCATGGTAATTCACTCTTTTTTGAAAGACACATACTATTATTCTCAGGGTTACAATGTACTCTCCCAAATTGAACATATAGGGAATTTCTCTACTTTGATGCCACTGTCCATTTGTACTTCATAATTACCCCAAAAACATGACTAGACCCTAAAAAGAAAGAGGGTAGGGAGCAAAGAGAGGGACTGAAAACTGGTCAGATTAGGAAACGTGGAGCAAGTTTGTTGAGTGAATATTTGTTTCACCCCAGTCTTGCTGATGTTGACCAGGAACAACAACACCGCTTCTCTGCCAGGGCAGTAAGGGCATGCTCCTATAAATGCTCCTATAGCTGCAGCCAGAGGGTTGGCTCTGAAGGAGCATTGCTAGCAGGATGGCACCAAGAGCAGGTAATACAAACTCTGCCAGATTACAAATATTGCTTTCTCAGATAATGAGGAAAAAAATGGTGAGAGATCTTCACAGATATTTCTTAACCTATATCCTCACCTTCTCCCCTTCCTCAACTACAGAAGCAAGGTTCATTTTTCCATAATGCATTGTATAGTGGAGCTTGAAATCTGCAGGTGAAAGGCATAGTGCTGTTATTATTACTTACTGTTGTAAAAGACAACACAGGGATTGCCATCAGTGAATCTGTCTGTCAGAGTTAGGTCTGAAATTTGCAGTCCTCAGCTATCTGCGTAGGTTTAAGGAATAATTTCTGTTATTTGTAATATACGAAGCAATGAAAGGCTACTAAGAATGATTAATAGCCAAAGTGAAGCTCAGACATTTAATCGATCTCAAAAGCCATTTATTGCAAGTATTTGAAAGCAAAAGAGATTATTGCTATTATACAACAAACTATAAAATCAGAAAGGAAAAAAATGCATCTTTTTTCTTCTTGAAGATGCTGAGAAAGTATTCTGCATTTTTCCTCTCTGCTGGATTTTCTATTGGAAACACATGCTGGAGGAACAAGTGGGATCAATAACATCACAGACACAGCTTTAAATACTTATTAAATGATCAAGGACAGATACTGTTTGAGGATAAGCTGAAAAATTGTTCACAGAAGCAGCTGGTACAGAGCAGAAGTGACCAGATTGGACAATGAGGGCTTTGTGTGCAGATACGTTTGAATTTTTCTGCCTGAAATTCTGTGCTTGTTATATAACCTCTCTTGATTAATTGAGCCTCCATGCCAGCTTGTCGGCTGCTGCTGAGGTGTGTCTGGCACAGCCAAGGGGAACTGGCACACCAGACTGCTGCTAAGTTTTACTTTGTTCTGCCCCAAGCCTAGGACAGAATATGCCATAGGAATACTTGATGACCTGATGTTTCTGTGTTGGTTCTGTAGCACTCGAAGACTCTCCTCCATTCCAAACAAAATGTCCAGTAGTTTTGCTTCACACTGGTCAGAGCAGTTCCACACAGGTTCCAACTTCAAGAGGATATTCCTGGAGGCCAAGTCCTCTGGTCATATCCAGCCTTTGCACAAGGTAGGAAAAAAGCCATTCCACTGGTATGTGCCAACCTGACAACTGCTTATGTCTGGGGGACTGAGAAGGCATTAGGACAAGTGGAATTTATTATCTTGAACATGTACGTGAATCTGGTATTCTGTTTTTAGGTCCCAAGTGTAAGAGGTCTCAAAAGAGTATTAGGAGAGAAGTCATGATGTGAAGAGTTTTCCCTTATTCCATGAAGTAGGAAGGAGTGACCAGAATTAAGGAAGTCTAGCTAGGGAAGCCTGCATGCAGATGAGCTTTTTTCATTTGTTTTAACCATTTTTCTTGGCTATGCTCCTACAAATAAGAGGAGTTTATTTCAAGAAGTTGAAGTGAAATAATTTACCTGTCCTTGTGAAGCAGATGAAAATTGGGATGTATTGCCTCTGATAAACAAGTAGCTGGCTCTTTGCTGCCTCTTGAAAGCTGTGTTCATGCAGACACAAACGCAGAAGACCAAAACTTAAATCCTATGCAATACTGGATGGAGCATTGTCACTGCCTTGTATTCTTTCTGCTTCTCCCTATGTGCTATACGAGTTTCTTTATGGGTTATTCTTCTACGTAACTGCTTGCTATACACAGTCTTTTCTCTTTTTTTTTTTTCTTTAATATAAATAAACTATCTTTATTAAGACTGTAAATTTACTAAAATGTTATAGATTCAGATGAATCAATAGCTCTAACGGTTTGGAAGAGAGTTTTGCCCAGTTGATTCATTTGGATTATCTAAGTCAGGAGACATATACTACAGTTCATAGATTTTATGATGCCCAAGATGGCTTTGCCTTCATCCAGGAGGTAACCTATGATGCCTAATTAATGCTAAATGTTTCAAACACATACTTGCTGTATCTATTATAGACTTGGAGCTGAACTCATAAATTTATCTTTCTTCCTGTCTCGTTAAACACTATTTTGAGCTTCACTAACATATAGCTAATGATCATGTCTTTAAGAGTATTTGCAAATCAGTCACCTCTGACCTGGAATTAGTTCTTAAAAAGTTTAAAAATCAAGAGTCCTGTAAAACAGACTCCATCTTAATTCCTCAGGGCTTATATCACGTGAAGTTTGAGGGGATATTTTCTCCCTTGTCCTGATGAGCTTTCTTGGCAAGAGGAGCTCTTCTGGTAAGAGTTTCCCTCCTCCTGCTAATCTGTATGTGCAATGTACAAAATTCAGTCTCAACTTTGTTTTCTAGTTTTATCTGTAAGTTTTATGGCTAGATTCTGATTATTGACTGCTTCTCCTCAGAGGAGCATTTCCCAGTATAAAGGAGTCCCCAGTGGCACAATACATAGGTATTACTTATGCATCCATCAGTAAATTATCTAGGCAACAATTACAAAATTGGGACTCAGGTAGTACAAATAATTGAGTTCTTTTCACTACAGTAGCTGAATTGAGAAGTTAGAAAAGAATCTTAATTTAGGGTGACTGGAAATAGAAGTGTTGGGTTCTTTTCTCAGAATACAAAAAGTGCACTCACCCCTGTGTGGCATCAGAGTTCAAACTCAAAGCCTCCCTGCAGAAAGGAATACTTCTATCTGCCAGGGTTGCACCCTACTCACAGCATTTGCAAGCTATCTTAGTAGAGGTCACCCTTAGCAAATGCCCTTCTCCTCTAAAGTTGTGGCTATCATGTGAAAAATAAAAATCTCTCCGGAACTATTTAAGAAATTAAATCTGCATTTTTAATGGCTTCAGTCTGGCTCCTGCTGTGTTTTTCAACGAACATTTTCTGATACCCTGGATGAGATTTGCCTCAGTTTGTATGTAGAAAACCTCTGCTCTTCTGAGGTCAAGTGACTTTATTGGATGATCTGTACCTTTGAAAGTTCCTCTGACTATCTTTGTTACCAATTGAAGGGCTTAGCAGAAAGATCGAGTTCAGCATTGTGATCTGAAATTGATTGGGATCAGACTCATTCTAATCAGCTCTGGCACAAAGTAACATAACACAGGGCTCTCTGCCAAGAACAGTCTGATCTCAGCTCCGGAGTGCTTCACAGTGAAGTACTGCAGCCCTTGGGCTTCCATGGAGAGTAGTTGTTTTCCTAGGGTGAGAATGGAGAACAGGTTGCTGGATTAGCAATGCTTTTGTTTTGGAGGGCCTGTAAGGAATATGGAGAACAGCACCTGGTATGCTCCCAGGAGATCTGTGTTGTTTTGTCTTGCACAGGTGGAATTTCTGAATGCCTTTCCAATTCAGTGTCAGAAAGAAAGGACTGCAGCGACCCAAGTGTGAAACACAGTAGCTAAATCCTCACTGGAGCCAAGTAGTCATAGTAAATCAAGAAGATTAAATTGTAAATATTGTATATTGCCTCTGTCACTAGTAGAATGTGCTATGTATGGTCTAGTTTGTCTTTATGTTTTACTGAGAAATATTCCCAGGACAGCCATGGTCATGTCTCTGGGGAAAGGAACAGAACAACGAAGACACTTGTGGATTTTGTATCAGCTGTTGGGAACAACAAGTGACTGTTTTGGAGATTTTAGGTCTTCAGAATGGGCTTTTCCTGCTGGCTAATTAACTTCAAGAAGAATTTAAACAATTCAGTTTGATTTGATGCCCCATGGATGGAAGAATACTTTGTCCTGTCAGTGTTTTCCTTTCCATTATGAGCAGCTCATAATGATCTCATAAATGTCTCGAGGAAAGCTTAAGGAAATAGCCAAACGTCAGAGATATAAGCAATCTCAGGCACATAGTTAATTTTTATGTTTCTTTAATATGAATATAAGTTTTATTTAATCATTTTGAGATGTTTCTCTGAAGGATGGTTAGTACTACCCTGCAGCTTATTTTCCAGTATTAATGTGCCACAGGCATCATACTGGACTTTATTATGCACATTATCTTTTAAAATTATCTCCTGTGCAACTTTTTCTTGTGTTTTCAAATGAACACCACTAAAATGAATTAAAAGAGCAAGGGGACCAATAGGTGTTATAAAGACAATATTGTGTTATGAAGGCAATGATATAATGTCAAAACTAAAGCAGTTCAGAATCACTTGCAGGATGTTCTACAATTATTGCATAAATTTGGCTTTGCAGGTTTATGGCTTAAATTTCCAGTTGATATGAGACTCCTGAGTAATGTTGGAAGTGATTAATTTTCATGATGCCTTGCTTCACCATGTGAAACAAGCACAGTGGTCTCAACCTTGCAATACAGGCTTATTGTGAGACAGTGAGATAAAGGAAGTCACATAACACTCCAGAGTGATAACAATAACAAGAATCCCATATGTGTAAATACACACACAGGTATTTCTGGATAGATACTGCCTATGACAAGCCTAATAAACTAACTGAATTAATGAGACAATGGCTCAGAAATTCATAAATACCAGACTTAGCACTGGATTCACTTTCTCCTCCAGTCCTAATTTTTCAGTAGTGAAAAGAAAGATGTGTGTCTGCATATTGGATCACTACTAGGTTATTTTTCCATTTGCATACAAATAAAAACAATTCTTGTCTTTGATCTTGCATCCCAATGAGTTCTCTTCAAATGAAATTATGCCATGACAGTTTTGCTATTGACTTCAATTGGGACCAAATCTTTGCTTGTGCTATCTTATTTCTGCATTTGAGCTAGTAGAGGAAGGTAATATACAACTGCAACAGCATAAGATATTTAAAGAATGACAAAGAACATGGAGGTGCCTACATGCAAAGCATGTTATACTGAAGTAGCTCCTGATGGGAGCTATCTATGCCTGCAGTGCCATGTAGTAGAGTTCGTGTAGAAAGGAACTGGAGATGCAGCTGCAGTTCAGATGGAAATTTATTAGATGGCTGAAAGATGTCTTGAGGAGAAGAATGGTGAAGAATCCTTTTATAGTCTTGAAAACTTTTATGTCATGAAAACAAATGAAACTACTCTTCAAAGATGCAATTAAATCAGTCTTTAGACAGTGGACATGTGAGAAATTATGAAGGTGAAAAAAAAGGCAAATGCCTGAAGAAATACCTCAAGGTATTTCTATAGATAGAAGAGGACTCTATTAATAAGGTCAGCTCTCCTAAGCACCTGAGGAAATTATGAAATTAAAGTTTATCAGTATTTTAAATACAATAAAGGTATAGTGTAGTAGAAAAGTAATCATGACTAGAACACAGATTTAAGAAAATGCAGTGTTAGGAAAAGATGAAAACAAAGGCAATGGAACAGATAGATACATGAAATGGTAATCAGTAAAGAAATAGAACTGAGATTAAAAGACAATGTTGGGGCAAAAGTGAATGACTGTAAGTAAAGGCTGGAAGTTAGAAAGTTCCTAACATGTAGGAGCAAGTGGAGTTTGATTATTTCTAGGAAAAGAATGATGACAGAAATGCCTATAATGACTGAAGACTGTGACTGATGATTCTGAAGTTTATACTTTTACTGTTCAACCCCATGAAAAGGTAATGCCTCTCTATAGGTTTCCCCATACAGTAAGCAGTCTATGCATATAATTTTCTGATAAGGCACCCCTATTGCCTTACAAAGTAATCTACCACTTCAGTCAAGCAGATTTATGCACCTTTATGAGTTGTAGCAGCAATAGGGCTGGTTTAAAAATTGCAGTATTTTAATTTTTTCAGGTTTTTCAGTAGCAGCAACACAATCTGCTTTTTGTTACAATGGTTTCTCGCCACTGCCACAAAGGCAGCAGCAGTTGGCAACTGTCAGAAAGCTTGCCTGTCTTTAAATACATGTAACTGCTAAAGGAAGAACAGTAGTTTCATAGACTGTAAAAGTATTAAAGCCCATAGCATTAAAGAGATCCCTGATTAACAGAACCCAAACAATTGAAAAGTATATAAGTCATACACACGCAAAACCCAATTCTTTATACAGTAATCTTACAGTTCCCTCAGTTTCACCCAAACTAAATTAAAATGAGAACCTTCAGGCAAATTGCCATTAAATGAAAACTCTTAAAAGGAGAATGTACAATCTAATTATACTGTTACAAATGTGTACCTTTCATCTACAAGGCTGGTACTCCAAATTATAATAGTCAATTATGATTATATAATCTATTAAAAAGAATAAGCAAAGTGCTATAATGAAAAAGATAAACCTACAAAAGAACATGAAAGACATTTCTAGTGGCACAAAGTGGTGTAACAGTAGTACCATATACAATTTCCTTTCTCTTGTAGCTTGTATTTAGATTATGTTGCAGAGATGGGGTGCTGGCAGTCACTTCCTGAATTCTCATGAATGTATTCCCTCTGGCAAGTTCCTACTGAATTATTATTTACAATATCCCATGAATACAGCTGTCTGGAAATAAGAGCATGAGGCTCATAACTAAAGTAGTAAACCATGGTTAAGAGAAGTACTTTCTTTAATTTTGCATGTATTAACGCATTATTTTCAAAAATGCCTTCCTTCTTTCCTTATTCCTTTCCTCTCTTCTCCCTCCTTTCCTTTCTTCCTTCCTTCCTTCCTTCCTTCCTCTTTTTTTCACAATTTTTAATTACATAATGACACAGTTAGCAAATATACTGAGAAGTGCTAAAGCATGATCGAAGTTATGGAATAGTTTCTATTCTGTGAATGAACAACTAGAACAGGGCCTTTCAACCTAAAAAGATGAAACTAGGGGAGATATGAAAACTCTGTAGTATCATAAATGATGGTAAGATGACAAATAAGGAATCTATCCATTACCTTTGCAAATACAAGAAGTTAGGAGTCTCAAATGAAACAAAGAATTTACTTTATGCAATGTGCGGGTCGGCCAAGGAATTTTGTAATAGGACATGGTGGATAGTAAACGCATTCAGACTCAAAAAGTGAATGAGCAAATTCATTAAAGAAAAATAGTCCAGTGTCTCTTGAACCAGTAGACATTACCACTGCCTTAGGGAAAATCTGAACTGACTCTTTGGAGGCTGTGAGAACACAGCAGATGTCTAGAGAGGAGAGTGTAGGAACAAGGTAGTAACATACTATCAGCTGCTGTCAGAGGCAGAAATCAAGTCAGCTATTTTTCTGCAAACACGCCTTATGTGAAAATTGCAAACTGCCCTAACTCTAATGCATTTCCTATGAATGAGATCCAGCTTAAGGGGAGCACGCTCAAACTGTAAGAGGACTGAAATCAGATGTATTTGATCCATTTCCTTTGCATTGTCTGTGATCATAGTCTAAACCACCAAACTCCACGTTGACTGAATGACTTTTTGGTTAAGAATTTTCTCACATATAATGTCTACACTGTATTTGGAGTTTATCATTGCTTAGGAGCTTTTCTTCTGTAATCTACAATTAAGAAGGAAAAATCTCTAATAATTGTGATTCCTGGTGTTATTGTTGCTAAAAAGATCTCAGTTCATATTCAAAACTTGATCACTGTTAAAGGAGACCTCTCTCTGGTACTTCCACAGTTTCAAAGGGGTACTTCCAACCTATTTCAAATATCCTTTACTAAAATAATATTCCTTTAATCTGTGCTAACATTTCTTTTTCTTTTCAGGCTATAGAATACAATTAGTGCAAAATAATGTTTTTATTTCTGCCTTTTGAGAGCCCCCACCTTTGAGAACCTGATTTCTCTTCTATATATTTCTGTGTTCAATATGATATTCACATGCATATTCACCAACCTCAGACTCAGAAGTTAATCTCCACAGACACTCACATAGCCATCAAAACATGTTTCAAAAAATGCCTACCAATACTCTATAAAGACCTCCTAAGACCTGCACTTCCTTAAGCAACACTGTGGAAAGAACAGAAAATATGGCTGCAGAAAAACTGACAGCTTCATCTACATGTGGGGTTTTTTCTAATGCTGAACTGTGTAGTGTTGCATGTCCTCCAACAGTTCCCGTGGGCCATGACTAATTGCGGATGTTCATAAGAATGAATATTCTAGCATGAGTATTACTACGTGAATGTATTAAACAAGTTGCAATGCCTTTTCTGACAGTTGCCTCAACTGTGGGACCAATGAGAAAATCAAAACAACACAATTATTGATGTGAGCACAGGCTTAGAATAGCAATTTTTCTGGAAAAAATCTTCCAAACCATATCAGTTCCATTGACTGTCTTTTCCTGTCCATCAAGGCCTTTGTGATAAAGCTAAGTCTCCTTCAAGTTTTTGTTTACAGAGCAATGCTGTGTTTCGTTTCCCATTTTGTACAATTTCCACTTTGTATAAATAGTTCTTCACTAGAGCAAGTTAACCACAGCTACAGGGAGATAGATCTCAAATCACTTGTCAATTAGTCACTTTGACAAAATCTACCCAAGTCTAGATTCAAGGTCCAAATAATGCAGGGTATGTGTCTGAATCTGAGTCTGCTAACCTCACAGGGAAATGCCCTATCACTCATTTACTGGCAAGGGAATTTCTCTTAGTCAACAAAAAATACTGATTCTTTCAAAATTCACATGTGAATTTCTGTGCAGCTTCCATAGGTTTAACTTAAAACCTTTTTTTTTAAAAAAATATTTGTGAATGCTTAAGTGGTGATTGCAATGGAGAGCTGCTTAAGATGTATTTGAGGATGAGTGTAGATATTAGGCCTGATTTAGGCACCAGAAAAATTTTTCTCCTTTCTTCTTCTTTACAATGCATTTATGGGTCCAATACACAAGAGTCCAGAATTCAGGATTCTTCTTGGGTAGATTGTGTTGCCTGAAGAAAACATTTTGCCCAATATGCTGGTGAAGTACAGTTTAAGAAACATTTTATAATAATACTGTTATTGAAGTCATGCTGGGCTTCTTTTTTTTTTTAGAAGCACCAAGCACTCAGTTTCCCATGCTTTAGTATTTGTTTACAATTAAAAGCTTGAGTTACCAAATTATAAGTATATATATATATAGCTCATATCCATTCAAAAATGTTAGTAATGAGACAGCATATATATGAAAGACTCCACTCTGCCTGGGTTTGGTTTTTATTCAGTAGCATGCCATAACTGTGGAATGTATCCAAATAATGTTTAATTGGGAGAAATCTTACAACTGCAGGATGACTTTTATGGGGCAGTTAATCAAAGTATCTTTGTTTGCTTCGCAGTGTTTGTTAATATATATTTTAATGGAGTATTAATCTTTTCCAGAGAGTACTACATGAAAGAACAAAATATAAAGCTCTTGCTTTGCTTGATATACTGTGCAGAGATTAATAAACATACTTCATTTTGACATAGAATTATAGGAATACAGGAAAGCAGAATAATTAAATTGACACCATTATTTTCCAAGTATCTGTAGTTCTAAAATTTAATTACAGGAGAAAAAAATATATTCTCACTATCCACCATTGATTACAATGGAGATGGAAGATTCTGATGTGGCTTAAAGTTAAATCAGGAGACACCTGCTCAGGGGTTACCTGTCCATTACTGAATGCCAATTCCTATTCCCAGGCCTGTTTACTCAAAACAGTAGCCTGTTTACTCAAAAAAGTTTTCCAATGAGGTTTACTTGAAATAAAAACTGGCTTATGCAGGTGGTGGTTTTGAAGGAATCCCTTGATCTTGAACCTTTGATTTCAAGGGAGAATCTTAATGAAATTACTTGAGGCATCCTAAGCCCTGTTGACTGCAAAAATGGACCACAACTGATGAACAGAAAGCTGATGATGCCGGTTTGGTTTTGTTTGCGGTTGTTATGGTTCTAACTGCGTCAGCAGTTATGCCATGATCATGCAAATATTTGTTCACCTAATTCTAAACACGGCTTTATTCAGTAAATCCAGCGGTTTGCAGAGCCGGCGGCGATAACGCGGGCCCGGGGGGCTCGGGCAGACGGGGAGGCGATCGCTCAGCGCCGGCACTGCGGCGGGCGCGCTCCTCGGGGCGCACAGCCACGCCACCGCCTTCCCGCTGTCAGCGGCTCCCCGCCAGCGGGGCAGACCGGCCGGGAGGACACACCGCGCTCTGCGGCCACCCCGCCGTGGCTGCCGGGGCCGCCCGGGGCGCGGCGGGCGGGCGGCGCCGCAGGAGGGCGGGCGGCGCCGCAGTGAGGCCGCGCGGGCGAGGCAGCGGCGGCCGTTGCCATGGCAGCGCTGCCCCGGCCCGCGGCTTGAGCGGCGGCGCGGGAGGGGCGGGGGCGCCCCACGGTCGGGCCCGGCCCGCGAACGGGTTAAAGCGGGCGGGCGGCGCCGCGGGGGTCGCGGCTGGGGGCAGCCTGCGGGCGGGTGAGGGGAATGGGCCGAGGGCCGTGCTCCGGGCGCATAGGGAGGCTGCGGAGGTGAAGCCTCTGCTCCCTCGCCCGGCGGGATGGAGGCTCTTGGCGCCGCAGAGGACGTGTTTTATGACGAGGAGGAGGAGGAGGAGGAGGCGGCGAACTGCTACGATTTCGAGCCTCTGCCGACGCTGCTGGAGGACGAGGTGAGTGTGGCAGGTGCGGGGACGGAGCCGCCGCCCTTGCGCTCACCTGTGGTGAGGCGGCCGGGCCGGGCCGGGCCAGGGGAGCGGCCGGCCCGCGGCGGCAGCGCCGTGAGCTCCCCGTGTGCCCCCGCCGGCTCCTCGCCGCCCCTGCCCGCCGGTCCCAGCCAGCAAGTTGGGCTTGGCCCATCCCCGTGCACCTTCTCCATACAACAGCAAAGTCACGGTCCTCGAATGCGGGATGTCTCGTCACTGCTGTCATAGCCGTGGGCTAATGCTGCAGTCGGCGAGTACGTGTCCTTGTCGCACTCGGTGAAGGGAAATTTACACGGGCACAGCTATTTTCAGAAGCTACCAACCAGTTTTGTGTACAGCCGCATATTGCTGCCCTGTGCAAAAAGGCCTTTGACACTGAGAAATTAAAAAAAAAGCCCAAACCCATCAAACTGTTATATCTGTTTGTTCAGTTGTTATGCCCAATAACCTGTAGCTAAACCCTGTTCTTGTCATCACGTTTGTCTGGATTTATTACTGGGTTTGCACTTGCTTTTTATTGCTCCTTCTCGTCTTTGTATCTTTCCACATGATGTGTGTTTCTTACTCCCTAGGGAATATTTGGGCAAAATGCTTGGAGTTTCCTTCTTTTTTTTTTTTTTTTTTTTTAAAGTAAAAGTTTGGTGAGCCATATGTGAGCTGCTCATTTCCCACACCAGATCTTGCAAACTTTCTTATTTGCTATGTCAGGAATCTAAGCTGAATTAGGATTTAAAAGTGAGTTTGAAAATGCAAAGTCCTTTTCAGCTTCCCTAAGTCATCGAATGGCTCAGCAGTTTGACTCTTCTGCCATCTGTAGTGTTCAGTGCAGTAGGCCCTCTGGACTCACCCATGCAAGACATAGAAGGAAGGTGGTAATGGCCTCATTTTTACACATTAGCTTAAGTTTTAAGGGTATTTCCTCAGAATGGGAGAGAAAGCTGAGGGTCAACTCTTACGTATGAGAAAGACCTGGGCCCATTTTTCATACCTGGTCAATATATACTTTAATTGTGGGTCCCATCTATTTAGTTACTCCAGAAACATAAATAGTTTCAGTACTTTTGTTGAGACAATGAGCGTAACCTATCACCTGGTGATTAGAGAAGTTAATAAAAAAGGGCTGCTCTGAAGAGTACTCAGAGAGCTTACTCAGGCAACCCAGTGTTTTTTTTCAAATGTGATGAATTTAATTAATAGTTGCTTTCCACATTTTCTGTGTTTCTGGAATAGACGGATTTGAAGTTTGTGTGAATTATCATGGCAAAAAGACTAAGTTGCCAGAAAGCTGTGAATGCTGTTGTACTGAACTCCCAACTGCTTAGTCATTTAGTGCATTTCTCATCATTGTACCCAATATAAGGAATGAGGTTGGTGTCTGATGCATGTGGGTTTTTGCCAGTATGTGAAGCAGAATCTGACTGATCTGAACAGTAGGAATTGCTGAGGATGAGGATATGTTTCAAATTCCTTTCTCTACTAGAACTTTTCTTTGTTTCACACTCCTTAATATTTAATTTAAATTTTTTTGGGAAGTTGTCTTTGGCCAATAATTTACCTTCTCTACTTGCTCTCTCTTAATATCTCTGCTTAGTTATATGCTACTAAACTGTTTTATACTTGCTGAAGAAACTATAAGGGGAAAGTGTGAACTAAAGTAAATAATAAAGCATGTTTGTCTGACCTGTTCACTTTTCATAGTTTTTAAATAGTAGTAAAACTAGGCTCTTTTATACAACTGTCTTTTGCTGAAAGAGGCAAAAGAAAAGAGGCATCAGCATCTCTGTGGCCCAAAGTATTGAAGTAGTAGCTTGCCGGAAGATTCAGATTGCCAGAATCTCCTGTGTTAGTCTTAAAAGGATGTTTTTCTCCCAGGGCAAAAACTCTGGTTTTGTGTCGCTTTGGGGATGCAAACTAGTCAACTGCATGTCTCCGTGTTTTCAGTGCTTTGTTCTCTACAAAGGCCTTGCTTTGCTACAATAGCAGCTTGAATAACTAAGGTCAAGATAGTGTGATCATTTGGGAAATACAAGGTTTCTGCGAAGTAAATAACTTATTGTCCTGAAGCACTGAAAATAGAAAGACTTGCTAATGGTAGTCTCTTGCTTTATTTATTGTTTTATTTTCACTTAGGCATTGAAGATGGGAGCCACTGAACATTCATAGGCCTTTTATTCTTTTTCCTTTTTTTTTCTTTCTCTGTATTGCATGACTGTCTCATTTCTTGAAATGAAGATAAGCTTATTCTGACATGAGATCATCACTTCTCATTTACTTCCCAAATAACCACAAGACAAACATGGTTTTGGAGGTTTATACTGTAGGTGTCATTGCTGGTAATTATCTGCAGTGAAGTTCGGCCTCGAAGCTTGACTCAAAAGAAATTCTATTACATCCTTCCATTCAATGTACATTTAATGTCATTGAGAAGTATAGTCTTTAGTTTAAATTACTTACATATAAATGAGAAAACACTATGTAAGTAATCGTGGTTATAGCTCTGATGCAGAGTAACTTCTGTAGATTACCTTCTTTTTTTTTTACCTTATTTTTTCCTTAGAGGTGGAATTGATGTTTTGTTTGAGTCTTTTTTTATCATTCCTTTAAGTTCGTGAAAACTTTACTTCTGTAGCTGTAATGTAGTAGCTTTGTATTCTAAAAAATGTCCATAGAAACGCTAGCCGCTTTGAGACAAGCGTTGTTTCTGAACATCTTGACCAGTAAAGCCACATTAGGGACACATTTTTTTGGAACTGAACTCTTCATAGCCTTACTGTGATAACAGGGTCAATGCAAGTTGACTTACAGTTTAGGACAGTAACTTAGAAATTAAGTCCATGACCTGCTTTTGATCACTAAGAGCTCTGAGGGAGGCCTAGGACAACCAAAGGGATTTTAAGACAAATTATAAGAACAGTTTTCCTATGGCATGTTTGGCTTTTGAATGTTTATTAAGTGGTCTACACCACTTAACTTCATAACTGCATCATTCTTAAGATAGTCTAATTTAGAGGGCACTTTTTCCCAGATCACAGGGGAGAAGTGCTGTGACGAGGGTTTTTAAGTAGTTTATGTAAAGGCACCTGGGAGCGCTGGAGAGAGGCATAGATGAAACAAAATGTTTTAACTTAGTCTCTCTGCTTTTACCTCCAAGGGGTCTGTTTCACTAACTGTGATACAATGTTTATGTAACTTACGGATCTCTCGTTTTAAATAACTTCGTTAGCATACTTTGATATCTTTGTTCGAGTTAACTATGCTTAAAACACTCTGTGTTATGAGGAAAGATGGGCTTGGTGTTTGTTGGGGTGTTAATCAGTGTCCTAGAAAGTCTGAGAATTTGCTGGAAACATCACTTGTAGCCAATTGTGTCAAACGTAATCTATGATATACGAAGTAGTGTCATGAAATCCAGGGTAATTTATTAATTCATATCTTGGCAGGAGAATGTGTCCCTTGCTGATATTTTGTCACTGCGGGATAGCTGTCTTACTGAGCAAGATATTTGGGCAATTTGCCTGGAGTGTTGCCATTCTCTGAAGAGCATTGCCCATTCTGCAATCTTCCAGACACTCTGCATCACTCCTGACACTTTGGCTTTTAACACCAATGGCAATGTATGCTTCATGGAACAGCTCAGTGGTAAGTATTTGTGTTTCCAGGCTATTTGTTTTAGAACTGTGGAAACTTACAGTGAGAAACTGCAGTAAAATATAACATTCTAATTTTGAAGACAAATAAAATAAAGATAAAAACTTATTTGGGAGTGCGTGTGTATAGGTCCATATGAAACTACATGTTCAGTTTTGTAATTGAACAAAGGCTGCTATGAGTTTGCTTAGAAAATTCCTCTTAGTTATTTTAAGACTTATCCTGGTGATATCTTATGTCCATTTCAAATGCTGTAGATTATGTGTTTGTGTATCTGTGGGCTCAAGTCTTTACCTGTGTAAAACCCATCCTTGCTCTCTTCCAGATCTTCTAATTTCATAGATATGTTCTATTTTTAGAGAAATTTGATATTCAGTGTATCGTGGTGATTGTGAACTTAAAGAATGGGGCAATTCTAGTATACATTTGCTGTTTAAAAGGAAAGCCCTCTCTTCAATAAGGGCCTTTTTTAAATTTATTTTTAGCGCTTTCTCTTGAAAAAAGAATTATTATTTTTTTAAGTCACAATTTTTAGACTCGCCAAGTGTGGGGACTGACTGAGAAATTAATTTTAATGTTAGAAAGGAGTATGGAGTAGCATGTAAGATCCTCAGGTCTTGCAGCAGGTGAACAGGGGGATGCTTAACTTTAAAAAAACTTCGGGTTTAGCAGAGACGAAAAAGCATGTTATTGTTGCTCTTCCCTTCTCACATGATCCACCTCAAGATGATGGATCTTGAGCCTATTAATGATCTTACAGAACAACAGAAAAAAACCCAAACAACTCTTATTTGATGGTACTTCTGAAATTATGTCAACCTATAACTAGGAGAACCATTCTAGTCTATATACACACACTATTCAAGTTTTTATTGTGTTTTCTTTAACAAAATTTTTTTAAAATCCATGTCAGAATAAGTGCTTGTTATTTTAGTCAAAATCTACATCACAGTATTTAAAAAAATAGTAGATAAAAAAATAAGGTAAGGCAACAAATGAAGATGTTGCCTTCTTTAGAATTAAAGATGGTATTTCAAATAAACACGTAACTTAATAAAGTGCAGTTATTAAAGATGAAAACATATCTTCATAAATGCTGTGATGTATCTTTTTTGTTAAATTTTTCAAGTATATGTGACTCAACTTTTAGTTTCATATTAATAGGGTAATGTGGAATCAATTTCCTTCATTTGAAGGAGCTTGTCGTACTTTGAAATTAAAAAAAAGAAAAAGAAGCTGGCTTTGTACAAGCCAAGGGTATATAAAAGACTTGTTGAAGAGAATAAATCTAGTGGATGAAAAATGCCCCTCAACTAAAATCTTTGCTTGCAGATGGGAAAGAAAAAAATCAATTTCTTTTTGAATGTGTTAGTCTAGTTGAATAGCTGGCGAACAATTGATCCAGGAATTTGTTGTATTCAAGTGCTTAAAATCTGGGATAAAAAATTCCTATGCAATGCAAATATACAAAGATTTAATTCCCTGAGGTCATGTTAGTCTCTAAGGAAGAGACTTGTTATAAGTTATCTTTAAAAAAAAAAGTTGTATTTTCCCTGGCAATGCAAAAAGTTATGTTTATATTCTGTTTCACATGCTCCACCGTGTCTTTGGCTCCTTCTGTTTCCCTCAGATCTTGTTACTATTTGGTTAAAATATAGTTTGTTAGATAGGAACTTGAGGAGGTTGTCCTTTTTGCTTCCTTGTAGTTGTTGCCTATAGATTTATTCTTCCAGAAGAAAATTATAACCTCCGGATTTGCTTGTCAGTAAGGGAAAATGAACAGTCTGTCGTCTCTGCTTTAGCAGCAAGTTCTACTTCCTGCAGGTTCTGTGTTGCTAAAGTGACAAACATTCAATAGGATGTTCTGCCAAGGGGTCTGATATCTTCTTGTCTCTTGAGATCAAACAAATTTCCATTGTAAACATTATATTAGAAGAATACAGTAAGCTGTACCAGCAGTAAAGATTGTGTACTTCTACAGCCTTAAAAGTGTTCTGTGGAAAGAAAGTGAGAAGGTAGCGTGGAGGTGAAAAGAAGCAGAAGTCTGCAGGTGGGAAAGAGGGGAAGAAAACATCTGTCCATTAGTTCCTTTCCCCTTTTGCCTCCTCCCCAAAATATCAGGAAAAAATGTGGGGGTGGGTAAGGAATACAAAATTAGTTGCATACCCCTCCTTTCAGTGGGGAAGTAGGATTGGGAACATCATAAGGAGCTGTAAATCAGTGAGTAGCATCTGGATAGTCAGCTGTGCCATGTAGCTGCAATATCTGAATATGCAAAAAAAGAAGTCCTCTCCAATAGTCTCTTCCATATAACTGAGTTTAGTATCTTCACAATAAGAGCTTTGCATTTCACTTCTAAAATACAGGCACAAGAGTTCTATTAAACCTAAAGCTATGATGAGTATGCTATGCCTCTGAGCATACTAATTTTTTTCTCCTTGTTGAGAAGGGAAACATAATTTTTGCTTGCAAATTATCTCAGTCATCCACTGAGCTTCTCAAAAGGATAGCTTAGGTAAGTTGAATAAGTATGTGAAGAGTAGGTTTTCAGTCGTGCACTTGTTTAATTCCATAGTGTTCTTTACTGGGTTCATCGGTACATACTGGTGGCATCAGTATGGTGTGATACTACATACCTGCTTGGATGCAGCAACAACATCAGTCTCTCTTAAGATCTTTCCTTCCTTCCTTCTATCTCTTCACTCAGAGTTGTCTGCTGCAGCAGCTCTGCTAAACCACACGTGCATGGGGAATTTGCTGCCTCAGCTTTTTTATCATAAGTAAAACAAGCTAATCAGAAAGGTCAGAGTTCTAAGCTGGCCTGTAGATGAAGGGGCAATTAGCTGTTCAGATTGGGTTTGCTGCTTGAACCCATATCACCCAGGTCCGCAGTGGAAAATAGTGAATGAAAGTGTTCCATTAATCAAATCAAACCTCTGAGCCACACCAGCTTAGGTGATAACTTGGTCCAGACATTAATGTCTGAAGGCAAGAAGTGGTTAGACATGTTAAGTGTATTTCTTTGTGGGTGTTTAATCTGTTTTGTTCTTAGTAGGAAAATTATGGTATCTTCTTGCAGAAAGTTTGAAAACAACAAATTATTTTACTTCCAATAGTAGAAGCATCGATAACAAGTTCTTTGTACATCAAACATGAGTGAAACAAAATACTGCTGTACACTGTTTCTTTTGTATCAGATAATTAAATTTGTATCATCAAATTGCTTTGTGCTTGTTTTTTTTTTTAAACAAGTAGGACTACTAATTTCTAATCTGACATGTTTCCTTTTGCTTCCAAAGATGATCCAGAGGGTGCCTTTGTTCCACCAGAATTTGATATCACCGGTAACACTTTCGAGGCAAGTTCATAAATTTATCTGTAAAATAGAGGGGAAGTTAATAATTTTAGTACTTCTGGCAGTACCAAATGCTTAGCATTTTTAACATGTAATTTTAAAACTTTTAAACCACAAAAATGCTGGTTTGTGGTCAGTAGTAAATAGTGCTGTTTAGATATGTTTTGTGGAAATAAAAATTAAACTTAAAATACTATATTAATTGTCTGTATAAACAGTTGCTCACTAACTGCTAAAATGAGAATCTATTTTGACTGAATAATGTGCTGCCCTAAACCACAGCTGGTCTATATTATGTTCACTGGTATCCTTCACTGGTTACATTTGCTTGTTTGGGGACTAGTCATGAACTTTTATGACTAAATATAAAATTTGTTTGCCATCCTCTTCAATAAAATAATTCAGGGAAGGGTAATCAGCAATTTTATCTTTGATTTAATGAAGAAACAAATTACTATCTGTTGCTTTGCAATGCACAAATGCTCTACATTGTTAAATTAAATTAGATTTAAATTGTTTATACTAATTCATTAGCCTCCCAAGTCAACCATCTCATTGCATGCTGCAGGAGCACTTGCTTGCTTAATATCCTTTTTCTTAATACACAATTTTTTCTGCCATGTGTTCTTAGATAATTCAAATGTTTTAATCAGCAACACATTCAAGTCAAGGTACGTAAAAAAAATCTGGTGCTTTATAATTCACACAAGTATCTTTTGCTTTTCATCATTACAACCTTCATAGTCATGTTTATAGTTCTCTGTATTTTCTTGGGACTGGGCAGTGGTGAGGAGGAGGAGATGTGGACCTTGGAACTGTGAAGAACTGCATGCAAAATGAGAATGATAAGGCAGGAAGGGTAGTATAATAGGGCTCCCAGAGTATGAAGTAGTACAGTCTTTGAAGATTAGAGATGCAACATTTCTCCCTGTTGCTGTGCTTTGTTACTGTATCTGTTTAGGTCAGCAGAGCTCTAGTGATTTTGTGCTCACTCTCCCTGTCACCCCCATGCTGATTTGTGGAGAGTCTTTTTTGGGGGGACAGGGAGTCAGTGCAAGTGGAGGATCTTTCGGAGGTAGCCTGCATGGCATGTAAACTTGGTAAGTGTAGTAGCCTTTATATTCAGATGTAGTTATGGAAAGCAAGACCCACAGGTGACTATTTTTGGAGTTTTTTTTTTTTGTTGTGCTTCTGAAGCTGGACTTAAGATTCTACCTAAATATGTTCTCCATCCCTTAACAAGCTTCCAAGACTTGACACAGAAACACTTAAAAGATTTGTGGAATTATTAGCTCCTTTGGCAAACTTTCATTTCCCCCAGCTGTTTTTCCTCCCTTAGGAGTTGCTGAACTGGTATGCATATGGCAAATAGATACACTCAAAGAGGTTCAGAAACTGAGGAGATAGAACAAGGTGAAGTAGGAATTTGGGAAGGCTGGGGGAAAACTAAGTGACCTGAAATTTTAGTTCTGTATGATATACAAGGCCATTGTATCCCTCTTGGATAAAACTTACCTGTGCACAGATTTATTGTTGAGCTCTTCTCTTTCAGCAGAACTTACCAGCCTGTTAAGCGCCAGTGAATCCCAATACCAAGCACAGCACAATTAGACAGTCAGTGACAGCTGTTTGAGTCAGGAGTGGCTCTGAACATTGACCCCTTTACTCTTTTTGCAAAGGTCAGTGAAGATACGTTAAGTCCCACATTTGTGTGGAAGGCAGGCAACATGCTCTGCCTTCTATGTTGTGAAGTGGGGTGAGGGTTGGGTACTCTGATTTCTGTTCAGTGCTGCTGTTTCTTGATCTAGTAGATTGGGAAGCCTGCAAAGCAGAGAGAGCAGTGCTATGAGTATTGTTGCCTCAGCTGTTTTTCACTGACCATCTTAAAGAAACGTGCAAAACTGAAAAGTGAGGGCTTTCCCCTGCATTGAGACAGAGATATATTGTTCTGCTCTGGGATTTGTGTGCATTTTGTCAGACAGCTGTGGGATTCAGATATTTGTGGAACTTTCAAAGTTTTACTTCTTACCATTTGTAGAGTTTACTTGTGTTTTTAACTGCTTTAGTACCAGACCAAATTCTACCAAAGATTCCACACTGATCTCTGCTTGTTTTTGCATTTGCAGTTTCCAAGGCCTGCAGTGGGTTAATCCTTACATACTTGTTACAAGGGTTTTATAAACTGTAATCTTTCCAAGCTGCCTGTTTCCTTCTTGGTGTTAATACGTCAAGTTCTCTCTTCCAAAGGTATTGATAACTTTTGTCTATACCCTCTACTCCACTGTAACCTCCTATGGTGCAATAGAAGAATAGCACTGCTTTCTATACACCTCTCTGAGGAAACCCTGGACCCTTGTGCTTTCTCAGTATTACAAGATTCTTTGTACTATTCCAATAAGCTGCCCTTTTTACAGGGCATCAAGTCTTGTGTGTTACTGCTTGCTCCTTCCTTGGTAGTGACGTGACTCGGTTGTTCTTTGTTCAAGGAGTGTTTTTGCAGCTGCTTGCTTTGTTTAGAACAATAGGAAGTAGTGTCTGTATTGAAACTGTCCAATGTCAATATAAAGAGAAAAAATTAGTTTTGGAACTACTAATTATGTTCAGGATGATCTTTGATAGCTGTTACTCCAATGTCAAAGCTCAGCTGATTTAAAATAGTTATGTCAGCCAGAGGTTTCGCTCAATTTGAGTGTGACCTATTTTGTGGCTTCTAATGTGGAGGCACACAATGAGATTTGTATGGCTACTGGATGACTTCTTCCTCTTTAAACTCCTTTTAAAAAAAATCTGTCAATTAAAGCTACAGTTATTTCAACAAGAGATGTTTTGTTTCCTGCTTGGTGAATTACTGATCCAGACCTCTAATGGAATTGTGACTCCAGCCTAATTAGTTACTAAACTTAGCTGGCACTCACAAGCACACAAGGGTAACAGACGCAGGAAACAAATTGAAATGCATTACTGTCCTGGTGTCTGAAACAACACTATTAAAAATTTCAGTTTCTAGTTGGAATTTCAAATAGCAAGAGGTCTAAAGCTTTGTCCAAATGACAATGCACAGAACTGAAAAGTAATTGATTTCATGTGGTTTGTTTTAGACTTGTGCCTTGTTTCCTGATCTGCTCTCAATTTGTAAAGTGGAAATAATAACAGCAACTTCAGTTACTGTTGAGAGCAGAAAGGTGAAAACTAGCCCTTCAGGGAGCTGTCAGCTTCAGTGTCAGATGTAGAATAGACATTTTAGAGAGAAGTATGGTTAAGAAGGAATTAGCTGTGAAAGGGGCCTTTGGTGCCAACAGTGAAATGTGGCTGACTTTCCAACTGGTGGCTTTAGTGCTGCTGCAGTTCCAGCGTGTGGGTTGGAGGAAGGATTGTAGTTTCTGAGGGTCTCAAGAGACCTTGAAATTACTGTGTTGCTGAGTGGTTGGAGTGGCATTGAATAGGGCAGTTCTGTTATGTCCTCTTCCAGGTTTAAGCATTGTCACAGTGCGAGTGCAGAAAGGCAGCCAAGCAGGTACCACTGATCTCTAGGACAGCACTGAAATAAAACAGAGAATCTCCTGGGTATCTGTTCATGGTAATTTTTTTCTCCAACTTTGCTTTCTCCTTACAGACTAGGACACTACTTGTGTCCCAGTAACTGCACTGTTAAGAATTGGTGCTTCAAATAGAGGGAACAGAACATAAACTTTAGAGTTGTAAACCGTACTGTGACTCCAAAGAAAGGGTGAATTTCTATATAGTGCACTTATTATCATTTGCGTTTTTATTCTTCACGCAGATGCAGGTATGTGATGTGACTGGGCTCAGTAAAAGTTTTCACATCACTGAAGTTGTCACTTGCCTGCATTGATGGAAAGATGTCACTTCCTGCTTTTCCTCTAAATTGGAAATTGTGTCTGAATTTGCTATAGCAAGTGTTGACCACAGTTTTGTTCTCATTGAATCTTGATCTAGAAGTCAGAAACATCTGGAGTATAAAGACTAGCCTGTAATTTTGTGATGTTTTACTCATACTACTATAGAGAGCAGCAAAGAATGTGAATTTTTCTGTGGTAGAAAAACATGGAGACCAAGATGCAGAAATACATGTTTGAAGCTTCTTTTAAAATTTGCCCTGATTGTCTCCTCTGGATAGGAAGAGCTTTAGCATTTTTGTTGATGAAAATGGTTCTTATTTAATTTTCTTGCCCTGGGCAATACGGTGCTAGACTTGTGAAATTTGACCAATGGGAGGCTCAACAGGAATAGTTAAATATTGGTGAGTTCATTAATAGCCTTACTTCTATCACTACAATAGAAGATTGCCTCAGGTTAAAAACATTGGGTATCTCAAACTAGTTTCAAATAGCTATTTGTCTGCATCACAAAACTGCCATTGAGACTGACACAGAGGTTCATTGATGTGGAACCCCACATTTCTGAGATATGAGCTTTCAGTGAGATGAAGGACCAGTGTCTGCTGTGTGTGAACTTGCATTTATAATCTTTTAATAATGTGGCTATTCAATTTGGCTTTTTCTAGTGAACCTCTGTGACAGAAATCAGTGAATTTTCAGTCTTGTCTGCCTAGTTTTGGTTGGGTTTTTGGTATTTTTTTTATCTCAAGGAGACTGGGTAATGCTTCTGTTAATGGCTTATTGTTTAGAGTGATAAAATACAGTAGTTCAGAAACTCAGTGTGCAGCAGGACAAAAACTTTTCAAAAATTAAAGAACTGAAACAGTTAGAGTTAAATACTACCTTGAAGAGAAGGAGGAAGTACTGCATAGAGAAGAGAAGAATATTTTCTCATCTAGAATTTGTTCTTATTCTTACCTATCAGGGCAGGAATAGGGTATGCTAATCTTTCACCTGGGAGAGAATCAGACCCAGAAAAGGCTGACTGCTGCCTGTCTCAGTTAAAATGTCATAGCTGTCAATTTGCAGTTCTCGGTGGGTTGTCATTGATTTATATTATATAAAAAATGTCCAAGTGTTTCAGCAACCTTAAAAAGAAACAAATCTACACAAAGTGGTATAACTAATGCAAACAGAATGTAGTGCATTGCTTTTGAAAACTAAATAATTAAGATTCATATTGCTTATTCCTAGGAAATGTGACAAGGCAGTTGGATTGATATATACCATGTACATACAAATGAATATAAATGCACGGGTTGAAGTGCCAAATGAAACATACTGTTCTATAGAATAGATAAAGAAAGAAAGGTACGGGGGGGAAGATGCCTCTGTGTGTGTGTATATATATATATGTATGTATGTATGTATCTTGATCCTGCTGAAGAAAACCGAGCTGACAGTTTGCTGCTGCAGTATTTCTCAATAGCTGATCATTACTAATCTAGTGCTCATGTCTCAGCTGCGGGTCCTTCACTAAATGTGAAAGCCTTCAACTTCTAAATCAAAACAGCAGAAGGTATAAAGGAAGTCTTCTCTTTGTTACTTTCCTGGTCTTTTAAAGTAGTAGCTTTGAATGCTTTGAGATTATTTCTATTGTTCTATTCTTTCTTTAGCTCTCAGTGCAGGATGAAAAAAGAAAACTTTTTATATGTTCTCCTAGAGGGGTTTTTGGGTTTGTGTTTATCTCATGGGGGAAGCAAGTCTTTTGAAACACTTAGTGCCTTTTTTCTTGAGTTCTGTTTCCCTTAGTTTAATGTAGCCTCCCCTTGATACCAATTCTGTCTAACAGCAGCAAGGCTTGTCATCAGCAAATGGTAACTTATCTCCTCCTATGGTCTAAACCATTCTATCTTCTGGGTGTTATTTAAAGCTTTTTCTTTAGTGACAAAAATAAATTACTTTCGTTTGGTTACCTCTGCCTCTACTGTGCTATAGAAGAGGAAGTGGAATCCTCCTGCTCTTGCTTTTATATCATTGTCCCAATTGAGATTTCTTTCAGGAACTTAGTACTGGGCAAGTAATACCCTTTAGTTGCTTTACACAAAGTTAGCAAATGGAAGAATGGGGCCAATGGGAGTTTTCTTTTACAGCAGTCTTTGTTTTGTTTGTTTGTTTTCTTTTAATGCCTAGTATATCTTAAAGTTTTATGATTTGATTGCCTTAAAAACTTAAGAGCTGGTTGCTTAGTTCTGGTCTTTTCTAGGAGGCTTTTTTGAGCATATTGCCAGTATTTTTACAATTTTCCTCTAAATGTGAAACAGCTTTTTAGACTGGCTTATATTTTTACTGGAAACAGTCTGTCCTCTAGGCAGAAAAATGTCCTCAGAAGAGAAATTACTGTATAAGTAATCTGATCAATGAAAATATAGAGAATTTTAGGTTTCTTCGTTACTCAGCTATAAGATTCCTATAAAAAGACATTATTAAACCTAAGATACATATTTTCCCCAATATTAATGAAGACTATCCCCTGATGTACAAAAGCATCTTATTTAAGAATTTTGGTTTTGTGAGAAGAAGGATAGGAGTGAACAGAGAACTTTGTGTTCTGTCCTAAAATGGTTGATTCTTGTAGTAGTTGAAGTTCAGTCTTTTAGAAGCCTGAGGGGCTGTGCTGGATAAATTTGCAGATGGTCTCCATCGTGAGAAAAAACTGTGTGAAAGAGACCAGATTGTTTTATCCTGTTAGACTTGTGTGGTGTCATAAAACTCTAGACTTCTTAATGCTAAAATGCACAAATGTTTGTCTCGAGCTTCTTCCACATAAACTCTTCTGATTACTACTGATACTTCCTCAGCTGTGGATGAAGTTGTCTTCTTTAGTCCAGGTATCATTATCTATTTCTAGTGCTGCCCATTCAAACTGATTTCTTTGGTGGACCCACCATCATACTCATCTTAATTTTCTCTGGCCCTCTCCACTTATTTCCATCATTTACTCATTAGAATGATTGACAATGCTGTTGAAATGTAAGCCTGAACTCTTAAAGGGAACATGGAGACTGCCAGCAGAATTATTCCTTATCATTACTTGATATCAGAAGATTTCTCTTTTGTTAATTTAATGTTTGTTTTACATGGATATTCAGGTCACTAAGAGATCATTGCTACAGTGAATCTGGAGACTTTATAGTCCCTGGAATAATGAAAATCATTTGTTACCATTTGCTTGAACTGAAATAGAGCCATTTCACCAGCATGTGAGAACATTCATAAATACCACTATTTTTGAAAGGTTCAGAAACCAATTGACTTAAGAGTATATGGTAAAATGGATGACTTCCTAATCTCTGGATAAAATCTCAAAACTAGTTCAGTTTCCGCTGTGAATTGGATCGTCGTAGAATTATCGTCTTGGGCTGTGGAGATTTGGTCAACAGAGCCTTCAGGATTGTGACAACACGGTTGTCACTCACACATCACTCTCCTTAGTTACAGCATTTCCAAAATCCATAGAAAAATAATAGAGAACATGCTGTTGAAGATGAGAATAATGTCTCCTGAAACATTCATTGATTGTGACTTAAGTATTCTTAGATAGCCTTGTAACAGGTTTTGTATAAATTTCTCAGTGTATATATATATACTGCAGGATTCTTGAATGTTGGAGCCCTTTAACCAAGTTTTAAAAACCAAAAAACCCCAAACACAAAACCACCAAAAAAACCCCAGCCAAACCTCCTCTCCTCCTTTCTCTTAGCTGGAGTATGACTTCTGTGCTTGAGTAGAGAAGGAGCAAGGTTTACTCCTGCAGAAAACATTTCCCTGTGAAACAATCAAACTTAAAAAAAACCTTACCAAACTGAAACCAGGCTACAACCTCTACCCTCTCCAAAAAAACATTCCTTTTGTTTACATTCCTGATATATACAATGAGAGCCACCTATTCATTGGCTGTTTCTGTCACGTACAGCTGTTCTGTGAAAATTAATGTTTTGAATGTTGTCTTAAGAAGATATTATAAAGTGGGGTAAGTTCAGAAGAGTTTGGCCAGCTTTTATATTTACATTTCGTCTTGTATGTTCCTAGTCGGGGGGAAAAAAAAAGAAGCAAAATCTACATAGATTATTATCTACATAGATTATTATTTCAAAGAAGAGTCTGGATGTCATTGATTCATGTCATGATAAAAGAACTGGGGTGCTATTCTAGTGTATTGGCCCAGAGTGTTCTTAAGTGGGAGTGTAGCAATTCATTTTTTCAGCTCCAAAATATGTAATGAGTATTCCTCAATACAGAAGGGTGTGAATACATTACTCAGAGTGACAGACGTTACCAGTAGGCAGCGTCTCTTAGGTTTAAGATTCAAAGAATATATTTTTTTTAATAAAAAACTTCAGTAACTATGAATAACATCATATTTGCCATAAAATCAAAAACATCTTACACAGCTGAGAGAAGACTGCACCAGTCTGCTCAGCATGCATCCAACTGTTTCTCAGGCTTCCTTGTTTCTATGCCTACAGGGAATAAATTGTGTTAGCTTAATTAAGTGATAAATGAATTACCTATGGCAGGTAACTTAAAAGTAAGGCGGTTAATGGCTGAGAAATCATAAGGAGAGCTGTGACACATGAAACTCTGTTTCAAAGGGAGTTTAAAAAAATAGCATTGTTCAAGAAGCTTTAAAGATGAATGTGAGTAACTTCTGCAATCTAACCTCTGAGGTCTTCAGCAGTTTTATTGCAATGTTCTTCCTTACCTGTCATAATTATACTCCTGCAGTCATGCAGGAGAGGAGTCAATTAGTGTGCTATTCATCTGTGTTGGGATGCTGATCTTAGTGATTAAGGGGATGGAAGTGAAAGTGGGATGGAAGTGTAAGAAACTTGTTCGTAATTTGTGTCTTCACCCTTAAACACATGAGTAATTTCATTAAAGTAGTGTGGTTTAAATTTGGTCAAGCTTCTGTGTATGTTCATCTTCACATGACTTCCACTGTCAGTGGCTTAAGATATATTTCAGTCTTCACTACAGTAGTTAAGGTAACAGCTTCTTGAAACTATATTGAGATCAGTTGAAAAAAATAGTTTTTTTTTTTTTTTTTTTTTTTTTGGTCTTCCCTGGGTGTAGCTCTGAATTGACATTAGATGCTGTCAAATTAGTCTATGGACAGCAATCAACATAGTCATATTGAAAGCCAAAACCTATTGTTACAGTAGTGTTTGTAGGTAGCACCGAGAGTGCTGTAAAGGTATTGTAAGGTTTTTTTAAACAATATCTCCTTTCAAAAAGGCTTAAAAAAACCCCAAAAAAACCCACAAAAACAAAACAAAAGAAAACCCAAAACACAAACTCTGAGGTTTGTCAAAAAGTATTCAAAAAAGCTTACAAAAGACTAAAAAACTGATTTTTTTCAAATCTATCAAACCACACAGTTGCTGCCCGAAGTTTGCAATGTTTGCAAATGAACAAGATACAAAAGAGTTTGTAAAAGAAAACTGAGAAAACCATCGTGGAAAAACTGTTTAATTTTTTTGAACACATTTTAATCTTGTAGGATCTTCAGTAGGTTCATACATTGCAAATCTTCTTTATGGGGAATTAACAAATATTTGGCTCAAGTAAGAGTGTCAGAACAGACTGGTGGCCAACCTGATAAAATTAGCAGTAAAATAAATTTCCAGAACCAGATGGTGAAATTGCTTCTTTTATGAAGGCTTTTACTTCAAGTAATACTCTTTAGCCTGGAAGAGAATGCCCCAAGGGAGAAGCTCTGCTAGGAATCTGTGGAGTGTGCTGTGGCAGCAGCCATGGAGTGATTATTTGTCAGCTCTCATAAATGAAGTAGGTAGCAACAATAAGGGTGGACTTAAAAAGAGGAAATGCTACTTTTTTATGCAGTAAACTGTGGAAATTCTTGCTGCAAAGCGTAGATGCAAAAAGGTTGAGTGTGGATAGAGTTTAAACAAATTCATGGAGATAAAACTGTTGTCATGAATCATTTGAGACATGAAGCCCACAGCTATAAAACTGAGATTAGGTTGATGTACTAGGTAGTCTTCCTCAGTTCAAACTGAATGATATAAATATAGATCACAAGAAACCAAAACGTAGTAAAATGCAGGGACTAGATAAGATTCAGCCATAATATGTGTGATACATGCTCTTTCCAAGTGTGTTTAGATTTTCACAGAATCACAGAATATGCTGAGTTGGAAAGGACCCACAAGAATCATTGAGTCCAACTCCTGGCCCTGCACGGGACCATCCATCCCCAAGAGTCACACAATGAGAGTATCATCCAAACCCTTCTTGCACTCAGGCTTGGTGCTGTGACCACTGCCCTGAGTAGCCTGTTCCAGTGCCCAACAAGCCTCTGTGTGAAGAAACTTTTCCTGATATCCAACCTAAATCTTCCCTGGCACAACTTCAGGCCATCCCCTTGGATCCCATCACTGGTCACCACAGAGAAGAGATCAGTGCCTGCTGCTCTGCTTCCCCTCATGAGGAAGTTGTAACTGCAGTGAGGTCTCCCCCCAGTCTCCTCTTCTCCAGGCTGAACACACCAAGTGCCCTCAGCCTCTCCTCATACTCCTCAAGGCCCTTCCCCTTTTGTTGCCTTCCTTTGGACGTTCTCTAAGAGCTCCATATCTTTCTTACACTGTGGTGACCAGTATTCAAGGTGAGGCTGCACCAATGCAGAGCAGAGAGGGACAATCCCCTCCCTCGACCAGCTGGCGATGCTTTGCGATGCCTGATGCCCCCCTCCTTACGTTGTTGTATTGCTTTGTAGATGATTGTATGTGTGAAGCCTTGCTTGTGTTTTGCGATATAAACCGATGACCTGATGTTTGCCTAACAACATATTAAAACTTGAAAGCTTTCACTTATTTTTTAGGTAGATTAAAAAGCAATTTGAGAGTTGAAATACCTGCAAACTTTGGCTGTGAGAAAATCTGACCTTTACCTGCCTTTGGTCCCACTACTTTTTTAGAAGTCTTTTGGGGAAGAGTTTTTTTCAGATGAAGTGAACTGTAGGTAGAAGGGACAAATGGCAATTACAGCTTCAGTAGAAAATGTTTTTCCAGCATTTGCTATCAATTCAAGCTAGAGTATGTGTTTTGTGTATAGTCTACAGTGGTTTAACACTTTTAGCACATTCTGCAGACTAATTATACATCCAGTGTGCCAAATGACTATAAAGCTAATATTTAATACAGCGCCATCCAGTAATACAGTTATGCAGAAAGGCATTTAGTCCCTTTGTAGCAAAGGAAAGTATTAAAAGTAATAGGCCTATTTCCCTTTCATTTTCCTGCTGAAGAATTTTACTGTCTTTTGTGTAAAAATAGTACATTTAGAGTGACTACATGGAAAAATGACATAGGTAAATATTAAATGTTGTCTCCCAGTAGTAATTTTCTCAAGCATTACCTTGGATTTCTTTATAAAATGTTGAGTTTTGTAACAAGACTGAAGCTTTCATTTACGGAACCTTTAAATGCTTTGAATTGTGAAAGGGTGAAAGCATCTATATCTGTGCAATCTCAATTAAAAAAAAAAAAAGAAAAGAAAAACTGCAAGGTAAAATAAAAGTCAGATGTGAATGTCAAAACTAAGAGTTGTCATCCTGTAGGTTGTCATTTAGTCAGAAATACTTTACAGAGAATACTAGTTGTATTATGGTCTTTCTTTTTCAATTCTTCAGAAGACCTACATTTCTGAACACAGTGAAAATCTCAATACAAAATATAAATGGTCATTATTCGTAATTGTAATATGTTAAATGCTTATGCAGTCACTATTCAAAAGCTCTTTTGTCAACTTTTTTCTGTAGAGTTTGTCTGCAAGTATGAGTTCCTAGAGAAGTTTAGTTCTGTCAAACAGTAAAACAACAATGCCTCTGTCGTGGTCTGTGTGTTGTAGACTTGGAGCTTTTACTTCCTCTGCTGATCTTTTGATTTGCAGATTTTAAAACTAGAGTAGATCATTATTGTTCTCTGATTTCACTTCCTTTAGTGTTAAATGGTCATAAAATGGCATGCAGGAAAGCAAATAACTTTTGATTATATCTGATAGAAGCTTTTTTTGAAAGTATTTCAATCATGATAAAAAATTTTAACCTGATGGCAGAAGCTGCCCTCTCCCTTGGTAAGTGCTTCCAGTACAGTCTGATCATTTAAAAAAAAATGTAGTATCTTCATCTTTTGAATTTTTATCTTTTGTATGTGTGTTTCTTGTGTCTTTTTGTGTCTTGGAAACCACTCTAGTATTAAAAATTATTTTGATTTGAAGCTACTTGTATGATTATGACCTTTAAATTTTTCTCCGAAATACATGAGCTCCCTTAGCATGTTGCTGAAAGAAAGACTTCAAGGACCTCAAATCAACTTGTGACTCTTTAAATTTCTTTTTTTGTGTGTGTGTTGCTGTTGTGATTTTCAGAGAGCACTTTATTTCCATGGTGGTCTACAATGATGATTTACCTACAATTCCTGTTATATTTACTAACTTTGGTCTAAGAGTATATGTATTCTCTAAGACAAAATCTGAGGAGCTGGTTTCCTAATGTGTCTTTCCCCCCTCCTTTTTGAAGCTGATACTGTGGGGCAGCCTTGCTGCATGGTTTATGTATTTTAGTAACAAGTGACATTTAGTCTTTTTCACTTAAAAGTCTTTTTAGGAATTGTTAAGAGGTTGCCTTGGAGTTATTTGGGGTTTTTTTTCAGGATCTTTCTGGAAATGCATCCTATTTATCAGCTATTAATATTATTCTCATCCTGTAATGCAAAATACCTATAATTCAAAAGCTATTCTCCTTTTCTAGATTTAATATAGATTTAAACCGAGGCATGTGGTGGGGAGTTGGTTTGTTTTTCTTTTGTAAGGTGGTTTTTTTGTTGGTTTGTTTTGTTGGATTTTTTTGGTAGTGGGCTTGTTTGGTTTTTGGGTTTTTTTACGGGTGTTTTTTTCAGAAATTAAGGGAAAAAAGCTTTCATAATTCTTTAATAACATTCGGTACCAGTTCTGGCCGGTCTTCCAAAAAAGGAAAGGTTGTTTGCTGTCCTTTCCTAACTCTTACCCTCCACAGAGCATACTGAAGAATCCTTAGCTTGCTTGTGAAATTTTTTTCATTGAGAGCAGCCACTTCTAATGAGCATTAGGCATTTCATACTTAAGAATTTGCCTTATTTATTGCATATACTCATCTTGCTCTCCTTTCCCAGAAAGTAAAATTTTCTTCCTGAGCCTAAACAGTGTGATAAGTAGAAGCAGATTTGATGCATTAACTTGGGGAATGCCCCACCTAGTGGATGATCACAAACTCATTTTCTCGTTCCTCCTGTTATGACAGACTTACATTAATCATGTATACTTCCAGCTCAGGAGACTGAATAGCCAGATTTAATGTACAGGCATGGTCATTATTTTATTTATGTATGTATCTGTAAATCTGAGAGGGCTGTGTTCAGTACACTTGAATTCCTGGCTATACTGCATCATCATTGAAAGGTTTACACAAACTTGCACTTATAATCTTGCTTATAAATTTTACTGAATTGTGTTCTCTGACTTGAACATAAAATACAGGCCATCGTGGATAAATTATCATTACTCCTAAAGTAGATCTGAGAAGGTCTTTGTTTTTTTTAGTCTTTTTTGGTTTTTCCCCCAAGAAGCAGAATAATTGTAAAATTAGAGGTAGCTGTGTTTTATGGCAAATGTGTTGCATTAGCACTGGATTTAAAAAAATTGCTGGTTCACCACCATTTTTATTTGAGCTCATCTCAAGGTTGTGGACTTTGAGAAGCAGAGGTGGCAAACGTGGAGTATTTTTAAAAATTCTTTATTAAGTGTCTTCAGAAACAAGTGGTATTATGCTGTATTTTTTCTGCTTGCTTTCTTTATGCTTGATAGCACTTATAAAATTTGCTATATATAGAACTTCTTGTCAAATTAATATTTTGTTTCCCTGCTAAGAGGAATGTCACTTCAATCTCCCAGCATGCTTCTAACTTAATACTTACACACAAACACAGAAGTCCGAGTTTTATGTCAAACTGTAGCCTGATGTAATACATGTAATACTGATTATTGATGAGGAAGGAAAAAAAGTTCTAGCTGGACCCCATAAGATTATTTCTTTCTGTTTGCAATAAGTATATCACCCAAGGCAGGACTGAAACTGGTTTTGTTCTTCATGGTTAAATTAGACCAGCTTTTCAGCAAACTGTTACCTTGTAAATTAAAATTGAAAACAGTGTAAACTGTGTCCTGTGTGATCTTGAAGCTTTGGTGGAAGGAGAAAGAGAATTGGTAGCATATTTAATGTCTCTTTTTTGAACTTCATGCAGGCACACATCTACTCTTTGGGTGCAACACTGAAAGCAGCAATAGAATATATAGTAGAACCTGAGACAGAATCAGAATTTGGCCAAGATCTGCACACTCTACTGGAACAAATGCAAGAAGAGAATCCTGAAAATAGGCCAGATATTGAGGTAAAACAGCCCTACATAATTTTCTGTTTAAAAGAAAAGTTAGAAAAATATTTCTTTGTGTTCTCATTAACAGAGAATGGTTTTGATATGCTCGAGTTTTGCAGGAAAGCTGAGCTGTTTCCAGACTGAGCAGAAATTAATCTTTTTTCCTACTCTAATGGAAATACAACCTGAAAAGATGATGTAAATGCTTGGCAGTGCTTTGATTTTTTTTTTTTTTTAAGAGGGTTGGGTGAATACACTGGTGGACCTAAATATTTCATTAACTATTTCTTCCCATTTAATATTTAGTTTACAAAGAGAGAGTCATTAGACATAAGAGCACAGGTATTATACTGTGAAATTTGTATGATGATTGGATTGCATTTAAGAAGAGGATGGAGGGAGCCATGCCACAGAAACGTCTGTTCCACAGCATGTTCAAAACAATGCTGTTTGAAGCATTACTACTAAGCTGTTTTTCTGTAAATATGTAAAAACTTCGTAGTATTTCATTATATATCTTTATTCGAACTTGTATTTTATTCTATTTAGCCTCTTATTTTACCTTTAGTTGTTGGAAAGAATTTGAAACTGTATAGTATTCTTCAAGCTGATGTTTTCAAAGAATTTACATTCTGTTGGCTACCTAATAGTGTGTTATTTCACATTAATATGTGAAAGTTTAGCTTTAATGTTTTTGCAGACTTTGAGAATGTAGCCATAGAATAACGGTTGTCCAATGTGACTTTTCTTGGACTCAGTTTTTCTACTCAGAATAGTGCTATCTACTTTTCTGTGGGGTTTTTTTGTAGGTTTTTCTTCTTCCTGAGCTGATAGTGTACAGTGGTCTGTAGTCCCTGAAAGCTATTGCTGAACCAAAAAGAATGTGTGTCAGGGCTGGTCTAGGGTAATATATTAAGGTCGCTTTGTGTGTATGTTTTTTTCTGTTCCTTTTCCATTGGGTGGAATGGAGTTGGGGAGCTATATGGAGGGAAAACCCATAGGCATTTCTAGGGATTTCACTGGACACCAGCACAGCTGGACACCTGATTCCCTTTTTCCTGTCCTTCCTTACTCCAGTGTGTGAACCTACAGCACCAATTTCTTCCTTTCACTCACAACAGCAGAAGAGCAGCTGAGTAAGTTAATGGGAAAGAGCATCTCCTCGGAGCTATGTGAGGAGACGGTGGGATGCATTTGGAAATGCAGCTCTCTGCTCCTTCCCACCCAAAGGGACAGGTTTTTAAATGTGTGAATATCTGTAGTTAACTGTGTATGAGACCAGTGCTAATGCTATCAAATGGTGCTCAGGCTAGAGATTAGAGATATGAAGTACTGTTACTTCTTGTGAGCTAATAAAGATGACTTTCTCTAATGGGGAATAGTGCTTTCTAGATATTTGTATTTTGCAGTTTTTAAAAGATCCAGGGTTTACTTTTAATGTAATTTCAGGAACATTCATCATCCTGCCCATGTCACTCAATTCAAGTGAATCACTGGCTGTTTAAAAAAGTACTCAACACTAGCTTTTTACATTTCAGTATGTTATTCATAAAGAATAAAATTCAAGATAATTTTTATCAGTTGTTCTTGGTGTTCTAACTGTAGGCTAAAACTTGAACTGTATTAAATGATTTCATAATAGCCCATGGTAAAAAACAGAAATTAATTCAACTACATAATAGAAACACAGTATAATGAATAGTGCAAGAAAGACCTCCAGTGTAGTATAGTATAAATTCAGATGCAATGTGGGAGTTCAAATGATTCACTTTAGTCAAAATTCACAAATCTATTCATTATTATTCTTATTTTTCATCATAATAAGTATTTAATGTTAATTTTCTCTAGAGCATTTTGTCATTATGTGAAGAAAAAATGAAGATTGCCTCCTCAAGTAATATTTGTCGAAGCCTCTCTGCTGTTGGAAGAAGAGTTCTTTCAATTGAATCATTTGGTGCTTCTCAAGGTAATCTTAAAATGTATTTAGTCTAGAACTTTAG
>NW_020955220.1:2364022-2374013 GCF_003031625.1 Empidonax traillii
ATTTTTTTTTTTTTTTAAGAGGGTTGGGTGAATACACTGGTGGACCTAAATATTTCATTAACTGTTTCTTCCCATTTAATATTTAGTTTACAAAGAGAGAGTCATTAGACATAAGAGCACAGGCATTATACTGTGAAATTTGTATGATGATTGAATTGCATTTAAGAAGAGGATGGAGGGAGCCATGCCACAGAAACATCTGTTCCACAGCATGTTCAAAACAATGCTGTTCAAAGCATTACTACTAAGCTGTTTTTCTGTAAATATGTAAAAACTTCGTAGTATTTCATTATATATCTTTATTCGAATTTGTATTTTATTCTATTTAGCCTCTTATTTTACCTTTAGTTGTTGGAAAGAATTTGAAACTGTATAGGATTCTTCAAGCTGCTGTTTTCAAAGAATTTACATTCTGTTGGCTACCTAATAGTGTGTTATTTCACATTAATATCTGAAAGTTTAGCTTTAATGTTTTTGCAGACTTTGAGAATGTAGCCATAGAATAACGGTTGTCCAATGTGACTTTTCTTGGACTCAGTTTTTCTACTCAGAATAGTGCTATCTACTTTTCTGTGGGGTTTTTTTGTAGGTTTTTCTTCTTCCTGAGCTGATAGTGTACAGTGGTCTGTAGTCCCAGAAATCTATTGCTGAACCAAAAAGAATGTGTGTCAGGGCTGGTCTAGGGTAATATATTAAGGTCACTTTGTGTGTATGTTCTTTTCTGTTCCTTTTCCATTGGGTGGAATGGAGTTGGGGAGCTATATGGAGGGAAAACCCATAGGCATTTCTAGGGATTTCACTGGACACCAGCACAGCTGGACACCTGATTCCCTTTCTCCTGTCCTTCCTTACTCCAGTGTGTGAACCTACAGCACCAATTTCTTCCTTTCACTCACAACAGCAGAAGAGCAGTTGACTAAGTTAATGGGAAAGAGCATCTCCTCGGAGCTATGTGAGGAGACGGTGGGATGCATTTGGAAATGCAGCTCTCTGCTCCTTCCCACCCAAAGGGACAGGTTTTTAAATGTGTGAATATCTGTAGTTAACTGTGTGTGAGACCAGTGCTAATGCTATCAAATGGTGCTCAGACTAGAGATTAGAGATATGAAGTACTGTTACTTCTTGTGAGCTAATAAAGATGACTTTCTCTAATGGAGAATAGTGCTTTCTAGATATTTGTATTTTGCAGTTTTTAAAAGATCCAGGGTTTACTTTTAATGTAATTTCAGGAACATTCATCATCCTGCCCATGTCACTCAATTCAAGTGAATCACTGGCTGTTTAAAAAAGTACTCAACACTAGCTTTTTACATTTCAATATGTTATTCATAAAGAATAAAATTCAAGATAATTTTTATCAGTTGTTCTTGGTGTTCTAACTGTAGGCTAAAACTTAAACTGTATTAAATGATTTCATAATAGCCCATGGTAAAAAACAGAAATTAATTCAACTACATAATAGAAACACAGTATAATGAATAGTGCAAGAAAGACCTCCAGTGTAGTATAGTATAAATTCAGATGCAATGTGGGAGTTCAAATGATTCACTTTAGTCAAAATTCACAAATCTATTCATTATTATTCTTATTATTCATCATAATAAGTATTTAATGTTAATTTTCTCTAGAGCATTTTGTCATTATGTGAAGAAAAAATGAAGATTGCCTCCTCAAGTAATATTTGTCGAAGCCTCTCTGCTGTTGGAAGAAGAGTTCTTTCAATTGAATCATTTGGTGCTTCTCAAGGTAATCTTAAAATGTATTTAGTCTAGAACTTTAGATTGCCTGACATACAGAATGAATTTTAAAAGACTGTGTTTATGTGTTTTCCTGTTATAGGTTCCTTTCTAGATTTCAAAGAGTCATTATTAAATATTTGTAGGTTGGGGGTGGGGAGTAGGGAACATACAACTATTAATTAACATAGTTAATATATTTAGAGTGTCCTTTACTATTCAGAGTCATTTGTCAGAAATAGTTAAATTGTTCAACACACTGAAGATACATAACAGCAGTGGCAGAAAAATCAATATAAAGATTTACTAGAAAAGATTAGAAGGTTTAAATGCACATCTAATATAAACATCTGGTTTTCTTCATCTAGATGTCTGTGATAGCATGTGGAAGGGAAGAATGTGTCAGAGAAGCTTGGGATCTAAATTGTATTCAAATGAGAAAAGCAACATAGCAGGTGATTCGTCTGCAGTGGAAGATGTGACGACTACCTGTCATAACAACTCTTCTATAGTTACCATGGTGACTGGCAGAGAAAGTGGTTTAAAGGAAATGCAAATTGATCTGGATAATGAGAAAACTCAACATTCTCAACTTGCAACTCAAACTAAAAAGAGCAAAGAAGAGGACAAACACGCAGTGTATACTGACAGCTTTGCTAGTGTTGCTTTGGATATAAAATCATGTGTTTTTGACCTGGAGAGAGATGGCATTTTTAAGAAAGGTTCTTTGAGAAAAATTAAAACCTTTCCAAAGCTACCACTTGAACCTGCAGATACAAATAACTTTTTAACATCTGTAACCAACAGTGGACCACTAGCTAGGAAAAATCACTTTCTAAAACAAGAGTTACTACCTCTAGACAATAATAACGAGGTTGCTTTTTCAAAGGGAAATCTTAATTCATTTGCTATTAGTAGTCCACCAGAAACAGAACCAAAGAATCACCAGGTTGATGATCGTCATTTAGAAGCTCCATGTGTATGCACACAGGTGTCTGGCTTGAATCTAGAAGAACACATGTCACTTATTAATGGTAAAAAGATAGGTTTTTCTTCATCTGATCACAAAGAAGACTGTTCTGGTGCTACCTGTCAAATGCTAACACCAGCTGGTATGCTAAAAGGCCCAAATCAGTCAATTGCTGGAGCAAAAATGCTAGACAATTACCTGGCATTGGAAGACTCTTCTGAAACTTTTCAAGGGTCAAATGAAAATTATGTACCACATTTTAACAAGATGGATTCAGTGTTAACAACAAAGCCCAGTGGGAACAGACATGGATCAAACCTAATTAGGTCACCAGAATTAAGCAACGGTGTGATGAGTGCAAACAATAATGAAGATAATCTTTGTGGAGGCAGAGGTTCAGAAATCAAAAGTAATGAGCAGGTAGTAAAAATAAAGTCTTCATTATATAGTTGCTGTAGTCACTTATGTGGAGATGAGATGACTTAAATACTGTGTTATTTCTTCCCCCCTTCATCCCCTTTAGCATCCTGGAAAATTGAATTTTGCTAGTCTGCACACTTTAAGAGTTAATATTGGAAATATGGTGATCCTTTTTCCCTCTTTAATGAAAAAAAAAAGTGCTGCAGTGAAATTTATGCTACTGCAAAATCAACTTCCATTTATATGTTTCTTTTTTTTTTTTTTACAAATGTAGTATACTCACTAGTGTGTTAAAACAGCATTACTTACTAGTTGACTACATTTGTAAGAGAACCATGACCAAAGCATACGTGTATTTTTAACCCTTCATGTTACTGTCAGTGCATAAAGTTCACTACCTTAAAGTGAGCCTATGAGGTGCTTATGAAAATTGCAGAATTCCTAACTGTAAACCTGACTTCATTGGAATCATTGGCAGTATCCCATCTGCTTCAGGAGGTGAAAGAGTCCACTTTTTTTTTTTAAATCTGACATGTACACTTGAATTTTTGAAAATTGTACCTATGCTGTATTTGTTCTGTGTTCTTAAATTGCCGTCTCTATGTTTGTTATGTATATTTCGTTATAGAGTTCGAATATGTGCACAGTATGATGAATATGTTGTCTCATGCATAATCTTTATAAATAGCCAATTATGAGAGGGAGAATCTACCAGAATTTGTTGACAGAGCTTTATAGTATGGTCTCCTCTGCTCATATTATATATCTCAGGGTGGACAAGTTTGGTCTCTGACTAGATGGTTTTCTCTTGTGCCACACTCAGAGTTGTAAACAAGCCCAGTGATAGGGGAGCTGCTGGCTGAAACTGCAGGATGGTTTATGCTTCTCCAGCCTTGCTGTGGCTTGATAAAAATGAGCGGCACAAACTTCACTATGTGTTTCCAGAAATTATGCTCAAGTGAAGATCTTGGGTTTTTAATTTGCTTGTCTTCGTGCAATTCAGCCTTGTTCTCTTTGCCCAGTTGCCCATTTTCCAGCCATCCCATGCAGTGGCATCCAGGATTATATTCAGTCTTTATCCATCTGTCTTTTCACCTTGCCCAAACACCTCCACTGGAGCAGTAACCTATGATTGCCAAGTGTGTAAAGAGCCTTTGGTTCATCGTAGCTAAAAAAACTAGTGCAAAACCGAAGATTCTGTCCTAACTTCTTTTTTTCCCTTTCCTGTCTCTTCTCCCCTCAATAGAATATGCACTTATTAAATTCATAGTTCAGTATAGTAACTATGGATAAGCACCACATGGCATGAGTTTGCTCTCCGAGGGGGTTATTCATTGTATGCATATCGAATCCTTTATTTAGTTTTTAAATCCTGCAACTGCATTCTTCTTTTCAGACTCTAAAAAGTGATTCCTTTATTGTAGACAAATCCTTTTTTTTATCTTTTTTCTGCCATCACTTATGAACATAAATCGAGTGTAGTGATAGGGGTTCCTTTCTAAGGAGGAAAAAAAATGTTGAAATGAAACCTGTATTCTGTCCTTACTGGATTACCAGAGCAACTGTATAAGTCTGGGTATGTGAAGATAGTTTCAGGAAAATAATCTTCTCTAGAATTACGGTTCCATAAAGTTCTTGCATGATTTAAAAGCTATAACAAATCTGTTTGGTTTTCCTGCAGCAGCACTTAAAATTGGCACACAGAAAGTAAACCAAAGTACATCTTCACGTTATTCTGCCATGCTTCTGAAATCCTCTTTTTCTTCAAATATTTAATCATCAATTTAAATGAAGTGTTCTTTCAGTCTGAACAGAATTTCATTCTTCCAAAGGTTATCCTGCTCCTGCTGAATTCATGGGACAATCACAGTGAATTAGAAAAGGCAACTCTTATTCCAGGTACCCTAATAAGCAGTGTTGTGATATATATGATCTGAAAGGAAGACAGCAGGGTGGTGGTTCTCTATGGTATCAGAGTTTTACAGCTGTCTTTTCAGTAGAAGAAGTGTTTGATAGAGTCATTCTCTATATTCTCTTTTTTAGTAATTGATTCCAGCAAATTTTCAATTTCTGGCACATAAAAATATTATGCTCTTTAGTAAAATCTCTTTGGTCTTAAAACAAAAAATGAACAAAAAAAGCAAATGTAATAAAATCTTATTTAATTATTTAACTGCTTTAGGGAGAAAAAAAACCCCTTTAAATATATTAATATCTGTGAGCAACCCCTAGACTTCTGAAATAGCTTCCTGAAATGCTGAGTTTCTAGCCTGGTAATCTTTCTTTGTTTTCTGAAGGAAGGTTATTCATTTTTAGAAGTTATTGAACTATATTGCAGACTCTATTACAAGTCTTCTTAGAGCAGTGGAGGGGGTAAATGTTTTCAGCTTCTTTTTTTCCTTTTGGAGAACAGATTTTATTCCTCAGGTTTCTGAAACAGCAGTTTTTGCCTCTGTTACCTGGCAATTGCAAAAAAGAAAAACCATACTGTGCCATCCCTTATGTGATGAAGGTACAACTGAAGTCTTTCTCAAGTTCCCTTTCATTTCTTTGTGCCAGAATTTTACCAAATACCTAATTTTAGTTTTTAGTTTTCGAAAACATAAGTCTGAGAGTTTGTTCATTTACTGCAAAAGCACAAGTGTGAAGCCCCAGCTAATGTGATTTCTATCTTCTGGGGTAAATAGAAAATACCTCAGAAGATCTGCCGTGCTGCTCTTTCACTAGTTTTCTATAACACATTGGCATGATTGCAGCATGTAGAGCTTTTAGAATAATATGTTTAGCATCTCTTTCAATATTTCATGTTCTTTAAAAAAGGTGCAATACCAGTCCCATCCGGTTGAAGATCAACCTTGTCTACTCTGGAGAACAGACAGATTTTCTTGCCTGTCAGTACTTCTCCAGTGGACATTATTTTTCTGATACTCCAACACTGCTTCTTAATGTTGTGTGCTTTACTGCTAGTAAGCATTACTAAAAATACTTGCTTGCTTTTGTCTGGCTACTGCAATGTATCTTGTGAGGGTTTTCATAGTAATTTTTATAGTTTTGCATGCCATAAATAAATATTTTTCACTTCAAGTTTGAGTGGGGATCTTTTATTTCTCTAACCAGTTTCATTCCAATCAGGTGTGTCTCATCTCTAATCCTTTTAAATGTTTTTCTGTAATTTAAATGCTATGGGCTTTGCTTGGGAAGGGTTAATGGGAGCCTGGCACATGCAAGTTTGTTTCCTGTTGGTCATTCATACCCTGTCAAACATTAGAGAAGTGAAAAGCCATGTAGCTAGAGGCTGACACTTTAACACGGGGGAAATAACACTTGAAGGAAAGAAAAGTTGTCAATTCCCAGAATAGTGCTTACTAAGAAAGAATGATGAAAATATTTCTTTGGCTGTTTAAAAGGTGCCAGCATTATGTTCATGAAATAGAGTATGTTTGCATAGTTTGAATGCTTTACTAAAAGTTGAGTTTTACAGTTCTGGTATCAGCAGTTAAGTAAAAGATAAATGATTTTTGCAGAACTGCCAAAAAAAGTCACTTTTCCAACAAGTGAGGTTTAAAGTGCAAGGCATAAAACGCAATGGCCCCAGTATGCAGCTACGAGCAATAATTGGTCATTTGGCTTTTTCATATTTTCTAACAAAATTTCGGTGCAGTGAAAAACATTTTCATATCTTAAAAACTGACATATATCTCAGTTTGGGAAAGGTCTGGTTTAGAACATGTAAAAAATCAGGAAGGGGCATTGGATCATAAATTTGTTTCCTCTTCGGTGCAGTTTCACTAGTGATAATATATTAATGAATGTTTAACATCAATATTAAATTAATGTTAATGACTTCAATGAAGTGGACTTGAGGCCTTATGAATGCTTAACAATTGTCTTGAGCTTGCTTTGCTAAAATATATGAATAGGTAGTTAAGAAACAATGCATGCTACAGGTGCTTTGCTTAAAGATTTTTTTTTTCCTTGGTGGCTAATTTGGGATATTTTGTTTTAGGGAATAGCAATAGCCATGAATCAGAGACTTGCATGTTAAAAACTGAAATGACCAAACCTGAGACACATGCCAAAATAAGGAGCTTTACACTTAACAGATTCAGTGGAATTAAATGTGCATTATGTTATATACACCTAAGAGATGAGGTATGAGGTACATTATGTTAAGTACCTTTATTTAAGGATTGAGACTTACATAAAAATTGCCTCCTAACTTTAGGCTGAGAACTGTATTATTTTTCCTTTGAAAACTGTTTTAACCAGACTGCACGTGTTTTTTGTCACATATGCAAATGTGTGATGAAATATAACTTATGTACCTTGACTACATGGGATAACTGCTACAAGAAGCATAGGTCCTCAGTAGGTCTCAACTTTCAGTTTACATCTGAAGTCTTCCACAATTCTCCTTCTGGTGTCAGAAGTTGAGAATTTGAATTAGGACACTAGAAGAATGACTTTCTCAGATATTTCTTTTCCAGGAAAATTTTGATATGGTCAGGGTGGGGAGAGACTTTGAGTAAGAGACAGTAGCAATGCAGGTAGTTATTAGCATCGAAGAACAATTAGCATACAAATACTAGGTAGCAATATTAATATTTGAAGTTTCTTATTTCTCTAGAATGCTTGCCAGAGAAACAATGAGGATATACATTTAAACAAAGTTCACCAATATGTAACCACATCCTTTTTTTTCCTGATTCAGATTGATTTGGCCGTTTTGTGGATGGCAATGATTCTCACTTCTGCTAAGATTTGCTTTTCCTATATACTTTTTTTTCTTCCAAAACAGAATTTTTCTGGTGCCTCTTCATCCTCTTATTTTATTATCAATCATTGACACCTCTTTCTTATAAACTTTGCTGCTGCTCTTAGAGTTTATTCCTACTTTGCTGCTGTGCTTAAATTTCTGTCTGCCATTTCTTTCTTACTCCAAAGATCTTGGATATCCCAGAATTGATGAGAAATACTTTTCAGCTTTCTGCTACACAACTAACTTCAGTCTCCAGTTTAGTGAGAGATTCTCCTTGGCCTTGCTAGCCATTTGTCATCTTCTCCTGAAGTGAAAGGGAGTTGGAAATGCAATAAGGGAAGTCCCATCTTTCTTCTCTGCAGCTTTTAGAGCCTCTAGAGACAAACTTCAAGAGGAGGGATTTCTTACAGAGAAACATGTGGCACTGGTGTGTACTTATTACAAAAATATTCCCAAATCCCAAAACCTTCTTAATGTTTTAGTCAGTCTGTGAAATTTCTCTTACGATTTCTGTCCATTCATGTCAGCTGTGCAGGGTTGATTTGAAGATTTGACTGGTCCTTTCTTTGTGAAGTGTCTGAGTCATCCTTGAGAACCAGGGTACTGTGGAGGGGGAAGCATAGTGCTGATCAAGGACAGTAATCTGTCAACAATATGAAGCAGTATCTTGTATGTTCTCTAGACTAATTCATTCTTTTGACTGTCTGTCCTTTTCCTTCCTGCTGTGTGATTGATGCCTTTTTATCAGACAGTTCAAGAGCTTACTTTTTTAGATAAAGTAAAAGAACCACATGGATGAAAGGATTTTGCACTCTGGGGTGCTGGTGATAGCAGAATTTGAGAATGAAACTGGATCTTATCACCTGGCTTCAAATCTATCTATGCTGAAGTTACTAATTTTTGCAGTGTGTTACAGCGGAAGATAGAAGAATAAAAGCACCAACTTCATTTTTATCTGTTGGAGATAGAATATAAAACATTGTCAGTAAATCAAAAGGTGTGTTTCATGGCACATCTTGTTAAAAAATTATAGTTTGCCTAGTTCACCTTCAAAAAATATTTAAACAGTACAAACTGAGAGTATTTGTGTTCTTTGAGAAGGTATTCTGGTTAGAATTAAACTATCAACACAAAGTTCCAGCTACAGAAATTAATGTTTTTTTCCCCCATAGATTGTACTGATGCTCTTTGTTGATCTTTATGAATTCAATGCAGTAGTTTATGTATCACCTATTTCATGATAAAATCCAAAGAGCACCTCACTGAAGAGTATTTCCTAGACAGGATCATGAAAAATTTACTTTAGTAAATGACAATGCAGAGGCTGATTTGTCAAACTAAACAATGTACTGCCACTGTGTGTGAGAGGGACCCTTAGTCTATTTAGATTTTACAAATACTGATTGGGTTATAAAGGTGTCTTTAAAAATAACAGAACTGTTCAGAGGGGGTTTTGTTTGTCTCCTGTGCTTCAATTTTGTATTGAGGTAGTTTTGGTTTAGTTTGAGGGGGTTTGGGATGTGGGTTTTTTTGTTTGTTTGGGGGGATTTTTTTTGTTGATTGGTTGGGGGGTTTTATTTGGTTGGGTTTTTTTTGTTGTTGTGGTTTGTTTTTTTGTTTGTTTGTTTTTTTTTTTTTTGCTTATTTTGGGTTTTTTGGACAGTAGGGGGAGATTGTTTTTTCCAGAGTTAATCCTGAATTGCTTCTGGAATTCTTTTTTCAGGCCAGTTCAAATGGCCTAAATTTGACTAATTCAGAACTGCATATGCAACAGAAAACATGCTATGCCCTTTTTTAAAATAGATAGATGGGTCTGCTCAAACTCGGACATTTCTGCCTACAGTGCATTTTTAGTGTACCTTTGTAGGTGAACGGAGATTGTAAAGTCCAGCTGATGTCAAGGGCCGCTACCAGTGATAAGCTTTTCCATTAGTGTGGTTTGCTGGGGGAGATGTCTCTGAACTGCTGTCAGTGTCAAGTTATTAGATTCACACAAACACACACCAACCACCAACACCCTACCCCCTGCCAAAAACAAAATCACAACATGTAAAACATGTCTCTGAAGAACAGTAAGTTTCCATGGGGCAGTATCTTTGTCACAAT
>NW_020955220.1:2377745-2378355 GCF_003031625.1 Empidonax traillii
CATTGCAAGTTCTTTTTAAAATTATTTATTTTTATTAGTGTCAGATAGTTACAAGAACAGATACTTATTATGCCTTGCCCTTTTGTGATTTGTTTTCCAGTGGTCTTATGTTTGGACTCCGTGCTGATTGACTGCCATGGAAGTATCCTCTTTTCTGCTCCAAAAGGTGAAGGTAAACTAATACATTGCATGCTTGACTTTTATTTCTTGGGAGGAAGAGTGGAGAAGAAGGCAAACATCTTACCTTTTGTTTCTGATTTCTTTTGTCATTTAGAATCTTGTGATGTATTTTATTTAGCTCCTGAAATTGACGAAGAGGATGTAGATACTGAGAAGGTAATGTGGTAGGTTACATAGGTTGCTTTATATTTTATCAAAAGACAGTTTTATCCCTCTGCTGCTTAAGGAAGAAAGCTAAACTCTTCTAAGATTGTGTTAATATTTCTTATTTCTCCAATAGTTCTTGGGTATCTGTGGGGATTTTTTTAACATACTGATCTCTCATGAATTAGTTGCTTTTATAATTTTTCCATTCAGAGTTCTTGGAGTAAGTGCCAAAAATCTGTTATTCAATAGTTTTCCATAGAACTTAATTATTTTCAGCGTGTTA
>NW_020955220.1:2378777-2464653 GCF_003031625.1 Empidonax traillii
AGAACTTAATTATTTTCAGCGTGTTAGCAGTAAGGCAGACTTTGAAGTCATGTTTTCAGATTCTGAAGGTCACACTAAGATCAGTATTTTAGACACTCTTTGCTAAAGCCCAAACATTAATCATATTTAAAAGATTGGATAAAAATATCGTTATCAGTATGTTTCTACTATGGGAACGTTATGAATTATGTCTCTTACCAATACAGTTTTCCTAGAGCTTCTTGTTGTAGATAAAAGCCATAAGGAGCTCTTAAGACTGAGGATAATAAAAATGTCAAATAGCAGGTGAATATGTCTCCACTGCAACTGCATCTGAATTACAAACAGTGATCTTAAAAGTTAGTGAACTAGAATTATGTAACAAGAGATTAGGTAATATGTACCTTGTGTCCTATGAGTTCTTTGAAATTAGACATAATAATCATGATTCAGAAAAAATGTAGTAAAGACATTCAATTTCTGTAACTAGAAAATGTTTATATATCTTCCTTAAAATTTTTTTCTTAAACTGCTTTGATCCAACATGCAGGTTTTTCAAAGGCTTCAGAAGCTTAAACTAACCCTGAAATACAATACAGTGGTTTCATCAGACAGTAGAAATTAATAATCCTAAAGTCTTTATGCTTTGTTCATTTCCTTTAGAATATCTGAAGTAATCTGTTTCCTTATTTTTCTACAATGTTATAAATAGAATAAGCTGACCTGTTTTCTTGCCTTTTTCATGATGATTTTATAACTTCCTGGTTATGAACATTTAGTTCAAATTATGGTAAGGGAATGAAGATTGTGTAGTGCCAGTCACAATAACAGTAAAAAAAACTTTCTTTGAAGAATATGATGGATTGGATGGCAAGATTTTCCTAAATGAATAAATTTTGGGTAATCTTGCAATCCTGAGCCTAAGGGGAAGAATTTTTTTTGCTTTATTGGAGTTGCTTTCTCCTATATCAAATATTTTTGTAGCTATTAATAGCTTTTGTTCAATAGTTCAAATGGTTCTCAGATTATTTCCTTTATAGTAAACTGCCTTGTTACATTTTGTTGCTTGCTGTTCACTTTGCTTGAAAGAGTACTAGGACACATTGTTTTGTGGGACCACATTATTTAGTGCTGTGCTTAGGTGTCTGTCCATTGAGCCTTTTTAATATCTTTCAGAGGCAATATGAAGTATTGTGCTTTAAATTTGTTAAAGTTGCATTTATAGTACATGTTAACATATATAAACTAAGCATTAAGTGGACTAAATCTGACTCTGTCTTAAAACTGTTATTCTTCAAATGAAACAAGAAAGCTTGTGAAGAACAAGTACTTTTCAAGGTCCATTACTGGGGAACTTCAGTTGGTCTAGATGCAGGTAGCACAATAATTGCTAAAATAAATATGCAGTACCTCATTCTTCTGACAAGTGTAATCTTCTCTTTAAAATATGAGTTGTACTGATTAGCTTGTAATTACTGTGTGGCACTTACTTGCTGAATTATCGTGACCTTTTTTAAGTAAATTGTGACTGGCCTGGTTTTATGGTAGAATTCTGAGGCTTGCAGCAATCTTTATATGTGAAAAAAAATTCTTCAAAGTGGTTCTGAAATACCATTTTCCTGAATAATTTCCCTAGACAAAGACTAAGACAAATAGTGTTTGTTATTCCAACAGTAGAAAATCAGCTACTGTTAATGGCACTGCATGCGTAATAAGTAGTTTTCGAAATGGGCTGGGATTTTCATCAGCACCTTCAAAAGCCATGAATGTAATCTGTACTTTGAAAGCCTCAGGAGTTTTAGTTGTTTTTGTTTTGTGGGTTTTTTTTTTCTTTTTTTGGCGGCGAATGGGGAGGAATTTTTTGATAATTTAATGGAATTGTTTTTGAAGTGTAGGCTTTTTTTTTTTGGTCTTTTTATATCTTTCCTGTCTCTTCTGTTATACCAATAGGTCTGCATTTATGGTGTTGCTGCAGTTCTGTGGATGGCTGCAAAATACAGTGTTCCACCAGGTCATAAACTAGTATTACCACGAAAATTAAAAAAACTACTTCTGGATATGGCAAGAAAAATCCCTGATGAAAGACCTTCTCTTGCTGCTGCAATTAAGGTTACTAGATTTAAGCAATTTTATGTGAAATCTACTTGTGTCTAAAGTCTCATTTTAGTGATTTGAAAATCAAAATAATAATTTAGTATTTTTAGTAGACCGATGTCTAATTAATTCATAATCATTCACCTTGGCGTTTTATTTTTAAAGTTACCTCCTTGGGGACACAGAGGGGTGTGTCTTTAATTTATATTGAAATTCTCAGTAAGGTACTCTGAGTAGGTTCATAAGACTTCCTAAACTTAGATTACTTCTAATTGACTATTAATCTTGACTTTGTCCTTGTCCAAGAATACCTCACTTGATTGAAAACTTATTTACTGACTGAAAATTATGTTTTGTCTTTTTTTTAGACATGCAATCATTACTTACTTGAACAAGGTATAAACAGCAAAAATATTTTGGTCTTATTGAGTAAATCTGTCTTTAAGGTAAGAGTGCCACCTTTGTTTAATTTTGTATGTTTTTTCAATTAATTCTGTAAATATATTCCAGTAAGATTTTGTGCCCTGAAAGTGTTGTTAGATTTGGTTTTGTTGTTGAGGGTTTGCTGGGTTTTGGGGTTTTTTTATTTATTTTCAAGTAGTCTACAGGTATTGCCCTTTCCTAGGTCTTGCTATCAGAATGATCACAGATTGTGATGCTCTGACACCACAATCTGTATGGGTGAAGAACAGTGACTTAATTTTATAATCTGTCTTTTTATTTGGCACCCCTCTTATCGGAAGTCATTAATGTGTAATTTTTGTGTTCTGTTTATGTTTCAAATGTATGTATATAATGCATGCAGCATTCAGTCAATTCATGGAACTGACTTTGTTCAAAACTTTGATTAACCTTAAAGTTCTGATTTGAAACAGTGTTATCAAGATTTCTAAATAGTTCTACCAGTCCTTGGAATTCTGTATGTAATTTGTTTTAAAATTTCACCTTGGCATGACCAGGTTGTTGCTTTGCAGCATTCTAGTTTTATATGAAGCTTGGGGGTTTTTTTGAAGTAATGTGCTGAACAGAATTTGAAAAAAGAAAATGCTAATAAATTCAATTTGGGCTTCAATTTTTGTTAGGGTGTTGAGGAAGAAGTCTTATCCCAAGATCATGTTGCTTTTGAATTGAAAAATGAAAAGCATGAAATAGAAACAGACTCTTCAGAGTCAAGTCTAGGTAAGCAGTCAGGCTCTGACATGTTTAGTTTGTTTTAGTATTCTCTGGATCAGTACTCCATGTAAGATTTTTCACAGTCTGATATGCAATTGTTTTTCTATCTAAATTGATTGTTATTTACCTTGCATTTATATTTTTCATATTGTTCATCTTTCTAACTGTGTTTTTATTTTTAGGATTTGTGCCTTTTACCAGTGAAAGTAAACTTGTAGCAGTTAAAGGACCAGTGCCATGCCAGATTTCACTAAATTGTGAGAAAGCTAAATTACCTGTTGCATTCACCTCTCCTGCAACTCACTTTAAGCCTATTATTCTACAACAAGATGCAAATATAACAAAGTGAGTATATCCTAAAGAAGAATAACTTAAAATTTAGACTTCTTTGTTAAATCTACTGGAATTTTCCTTAAAAAAAATCCTTTGTTCTTTTTCAGAGAAGTTCACACACCAGTTTCTGAACAATTCAAGAAAGAGAAAAGAAAAGAAAACCATATGGACCACAACAACTCAGGATATGCAGAAGACTCTGAACGCTGTGGTATTGAGTACACAGATGTTGTTGAAAAGGCACCTGAAACACCTGAGTGTGATTTACAAGTTCCAGGCCACTCATTCCAGTTATCTGCAGAAGAGCAAACATCAGGCAATATGTTTACTTCTTCGGTTACATTACCATCACCGTCTGATTCCTCACATATTCTACAAGGAAAGAGCATGTTATCTGAAGATCCTTCCAGCTCCTTAGCTTGTCCTACATCTCCTAATTTTCTTCATATAAATAACATCATTCTCAAACAGGACTCGGAGAGAAGAGTGTTGACATTTGTACCGGTACATTTAGCTGTATCAGAGCAAATACAAAATAAGCCTCTTCGTTCAAGAATTGCTTATGATTGTTATCACAGTTTGCCAGTGTTACTTTCAAGTACTATTGCAAGTTATAAAATGAGCATGCAAACAGAAGATGCCTCCCTTGGTAATGTGCAAAGTCATGAGACTACTAATACACAGAACGAGTTTGATAAAAGCCCAGTTACTCAAACCAACTGCCAAGAAACTGAGTGTGCTACCAATGTAGACAGTATTTTCACTGAACAAGAGCACACACCGTGTACCTCAGTGAATAAAGACAATTATAATTTCTTTGATGATAAAGTTCTACCCCATCAGAACAGAATAAGTGATGATTTGCTTCAGAAAGTGATTCATCTTATACAAGAGGAGTTTGCATTTGATGGCTATCTAGAGAATGGAGTTGAGGTTTTTGATATGGGTATGTGCACTCTCTTCTATATATTATTGTCATTGATCTGTGAGAATATTGTTATTAATGTCTTTTTTCTCCCTCTTTTGTTTGTACTGTTCTTATTTTAAACAAGGTAACTTCATTTTAAACTTAAAGGAAATGAAGTTTGGTGTGTTCTCTGATAGAATTTGTGAGAAGTTTTGTGACCTATATTGGGATGAAAAATTACTGGAGAATCTCTATAAGGTAGTAAATGGAGAAAGATCTTCACACTTATGGTAGGTGTTTTTCAACTTTTTCATTCTTACAGTTGAATTTAATACTTTTATCCCTACTTTCTAGAAGCAGGAAAGGATATGTTGCTTCTCTTCAGGTATCCTTACTTATTTTCTGCGAACTCTTAATTTCACAGTTTATTAGGTATTTCATGGCTTTCTCCATGGCAAATAGTGCTTAATGGTTCAGTTAAAAATATTTTCTACTACACTTGTCTATAACTCCATCTTAGGAGAGTTGAATAATGGAAAGCTAACTCTGATCAGTACTGGTTACAACCATTGATGAAGAGCTTCGTAGTCTTGTTAAACAGAGGCCGTTTAGTTAGAAGTTAAATATATTCCTCTTCCTGTTCAGTTTGCTTGGTCTGATATTAGTTGTTTATACATCCTTGTTTTCTATTCACATCCAAGAAAAAGGAAATTAATTTAGCTTTTCTAGAAATGTTTTGCTTAACTGGTGTAATTTTATTCCATGTTCCTCCTGACAGTCTTTTGTAAGTAGCCTGCTAAGTGAGGAAATACCAGCTTAATGAATTTCTCATTTTGCCTATTTTATCTGCAGTGACATACCTATCTACCTGAAAAATATTTTTCTTAATCTTCTTGTACTTTCAGCATAACTGAGGCAAGTGATGCAAATTGTGGCAAAATAGTCCAAGATCTGAAGAAATCTGAAAGCTTTTTGGCAAGCAGTGACCAGACGAAGGGTGAGAAGGGACTTCATGTTTCTAGATCTTTCTGGGTGCTCGGAATCTATCGGTGACACAAGCTTTGAGAGATTACATTTTGAATGTGTCTTCAGGAAAACACTTGCTTTAACACTTATAGAGAGTATCACTGAATCTGAACATTATCAATGTCTTGAGGACATTTATGTCTTTTATATGAAGCTAACATATGACCCAATGTCATTGAGTGGGATGTCATTTAGTTACTTCCTCAGTGTGACTATCCCCCCCTTCTTCTCCCTACTTTAAAGCATGCCACTAGAACATCAGCTAGAACACAGGGAAACCACACGCAGCAGTTATAATTTTTGGAGTTTTCAACAGACATCCATGTAAACAGTAACTTCCTTTTTTAGTTCATCCAAATTGCAGCATTTAAACTTGGTTACTTCTCTGTTTTGAGAAAAGATAAACTCTGTGTTCTTTATGGAAGGGCTTATACACTTAAATTGTTAATTTTTATAGTGAAACAGAAATTTGTACTTTTGCATTTGGCTGCCATTGTTCTATGTTACAATTTTCTGTTTTGGCTCAGAATGATTGCAAATGTATAGCCAGACTTTACCATGGAGTATGTGATTTCTTTGCACCAGTAATATAGGTTCATTTGACTCCAAGGTGACATATCTAAGCCCTTGAGGGTTGCTGAAGTGAAAAGAGAGACTTGTGGCAGGTATAGAAGCTCCTGTGAGCCCTATGCTGACTTTTGACTGTCACCTCAGTCCCTGAAGGTTGGTAGTAACTGTTGGAACAGCGAAGAAGTCCTAGCTGTCATAGCTCAAGGGATTGAGTCCTGTAGGAATAATAAGTTTAACATCTATGTCTCCACTGGCTGTATCAAGTATTCTTGCTCTCTGTATATGGAATAAAAGCTTCAAGACTTATGGACAGAAGAAAACCTCAAGAGCTAAGCATTTTATAAATGTCTGACATATGTCTGACATATTTTACCTCTGTTTCAAAGCTTCTCTGCTGTGCTTTGTTTAAATGCTTGTTGCATGGAAAATATTTTGTGATTTTCAAAAATGCATTGTTTAACTATTGCTTAAGGGTTCTGAAATGCCTTTAGCCTTTATCATTTTACAATATGTAGCTGAGAGAAAGAAAGTACAGAGCCAAGATAAGCATCTGACGCCACTGTTGGAGTGCACAGGCAGTCTTTTAAGTGTCTTGTATGGGTAGTGTTTAAGTTCAACAAAGCATGAACCACAGGACATGACCATTATTCCTTTTTCCCCCCATATACCTTCTTTAGAAAAAGGGGAAGCAAATCTTGATGTGAAGGCTGAGACTCTGATAAATACATCATTAGCTGAAATGGATTTTGATGAGTCACTTTCAGACAATATCAAAAAAGAATTGAGACTGCAGAGTACTATCCCCACAGAGAAAGAGGGACAAAGTCTGCAAAGCAACAGCTGTTGTATTGGTCCAGACTTGGCAGAAGAAAATACAGGGCCAGAGGAAGAAGCCATGATAAAGACAGCTGGAAACAGCTACCTAGCATCTCCCAGTCTACCTGACTTAAATGGTTGTAGTCCTGGTTGGAGCAGTGCCTTTTATGGAGCTGAATGTTTTGATTCAGAAGTTCATAGTTACTTGAAAAACCTTGGAAAGCAGAAATCAAGTGAGTCACAAAATATAGATGCTAAAAAAGTGGTGAGTATATTGATTTTAAATCATTAAGATACCTCTTTACTTGCTGGTTAAAAGTATGATACTAATTGTTGTGTTCTAGTGAGTCAAAACATCATTTCTTCTTTTAAATACTGACTCTTGTTTAAAATCCTCAAGATTTGTCACATCTTAGCAATAAACCACAGTTAGGGGTAGTACCCCAAAATAAAGAGCACTGAGACAAAAGTGCTATCACCAACCTACAACCCATCTTCTGTTCCTGAAGTTGACTGGGAAAGAACCATCTGCTTATATGCACCAACCCCATGGTGGTGATATTATAGAAAAGACCTAAGAATGACTATGATGGGAGCACATCGCAGGCCCACAAGAGGTCCTCCCTGTCATGGGCTCTGAGCCCTTTTCTTTTGTCACAGCTTCTTGCCCTTTGCCAACACAATGATGGTTAATTCCTCCCAACTTCCCTTGGAGATGGCTAAACATCATAATCATCATAATTAGTGCAGCCTTTAAAAAAGGAAGCTGGGGCAGTATGGGTAGGATGATGCGTTTTAGATTAGCAAGATCTTTCGTTTCCTTAAAGATCATATTGATTAATTACATTTACTTAATTTTTACATTTTAGCATCTATCTATAAGAAGCTTCAGTTTGTAAAATTTTTTATTAATATTTGAATTTCAAAGCAACAATTTGTCTTTACTCTCTCTTTCCTTGTTTAAATCCTCTGTTAATCAGTTTTATTTTGGAAACCATTCCTTGATTAATAGAAGTCTAATTTTCATTGTCAGACCAGGATTAGATCAGCTACTTTTTTGCTCCAAGTCTCTGGCAGATTTTTAAAAGGTTGGCTGTAAAGTTGAGATAATTCTTCTGCTTTAGAAGAATTTTTACAGATTGGAATTTGCAATTTTTCCCAGTTAGCAAAGTCATTCTATCATTACTCTGTTTCCTACACTACAGGATGTTCTATAGAAATGTGTCCTGACAAATAAAGTGCACTTCAGAGGGAGCAGAACAATTGGGTGTGTAGCTTCATCAAAAGTTTTTATATTCTAGACCAACCTGAATTGGAAAATGTTGTGGAATAGAAAGGAAATTTGCTTCTAACTTCATTGCTACTTACTTCAAGTTTTTTAGGGGACAAACAACTTTTGTCCATCAGTTTCCACATGCCCACTCTTTCTGATTCCCTTCGTTTTTATAGTTTCTTAATCAACTTTTGCTTTAATTGACAAAGCAAAACCAGACCTTCAAGTAAAAGCAAGCAGCTTCCAATTAGAATGTGGATAATAGCTTTTCTGCACTTTCCCTATTCTCTGTGTGACGCCTGTGCATCAGTAGATCTTTTAAAAATCCACTGGGCTTTTGTGACTCTTGATGCTAATGAACTACGTTGTTAAACCTTTTGAGCTTTTCTGAAAAACAGTGACAGGTTTTTCTTAAACTCAAATTAATTTCTAGCAAGTCCATCCCATTAAAGCTAACCTATTTACCAATCTGTTGTTTGATATGTTAGCCCTGAGCTGTGTGTTTTCTGATCACTCTGCTTGTGGGAGTTGTCTACTGCATTCTGTGAATTTTCTCCATTTAAAATGCGGTTTCATGTAACTGGGTCACTGGTAGTTAGCTTAGGACCTAAATGAAAAAGCCATTACTTCTGTAAAGCACGACATACATTATGTTTATTGTTTCATAACAAATTAGAAACTGAACCCAAAATGGGTGGCCCATTTTCACTGGTTGGTAAAATAATGAAACCTTTGATATGCAAACAATTATAAATGTTTACATTAAATTGGGTATATTGTGAGAAGCCCAATATACTTTCATTTCCAGCCATTGCCTAAATTATATAATTCTATAGAAATTGAATTTAATCATTTCAATTATGTGAAATGCATAAATGTAGAATATGAGAGCTGAACGTCAAGATTGATACGTCCTTTACTTCTAGAGCAGCTCTCCTATCTGCCTTCTGACCTGGTTGTATAATATACTTGCAATTATACTTGTTTGGAAACCATGGATTTCAGTCAGGCATTCACTTCTTGCTGCAAATATAGGTCAGCTGCTTAGCAGCATTTCTGGGGTCCACACTAAATTCAAAACCCATAACTTTTCAGTCTGGATGACTCCTGATTGTAAGTTTTAAGCTCTTGAAAACAACCAGGTAAGTGTAATTATAACTAAAGGCATATTTATGTAAATGCTTTCAGACAAACTTCCATGCAGTCTCATCATACACAAAAAAACAGCTCTAGTTGTAGAACCGTGACATAACTAATACTTTTCTGGAGACAGGTAATGCCTGCTATAACTTGGCTGTAAGCACAGGTGTGAAAGGTAGTTTTTCATGGTTAGTACCATATTCTTGTCTGTTTGGATGTTCTTTATTTTCATACAAAATAATTCTCTTCTAAAACTTCTGTTTCTTACTAAAACTGCCTTGTATTTACCATCCTGGTCTTTTTAAATAGGAACTAGAACAATTGCTAATGATGGAAACAAAAAATTACAGAAAGACTATAAAGTTTTACCAGAAACTATTGCAGAAAGAAAGAAGAAGCAAAGGTAAGATTACAGCAACTTGACAGTAATAACATGGGTATGTAGTGCTTTTAAGGACTTGTTCTGTAAATCAAAATCATTGATGTTCTTATGCTGTGTGTGTTTTAAATCTAAAGGTTCTGAAACTAAATCTATGTTGCCCAAATTGAGAGGACAGCTACAGGAGATGAAATCAAAAGTGCAATTTCTTGAACTGGTAAAGAAATATGTTCAGGCAAGTCAGACTTGATTTTGCTTGTGCTTCATTTGTCATTTCATTACTGCATCGGTGTAGTTGGCAGCTCAAATCACTATATGGAATGTGAAATGTTTTGTGTCCAAGTGCCAAATTAAGTAGGATCTAAAAGAATTATTAAAATAAAGGTAAGTGCTATTAGTATTGTTTAAAAAGGGGAAAAAAATGGTATGAAATGCAATTTGACTTTAAGTTGATTGCATTCTGCGTGGATTTTCCTCTTTATTTTCTTACATTTTATTTTATCATGGCCTTGTTTTTTGAGCAGATGATGTATGCAGAGCAGTGGGGTGTGGAATCCTGTGTTCTGCCTATAGTCATTCACAACGGGAAAACTGACACCATGGACATGGCACCTATGGATGAATCGTCATTGCTTCTTTACTATAACACAGAGAAACACCAGTGTAATAATCAAAATGGAGTAAGAGTTCTGCAGGCTGGTACACCACTTGGTTTAATGGCTTATTTATATTCTAGGTATAGTATATTTTGCTCCTAAATTGGGGGTGGGTTGAAGCATAGTTGTTAAATCAGGAAAAACTTCTCTGTGATAAATCCTACTCACTCAACATTGAATAAATTCTCCTCTCATATCAAGTTTCTGTTATTTCTGTGAACACTTATTAACAGGAATGGGCAAGAAAATGGCAAAAGATGGAGTAGGTTTAATTAAAACCCTAAGTATTGATAATAAACAAAAACCTAATAACTTCAGACTTTATCCTTTACTTATTTGAGGTTTTGCTCTGATGGTTGCCATGGAATCGAGGCTTTGTGTTACTGCCAGCAGTACAATTCCTCAGATCATATAATTTAGTAATTTTATTAATAGAGTCTGGATGTGAAAATGTTTAGGTTCTGTTCCACAGATGATTGTGCCAATAATTAGACCTTGGCATTGATCAAGACTCAAGCTTATCCGAGGGCTTAAATGGGGACAAAGCTGTCCTTCAAGTAGGCTAAAGGGCAGTGTTGTTTTAAGGTACTTGCGCTGTAATAGCATGAAGCATGGAAATTGCCAGAGGCTCCATCAGACTTGCACTGCTGTAGGGGGGCCAAATTCCTCCCAGCTCATCCTGACTCTGAGATCCAGTTACTTACCCTAAGTGCAGCTTTTCCTGGTGTGTTTCCATGTCTTTTGCACAAAGTGAAGAAAATGTTTTCAAACTGGAGCTTCATCAAACCCATCTTTCATGATGAGCTGTAAACCAACAGAGAAACAGGACAATTAACCTGTGTTAAGACCTTGAGAGTGTGTGTATATAAAAAATACCCTAATTTATAATGTGTGTATAATAAATGTATTCTGTTGTTAAAGTAACTACTTCTCTAATTAGAGATAGAGGGAATATTTTCTTTCCTAATGTATCTACTTTTCATGATGTTATTATAATAAAAAACATTAAAGCAACATCAAGTGAGATGATAGAAAATAATGTTCTTTTATAGTATTTAGATTGTAACTTTTATTAATAATAGAATTGTCAATGTGGTTATTCACAAAATTGAAAGTAGAGAAACTCTTTATAAAACAAATTATGCTTTCGGTGTTGGCAATCACAGTCTTTGTGTAAAAATTAGTAACAAAAGATCAGGGTTTTATGAAGAACTTGAGAATTTAAAATGGTTATTGATATTTTAAGTATTTTTTGCTGTTACTGTAATGCAAAAAGACAATGTGTTCTGACTTGTCTGAGGTTTTTCTTGTGCTTTACAGAAATGCATTTTTAGAAGGTTATGTACAGCAGTTTCTCTACACCTTTCGCTATTTCTGCACACAAGAAGAGTTTTTGCAGTTTCTTCTTGATAGAATCAGCAGCACTTTATCCAGGTACAGTAAATTCCCATGGAAAATGTTATCACAGCACAATCGAGTTTCCCCCAATAACAAATAGCTGTTTCTCAGAAGTCCTACTTAATTAAAATTAATTTTTATGTTTGTTTTTTAAGACTCTCTTGACAAATGAGAGTGAAATTAGAGCAAGAGCTGCATTTGTCAATGTGCTTACTTCTATTTTCTGCTGAATTCCAAGTCTGACTTTTACCAGTTACTCAGTAATGGGTAGTAAATAGAACCACAGCTTTGTTTCCATAGAGCCAGGGATTCTAGAGACAGGAAATGTAGGAATTTAAGATAGTACAGTCAATACCAAATAATACTTGTGGGTTTTTTCAACACTTATTTTTAAATTGAAAATGGATATCAATTTTGGTATACTAAGTGCTTTTTTATGTCTCACCAGTGCAAGCCTGGATCCTTCCACATCACTTACCAAAATATGTAACCGCAGTTTCTACATCCTGCAGGCTTGGATTGAAGACTGCTATAGTGTAGACTTTGCAACAAATACTGGTCTTCTGTGTACCCTAAAAGAATTTATTTCTTCCAAGGTAAGTTAGAGTTTCAGTAGGTGCTTTAACAAAAAAAAATTGAAATCAGTTTTGGTATATGTAAGGTTTTTATTACAAAAAAACTGTCATAAGTACAATTAAAGTAAATAAAAGAAAAATAATGTTATATTTGACAGTCATATTCAGTGTGCCTGGGTTTGGGCAAATGTGAATCTTACAACTGTGTTATGGCTTGCTTATAATTTATGGGAAATTGAGTTCAGTATTCTGTTAACCTATTTTGCATTTCCAGGTTGCTTCATTAAATGGCTATGGTGAGAGATTGTTGTCATTGCTTGAGGATGCCTCTGCCAGGAAAAGTGGCAGTGCTGATCAGTGCTCCAGCATGGACAAATGTGAAGAGGAAGGTGAGGAGGGCAGAAAAACATTACATTCCCTATGTAAAAAGCTCTCAGAAGACGTTTCCAGAAAGGTATGTCTTTTCTTCAGACTGCTGTGTATGGAGCACATTTCCATATATTATGTTTTGACAAAAACAGAAGTATCCAACTTAGAGTCCAGACCACATATTCACTAAAAATTACGTACATGCATTTTAAATTCTCTTTTGAAGATATCTGAGGCCCAAACAGTTTTGTAACTGTAATAATAATCTTAAGTCTTAATTACTGTCAGCTATTTCAGCAATAATAAATCAGATAATCAAAATTTTGAGAGTTGAACTCTTCATTCTTGACACATGTGACTCATAGTTACTAGGAAACCATTACCCCCTTGTCAAACATTGATGTTTTTTATTAGGCATAGGTCTTTGTAAGACTAAAAATGCAGGAAAACATCAGGAGATGAGAGGTTTCCTGATAAAACTTCAAAGCTTGTAGCAAGAGCTTGTCTGTATTTACTATTTTATACAGTGTGCTAGAGTCCCAGAAGCCAGAACATACTGTAGGCTTTTCCTGAAAACAGATCTCATTACAGAGTGACCAAAATAACATGTGGAGGTCAAATGTATCAACAATGTGCCAGTTAAATTTGGAATCAGCCTTCTGATAAAAGTGTATATGTGTATACTGTGGATTCAGCCAAAAAAGGGCAAGCAGCAAGAGAAGCATAGACATTTCTTATTGTCACTGTGTCATAATGACACTGGAAGACAGAAGAAGGGAAAAGAATGGAAAACCAAATATTTCTTGCAGAGGAATGTTTGATTCTAAGTGAAATAGATACAAGAAATAATGAGAAGTAAAATATATAGAACTTCAGACTATAAAACATTTTATGGCAACAAGCTTGAATACACAGTGGTTTGTTTTAAATACTGATTGTTGATTGAGATCTGGCAACCTCCTACTCAGACTCATCAGCTGTGCATATTATATTAGCTTAAAATAGCAATGTTCAGTAAACCAATTAGTGTCTGGGCTAACCTTGAAGATTAGCTGAAGAGTTCTGCATCCTCTGCAAGGTGTTTCTCTTAACAAAACATTCCTGAAAGTTACATCAAGGGGAGACCTAGTGTTGGTTTTAGAGAAGTTGTATCCTTACATTTTATTTTTTTTCTACAGAACTTTTACTGGAAACTATCCAAAGGTGTGGGACCAATTGCACAACATCAGAGAGGGCGGCTGCACGCTAGTTCAGCGGTTTTGCCAAAGCCATGCAGTGTAACAGAAGCTAAAGTGGATGCAGTGGGACCGTATCTCTTAACAGAGTACAGTGCACAGCAGCTTTGTTGGCAGCTGACATTACTGCAGCAGGTATAGAGGTCTAAGTTTATTTGGAAATAATACCGGTCTTCTTACTTTGCACTCAGCCTTCTTTCTCTATTATTTCCCAACCGTGTTTCAGGCTTATTTCATACTGTTTTATAAGACTTTGAATTAAAATAATCCATTTTCCTCATGAAATCTCTACAGTGAAAATTGGAGTGACTAATGCTATTCTTAGACTGTTATCCCTCTCAGAAATTTATTAAGATGGGATGGGAGGGGGACACAGTCTGTCATTTTTATTCCCAAGTATTTTAAAAAAATTGTTAGAGCTAATAGCAAATATATCTTGCTCTTTTTCTTTAGGAAGTATTTCTAAAGTGTCATCCAGTACACTTTCTAAATTCAAGAGCACTTGGTGTTAAAGACAAATGTGTTGCTCTGCAAAAGTAAGTTGCTTAACTGCCCTTCTATTCTGTTGATGTACAATAACTGACCATGTTACACTTTTAATACAGCCAGAAAGAGAGAAACATTTTAAATACTTAGTCGTGGGTTTGGTGGTTTGTTTGTTTGGGTTTTTTTTTCAGAAGAGATAGCCTGTTTATATGGTTTTTTTTAATTTCAGGAGATTTTATACATGTGTCTCTGTATGTACCTATCCACATACTTGTGTGGGGAAGGTCACATTTGCAAGGTGATTTCTTTGCAATGTAAATCAAGTCAGCCCAAAATATTTCTAAAGACTTGTGTTGGGGTGTTTCTTCAAAGGTTTCATTTTTTGGCAAGAAAAAAATGTAATGGATTCTGAAATAGGATCCTTGATCACACATGTGTATGTATATAAAATCTCAAAAGACAGTTATGGTCTCACAGAACAGCTGAGGTTGAAAGAGACCTCTCAAGATGATGTATTTCAACCACCCTGCAAGGTCAGCTAGACCAGGTTGCCAAGATTGTGTGCAGTTGGAATGTGAATGGAAACTGCAGCTTCTCTGTGCAATGTTCATTTTGTACTGTGAGGTAAATGAGTTATCAGTATTCGAAGATAACGTAAGAATTTCCCTATAGTTCCTAGAGTGATTACCAACCTATTTAAATTGCTTGTTCATCGGTAATTACTGTTTTCATCCAGCCACATGGACTTCATTGTTTTTTATTATGGTCTACTTCTTTCATACGCAGTGGATTCAGCTAGCTTCCAATTAGTACTTGTTAATTGCACTACCTGTAGTAGCCTTTTGTGTCTAAAGATAGGGAATGAATTTCTAAAGCAACTCATCTTTTACAGATTTTTCTATGCCAAGGCTCAATCAGCTGGATTATACAGATTTTAGGGTTCAGTCATGTGAAACAAAGCGTGTGATGCCACTAGGTATCAGGTTCAATGTCTTACATGGCTGCAGTTTTTTTTGTGAGTTTGGATTCCTGGCTGTTACTTTGTGTCAGATTGGATGGTTTGTTTTATTCACCCAGGAGTGGTGTATTTATTTATAAAAATGTATACTGCATATGCTTATTTTTTGATCAGATATAATTATCTTGTAATTATAAGGAAGAAAAAGTAACATGGCTTACTATGTACATCACAAAATATTATAAAAAGACTGCAAGCAATGCAAAATTATTTTAAATGGTTAGAAGTTGGCCTCTTCACAATCAAGATTTTCTTTGAAAATCCCATATCAGCAGGAGTTATTTTTGCCTTTTTTTTTTTTCCATATTCTCCATAGGGCAGTTTCTACTGAGACAGTTTCACTTAAAGTCTGTAATCTGTTTCTGTCGAAGTGCATACAAGACCAGTATCTTCTGCAGTTATTAAGAAATGCAGACAGTATCAGCACCTGGGTTGCTGCTGAAATTGTAACATGTCACACGACTAAGGTTCGTCCTTGTTTACTGGATTATTAACTATTAAATGGTTAAATTATTTTTTATTATGTATGTGTTGTTATGCAGCAAAGCTACAAGAAATACTCTGAAATACACCTGTGAGTGGGCAGTTAACAATTTGGTTTGTTGTCCCAGGGAGGGTCTTGGATGTTTTCTAGTAGCAGGTGTCAAAACCTAATAGAATGTAAGAAATGGGTTGTCTTAGGAGAATACATGTCAGACTTTATCAAGGATACCAGGGTGACAGAAAAGGAAAAACTTTGTGTTGGAGGGAAATGTTACTACAGTCAACAATTTTGATAACAAATTGGAAAAGAAAATGTATCTCTTCTTCCTTCTCATCTAATTTTATTATGTAGATTTACTATGTATGTTTAGTATATATTTATGTAAATATAGTATACTTTAATTTTTTTTCAGCGGCAGGTGAGCTTGCTGTCAAAATTCCTTCTTATAGCAAAATACTGCTATGAACAAAGAAATTTTGCAACTGCAATGCAAATCCTAGCAGGCTTGGAAAATCTTATTGTACGACAGTTACCAGTAAGTTTTGGACTCTTTTCTCTAACCACTTCGCTTAATATAATCTTGTTCCATTATGGACATTACTGTGAAAAACAAAACTATTTGTTTTTTATTGTAAGGCCTGGAAAATTTTACCTGCAAAAGTAGCTGAGATAATGGAGGAACTCAAAGCTGTTGAGGTATAGTATAAAGTCTTTAATGTAAAAATACTTCTTTGGGGTTGGAGAATAGGCAAGATCTGCTTAAATGGGTGCCTCTGCAGGATGAATACCACAATTATTACTTTGTATTATGAAAGAGATGTTAATTTGCTTTAAGACTTTTTTACTTTTCATTCAAGGGTTTACATAAATTTTAATCTCAGGACTTCTCTAACATTTGTCCTGTTAAAAATCAGAGACATTTCAAAGGCAACTAAAACATTAGATACACTAGATATGCACTAGAAGATTTCTGCAGGAGCTTTGTAGCTGTAATCTGTTCTGAAAAGTCTTAAACTTTTTTTTTTTATCACAGGCATTCTCTTACTGATCTGTAGAATTTTGAAACATAAAGTTTTAAAATGCAATTTTGGCTGTGATTTAGAGCAATTAAAATTATCTATGAAGTATCTTTTGATTAAAGTTGCTTTCTTTATTTGTGTACTTAAAGTTTGCCACTAGATTAATTTACAGCATTGTCTCCAACTTCAATGCCAAAAGTTAATGTTCAAGACAAATAAATAGGTATTAAATACATGGAGAACCTGTAAAGCTTTCACTGATACTTAATGTGAGATTAATCTGTGTGCATTTTTAAACTAGGTGTTTTTAAAAAGTGACAGCTTATGCTTGATGGAAGGAGACAGATTCAAAACTCTTCCAACAATTCCATCAGCCCATGTTTTGGCTATGCATGTCCAACAACTTGAAACTGGAGGATTTACGATGACAAATGGAGCTCACAAGTGGACTAAACTTAGGTAATTATTTTAATTATATGTATATCACCTAACTTTAGAATATTGTCTAACAGGATAATGAGAGCTAGTGCAGCGTTTCACAGGTTCAGTCATTTGGCCATCTAATTAAAAGTACCTATAATATAGAAGAAAATGCTCAATGCCTTTGAAAGTTTGCTTTTTTGGTTTATGCTTTTGTTTTTATCATCAGCAAAACAAACTAATCTTTTTTACCATATTCTCTTACAAGAAATATTGCAAAAGTTGTGAGCCAAGTTCATGCATTTCAAGAGAATCCTTATACGTATACACCAGATTTCAAGCTGCAGTCTTACCTCAGACAAAGAATAACTCATTTTAAAGATGCAGACATTTCTGCCTTGGCAGCTGACAACTGTGCCAACTTCCACCAGATACCAGCAGAAAAACATGCTCGAAAAATTCAGGACACACTGCGCAGGATGAAAGCAACATTTCAGTAATTATTTATGTTTCGTCTGTTCTATTCTAAGTCTTGACTGTAAAACTGGTTTTAAGTTGACTTCATCTACTGGACCAATTCCCAAGCAAATACTTAAGAGAAGTGACTTAAAATACTATCTCAAGTTGAAATTATTATGTTTCTTAACGTGGAATTATAAAATGCTGACTAATCAGATTTAAATCACTGGCAACATGATGGCAGATCAGAAGAATAAAAATAGACATAAAAGTAAAGGGAGAGTATAGATGAAAAGGATTGTTACTTTTGTCACTATTCTTTAGCGTAAATAAATAATTAGCCTGAAAACAAATATCTAAAAAATACTGTGGAAATAAGTTAAAATTACACTTCTGTTGAGAAGTTGGACTAGGAGAGCTCGGAGTATAGTTCATTAAATGTTGAATATATTTTTATATAGACATACTACAATTATATCCTGTCACAGCATGCATTTAATTCATGGACCCAGATCTTCTGTTATTCATTGACCGTTGGTGTGTCTTGCTTTTATGTTGAGTATTATGAAAATACTGACTTAATTAATTGACTGTCTATTTCTTGAAGCATACTAAGGAAAGAGAAGAATGCTATCTTTCAACTTTGTTTTTTGTTTGGCTTTAATGTCATTAGACTAACCTGTTTCCAAATGGAAGTAAGATCTGAATCCAAGTAATACCAGTTTGTTGCTCTGCTTCTGCACTCATGGCATTGTGAAGACAGTAAATGTGAAATTGTTTTTTAATCTGTATTTATCATAAGAGTCACTTGGCCAATTTATGTATGTCTGTATGTGTGCACATTTGACTGTGGCATTTGCTCCTGAGGTTGCTTTTGTAGTTGCAACACTCCAGCAGCATTTAATAGAAGATAACTGTGTGAAATTTGGACCTGCAACCTGTAAAACTTTGGTGCTAACCTAGTCATAGAGCTTATAAAGACCTTCTAAATGACAATGAAATGGGTTGCTATTGCTAGAAAATTTGTTGAGCTACCCAGCCAAAATGTTAAGGCTACAGATTGATTACAAATATTTCTACTGGAGGGAACAATGGTAGTGAAGGGCAAAAAAACCAACAAAATAAACCCAAAATAAGCACTGTCCTGAGAGTGATTTGCGTAGAACTGTGTTTAAAAAGAAAATGTCTTCAGAGATGGGCAGGTATGAACTAAGTGTCTTGTCATGTGTTAGTGATGGGGAAGCGTAACGATGTTAGAAATGGGAACGTGCACGTGTCTAGTATTTTGCAAATTGTACTGTTTGACAGAAGTGCATGTGCACATGTTAAATTGTAGCTTTCTCAGTGTTTAAGAGGAAAGCATCTCCTTTTCTCTTGTCAATAACAGCAATATATACATCACAGGCCTCTCTCATCTTTCTAAGTAAAAAAAAAGGTATGTCAATACTTTACATTATATACCTCAGTTACTTTCCCATACCAATACAATAATACTGACTTTTGTCTCTTATTTGTTTAAATACTGGAAATCTCAGTCCTCAACAGGGTTTTCTTGCTTTTGTTCTACTTTTAATGTGATTTATTTTGTTATCTATCATATTTAGGTTTAGCATGTCATTAATGACAGTGTTCTGACTTACCCTTAAGGAAGTAAATTCCGTTGCTATTTCTCTAAAAATTGCCAAATGTGAAAAAAAATTTAATCTTTACCTTATATCTTTATATAATACAATGATTTAAGAATGTCAATGAAAACCTTATCTTCAGAAATATTTCATATATTTTATCTGTGTGCATTTATTTTAAATAATTGTTTTTATTAGTAGTTGTTTGGGTTTCTCTCAGTTAAAAATTACCATTCACCTAAAGCCACGCCTTGCCTTTGAAAGACAGTGAAATTTTAAGTAGCATAAGCTTTACTAATGTAAAGAACTCCACGAAACTTGCATCACATGATCTTAATAAATGCATTTTATATAGTTACCAGTCAGAGTGTTGAAATTGCTTTTGTGGATTTTCTTATCATTTACATTTTGCACTTATGAGGATTACTTCATATATTTCTTACATTTTTTATCAGGATTTAAAGCAACTACTATATCTACAAAATATTATGTTTATTCCATGACAATAACTGGTGCTATACAAGGGTTTGAAAATCATCTCATGTCTTCTGGATAATGCTTTGGTGTATCAGACCTTTTATTGCTATTAATGCATAGTAAATAATAGTAATGGCCAGTCTCTTCGCGAACGAAGAACCGGGGAAGGTCTTTCCACCTTCCAGCCTGCGCATTGGATTTTTTAGGTGAGACACAGTGTGCGCGGAACTGAGCCCACCCTTTAATCCTGAGGTTCATCTGCCGGGGCCAAGCACGCTTGGACGGTGGCAGCGAGGTCCTCAGGACGTAGATGGATTGCCTTATGGGCTAACGAGCTCNTATTCCCATCCATCAGACATTTTAGATATTGTATTTAGGCACCACCCCACAACAACAGCAGCAAATGTAAATAGCTATTGAAAGAAAAAAATCACTGCTTTACAAGGAAACTGGGTTTTTTTGTCCATGAACACTGTTGTATGCACATCTTATATGACACAGACTTCAGAATAAAGTTACATCTAGCGTATAACTGTACTGCTTATTTATGACTAACAAGTACTAAGGGTTGGGCTAAAGTTTTCTCTCTTTGTGGGTAATGTCCTTTTAAAAGAAAAAACAGGACAAAACATGTCAAAGAAACAAGTTCAGTTCTATCTCATTGGCAAAATATTATTGGCATCTGTAATTGTATTGCATAAATTGTGGGCAGTCTGGCCCCATGCTTCCATTCCAATACCAAACTAGAGTTTTGGAGGGAAAAAATGGAGTTTGTTCTTTAAGCCAGAATTGCCACCAGCTGTCCTAGCTCTTCTTCATTTTTTTCCACATTTCCCTCATCTTGTTTTTGTGTTTATTTTTCAAACTAACTCATGGAGTTCTGAAATGAAGTCTGCTCCTTGGGAGTCTTCCCAGTTGTTCTGTGTATTGGTGCTCTTTGTGTGTGTCCCTTTGCAGGTGTCTATCCCCAGGATCCCTGGGGTTTTAAGGCCTCCTGCCAGAGAGCTGGGAAGTGTGTCCTAGTTAGACTAGCTCCATTTGAAATCAGGCTTCCAGCTCTAACACCTGCAGAAGCTTGCCAGGAAACAGGGATGAATTAAATTGGATCCTATGAACTATTCTGTTGAATCCCAAACAAAGAAGCTGGGAAATAATTCATGAATCAACACTGATTCATGATTCTGACGAACTTCTTTCTGTGGAAAACTTTCAACCACTTCTAGACTTTTCTTTATATATTGGATTGGTTTCATAAGCATTGCTGAGACTCATCACTTCTGTGAGTACTGTATGTGATTTGCAAAGATTTAATACTTGAGGAAATCTGTTTGTAAATTAAGAAAGTAAATAAGCTACAGTTTGAAAGCAGGAGAAGCCAACAATTTTTCAGTGTTAAATATATGGTTGACTATTTCAATCCTTGATATTCTGATGAGGGAAAGAGTGCAGATAGACTATTTTTTCCCTTATACTTGTTTAAGTACAATCCAGAGCATAACCCTATTTAAATTCCATGTTGTGTTCTGTTTAGAGCTAGCTTTTCTTCTTTTTTTTTTTCCAGAAAGTCTTCCTTTTTCCTCCAAACATGCTTTATAAATAATTACTTTTTAATGATATTTAATAATTTAATAATTTAATTATGACTTATATTATTAATAATTTAATAATTACTTATTAATTATATTTAATGAGCTTCGAAGGACCCTCAAAGCATTGGAAATTCAGGTTTGAACAATATTTGAAAACTAATGTCCCATAAATCAAGCTTAACTGAGTGGTCATCTTTGTGATTTGCCTTATTAACAGATATTCTTCACCTATAAATGTTTTTGCCTTCATTAAGTTTACTATAAATGTAAGAAATTTTCAGATAGTCATTTTAACACTGCACCCCACTACAGTTTGCATTATAAAAGTGGCTTGGGTTTTTTCCCTCAAGAGATCTTGTAATAATTTTAAGTACCAATAAATGACTAATTTGTGGTGGAGTAGTCCATTGGAGGGTTTTATGTGATTTCATACTCTGGTAACCCTGTGAAATACATGTGAGAATGAACAATTTCACCTTTCAAGTTTCTACTTAAAAATTCCTGCAGCAAAAAGTTTGAAGAACATTTTAATGTGGTTGGTTTTCATCTGTCAGTAAGTGACAACAACCCCTGCAAGATTAGAAACTTAATTTGCAGAATTGTGTGCTCTCCCTTTGCAGAGAGAGAAGCTCTTTCATTCCTTCTATGTTTGAAGAAAGCTTTTAGCTATTATGTGAAGATTCTTTGTGAATGACCTGAAAGTATTCCACAACAGCTTCAACCTGGCATTATTTTAGTGTGCAGCTTAAAATAATAAAGTGATAGTTCATGTCTCAGTGCAAATGGAATTGGCAGTTGCCATGTTACATCAGGCCATTGCAGTGATCCAGTCTAGGATCTGGTCTTTGCATCATTCTGTTAATTCTTTTTTGGTCTGATGTAAATGATGCTTTTGTAACTTGCCTAAAAGGCAGAAGTTTAATATTGTCTTGTAAACCTGTCCTGTGTTTTAGCTGTGAGATTATTTAATTCAATTCTCATTCTTATGCTAAGGTTGGTCACATTCTGTTGTTGACATTATGTAGATTTCATATATTGTGTATTTAGACACTAAAATAGGTACTGCATTTTAACTGGTAGAATTTGGTTCAGAGTACTGGACAATTTGAGTTGCTGTTACCAGAGAGACATAATTTGGAAAGGTTGATTGGGCATGGGTGAGCCTAAGCATCACAGTTGTAATTAAAATCTCTGCAAATAGATGCTTATTTGTTGTCATATCTGATAAAACTCATAAACAGTGACAGGAGTAAATTATTCACCTAAGTATTAGATGCTCAACACTTTTTTTTTGCAAACAAGGGAGTGGAACAGGTCTAGGAAAAAAAAAAAGAAGGTGCTTAAATGACAGATCCACCTTTTTTTGGATAACGACAGAATGGCTGACAGTGGCTTGTTATGAAAATGCAAGATGGTGTCCAGTAAAGGCCTGAAGAGGTCTGCCTGCACTTGGAATTACCTCAGACCTTCATTAACATGCTCTGGTTTGTGTTGGGCTCTGGAGGCAAGCTTAAGAATATGATTAAAATTTAAAATTATCTTGACAACTTAGAATAATGACACACAGTAAAGTGTAAGGCATGTTACACAAATATATGCAAAATTCTGGGATAATCAGCTGCACAAACATAGAGTGGGTTTTTTTGTGGAAAAAGCAGGGTAAGGAATAAAGTCACTTTTTCTGGGGAAACAGTTTCTTGATATCCCCTTGAGATATCTCCTAATTTTCTGTTTCTTGATTCAAGGAAGGGAAAAGGCAAAGGACTTGAATATAAAAGCCTGAAGAAGGACAGATGACTCCTGAGATGAGTATATAGGTCCACAGACATCAGCAAAGTAACTTTTCTCCATGAAGGTAAACTGAAGGTTAAATGATTCTGTTAAAGACCATCGCTGGAATACAAAATCCCTTGAATTAGTTTATTTAAATAAAAGATAATTGTCCAAAAGACTGAAACCTAGAGAAATAGATTGCCAAACACATAAGGTAAGATAGCCAATGAAATACTGAATGTCTTAGACTGCATTTAAAAGGGTGAGGGTATATTTTGAAGTGTCACAAATAGTCCCTGATTCTTTTTTTCTCCAGACCAGTGGAGGTACTGAATACGCTGTGCTCACATCCCTACCCGTACCACCTGCTTATCCCTCTGATGACAGCCAGGATGTGATTTGTTCTGAGCCTGGTGTGAGCACAGTTTAGATATAATTGTGAATATAAGGTAGTGCTGGAATCATGGGGACTAATCTTACTATTTAAGATTTTAGTTTTTAATAGTTAAAGTAGTTGAAAATCTGAATATGGAAAACAATCAAGATGAAAGATACCATGAGACAACAGAGTTTGCGATTCAAAGGGAAAGAAAGGGATGAAAGAAGCAGAACAATAACACTGGGCTTCAAAAGAGCAAATTTCAACAAACTCAAGGAATTGGTATGTGAGATCCTGGGGAAGGAATTGAAAGGCAAAGAAAAATTGAAGAGACCTGAGAGTTCTAAAAAGAGATCTCTAAAACAGGCCATAATTTATGTATAACAACAGTCTATCCTCATGCAAAGGAAAGAAAACTGATAGAGCACTGTGGCTGCATTAAGGACTCATCACTGACCTGAAAAAAATATACTGAAAAAAATAGGAACAAGAAGGCTGCATTGTCAAGAACAGATGTACAGCACAGCAGGTTATGAACAAAACTGGACAGACAAAATGCTTTTGTCAGCAAGGGAAAAGCAATACAATAAAAATTAATTTTTAAATATTTTTCTACCATAGCATAAGAGGCTTCTGCTTACCAGGGGAGGTGAATAAGTATCAGATAGTGCAAAAGGCTGAAGTGCCCACTGCCCTACCCTCTAAACAATGCCTATCATGATCAAAGTTAACCAGGACTGCAGGTCAGAATGCGAGACTACCAAGCTAATTAGATGTATTATAACATTAACTTCTGATTAAATCTGTTATATAATAGGAGGAAAATTGACATAATCTTGGAATTACTGTATTTTTGATTGAGGAAGAATGAGTGAGTTCCCAGGGAACCAGAAAATAATACTACTTTTAGAAAATGGGCAAGAGCACAAGAGTAAGTTTAAAGGCAAGATGAAGAGAATGACAGAGAATCAGCCAAACTTTGATACTAGAAGAGTTACTGAAAAAGCTGTCTAAAAATCTGCAAGCGTAGAGAATAATTTAAAAGGCTGGCATGCATTTACCCATGAAGTAATTTTTAAATAACCTAATGGTCCCCTTTGTCGGGGTAACTGTCCCAATAGGTAAAAACAATATACTGTATGATGAAATCAATAAATGCCTTGACAGCAGATCCTCCTCAGCTGATTATATATTAGGTTGCTAAGATTCAGGTGATGGGACTCTAAGGTGAATACACAAACTAGTTAATACATCATTTCAAAGGGTAATTACCAGTGTTTGTTAAACTGTGAAAGCAAATTGAGGAGGGTAGGACTACCCATATGTTGCAAGTGAAAAGCAGGTGCAGATCCCTCAGGGACAAGGCACAATACTAATAAGTGAAAGTTTTGGCTTTATCAGAAATGTAGCATTCCCACAGCGGGAATCCTGGGGGCCCAATGCATTGCAGTCCTGCTCAGGAGTGAAGCTCAAGGGAAAGCCCTGCAGAAGTGAGTAATGAAACATTCACTGATTAATATTTTGTACAGATGTGATGTCCTGTTTTGCTTATTAGCGAACTGGGGTAATGCAGGTGCTGCTGTCTGGATTCCAAGGTCCACAGATGGCTTACAGCTTGGCAGCCGTGCAGATGTGGAAGAAGCAAACTATCCTGGCTTTCTGTAACGAGGTAAAACACACTTGGTTCTCAACACACTCAGAAACAAGCTATCATAGGTTACAGTAACAACAAGATAAAACCTGCTTGGGACTCTACATACTCCAACGAGGGAGGCAACCTCTCCAAGGTTACCATAAAGAAGTCTTCTCCCGCTCTACTCTGCATTATTATGTGTAGGACCTGGATCAGTTGTGTCTGTGAATTCTACTGTTGAAACACAAGGTGGGATGGAAAGCACACTTACACAATATACAAGATTAGAACTCACAATAATCATGAAAATTATTTAAATTCAAGCTTTCTCTTACACTTTTGAAGGATAAATATTAAATGAAAAACAACTACAGAGCTTCAGAAAAAAATCTCTGGGGGCCATAATAGATCTCAAGCTAAATATGAATCCATGTGTACAGTTTTCAAAAAAGAAAAAAAAGAGTAAGGGTGGGGAGGAGCAGTGGAAGACCTGAGGTGTCCTACACAAGCGCTATAGATGACAGAAGATTTTGCTCTGTTTGGCACTAGTGAAGCATCAGCAGGAATACTTTACCATTTAGGCATGTGCTTAAGATACATCCAGGCATGTAAGAATATGAAATAATATAGGCCCACAAAAAAATGTATGTTTAGAAACATAAAATGAGAAAGACTGAAAGAATCTGACTTATATAGGCAAGATTAGATTGAGCAGTACTGTGAATATGAAATGCTGCTGTAAAAAGCTGTAGTAGTTGCAGAGTGAAGGGTTTTTTCATGTTCTGTGAAGCTTAAGTCAAGCAGTATTAGATTTGAAGCAAGGGTGATTCTGTTTCAGGTTTTACATAGGAAAGCTTCATGTGAAACACTGGAATAGGTTACCCATCTGTAACGCACCTGTAGAATCCCTTTTCTTGTAAATTTGTAAGAACAGATGAGATAAAATATAAGTGCACAGGCCCACTTGTTCCTGTCCTTGTAAAGGGAGAGAGACTCAGTAGAGATCTTCAGTCCTGTGTATCTCAGTAAAGTAAATTGGATACACATTCAAATACTTAGCTGCAATCAGACAATGCTAATAATTTGCTTATTAATTTAATTGTATTCCAGTCACTTTAATCTTCAAGGTTTTATTTGCATAAATGCTTCATGCTAAAAGCAGCAGAGGGGTTAGAGCCCAAGCCTGCCATGCACATCCATATGTTGGGGGAGTCAGCTCTGAGAACAGAGCCACCATCCCTGGAGTGTTCATGTGTATATATGTGGCACTTAGAGATGTGGTTTAGTGGTGGACTTTGCAGTGCTGGGTTAAATGGTCCTCGGGTTCTGTCACTGCCTCAGCTAAATTTCTACAACTTTTCCCTTCCTATATGTAGCAGTTTCCTGCGTGTGAAGTCTTAATATAACCAGGAGGTGGCACAAGAGACCCTTTGCAGTCTTTTAGAGGTACGTGCCGCATTGTGAGCAAAGGTATTGTGAAAAAGGCAGAAGTCTTCCAAACGTCTGCCTAAAATCTGCCCATTAGAAACACGCAAACACAAAATGGCAGGTTTGTTTTTTTTTTTAATATGTTTTAAAAGGAAAATGTATTTGCATTCGGCATTCAGCTGCTCCCTTTAAACTTTTAGAGAACACGCAAAAACAGCTTCGTAATTTTATACCTCAGTTACCGTCTATCCATGTGTAATGCACTCATTACTGTAAAACCTGGCAAAAGACGTACACTGCATTGCTCCGAGGAAACTTAGACATCAAATTGCAGGTTACAGGGACAGTGTTAAGCATCTTGTCTAACTACATTCCTGTCCTCACCTTCTAAGCCCAGCTTTTCCCTTATCAGTAAACTGAGAGGGGATGTCAGGACATGTCTGTGCTCCCTGTCTGGTATACAGTGAAGGCAGACTTATTGTCATTTATGCTCTGTTGTTACAGTTGTATATCCTGCCAAAGCTATTCTCTTCTTCAGCCAATACTAGCATTTGCAGGATGCTTGATGGAAGTGACTGGAATAAAGAAAATAGAAAGAAATGGCGAATAGTGAGGAATACAGAAGAAAGGGGGGAAATAGCTAGAAAAGAGAAATTGAGAAGAGCCTTGAAATCAGGGGGGGGGGAAAGTAACATTTATTTCCATTTAATTTGAACAGACTGGTTTTGGAGCAATTCAAAGACCTGATTTATATTAGGTGTAAGTTAAGGGAAGGAAGAGTCAGTAAAACATTTTCACTGCTGGGACCCATGCATTTCAAAGCAGCATTGTATGGCATAGACCAGAATGGGCACAAAGGGTGATAGATGACCCAAGGCTGCCAGCTGTGATAGCTCATTCTCCTGCTGACTGACTCATCATGCTCAAATGCTAACTCTAAAATCAAGGGGGAAAATGATTCATTCTTTAGTAGCTGGAAGTGAAAAGTTACTTTCAAGAATGATAAATGCTTTGGTCAGTATTGCTAAATATCTTTAGAAAGTACTTGTAGGAAACATGAATGTAATGGAAAATTTCTGATTTAATGCATTCTTACTTTTCTATGTTGTTAAATGTAACCTTAGAAATGACCATCATGAAAAAAAAATATCCTTCAGCAGGCTGACAAAGAAAAAGGCCTTGATGTAAAATGTGAAGTTGGCTTGTTAGGTTTTGAAAAGATTTCAAGGTGTCTAAGTGTGACATTTTGTGATCTTAATCAGATAGTAATTGTTCAAAACATTCAAACTAACAGAAACCAGTGGGATTTATGTGAATTTGCATATGCTCATTATTCCCTGTAAATGCATCTCGTATCTCTAGATAATTCATATTTTTTAAAACAATTCAGATCCTAAAGCATATTTATGCATCTAACAATAATATCTATTTACTTTGGAAAAAAGGCCATTTCTAAAGCTCCTTTTCGTGTTGCTTCCTTTCAAATAATAGTTTTTAAAGTCTAATTACTACTCTAGACAGAATTAAATCAACTACAGACGTCTGAGCAGTTTTGTTTGAGCAGTGTCCATAGAGATCTCTCTCAATGGCAATATGATAGCATTGAGTGCTGAAAAAGGATTTACATTCCTGAAACTATAATAGTTTTTCTAATAATTAATGAATAATAAATAAATCTGCTGCTGAAGCTTGCTTCTGTACCAACAGCAGTATATGTTTTAAATGTAGTCCTGATTCATATTGAATTTTAATTTTTTTATAAGTTTAAATATGGGTAAGGAAGCATTAAAAACATCATACATTTAAGTGTTTTATTAATATTTGCAACATCTCTGTTCATAATATATATCTTTTTAAAACATTCCACTGATTCTGCTTAGCTGCTGGTGGCAGCCTTGTGTTAAGGAGTCATGGGAGCTCTTGGCATTTTGAGTGCTGTGTTAATTTAGATCAATTCTGAACATGATGAAACATTTAATTTCAATCTATGCATTGCCACTATGTTTATTTCAGGTCCTCGTGGTATTTCTGTGCATATGGTCTTTAATTTCCTCATGGAAAAGTAGCTCTTACTCTTGTCAAAGAGGAAAGATTATAATAATTGATAATAAAGACAATGGCTAGAGGCCATTTGTAATGCTTATAAGTTCTAAATAGGGGTTACTCAGCAATAGAATGGTTGGATAAACACACCAAGGCAAAGACCCTATTGTGTGCCAGATGCCAGCAGCCCTTGCTTCCCTGGGCAGGCCTTCCCAGGAAATCTGCGTGTCCACAGGTGAACACACATCCTCCTGTATGGCATAAACTGCCTTTTTTTTAATCTTTGAGTTGCTTCACCATCTAGCTACTCCCAAGGACCACAGATTCACTCTACTCTGGTCTCCCGGGCCACTTCACTGTTACAGTGAAGGGTCACCTGCTGGTACAAAATTACAGTCCCTTCCTTTGATCTTGTGTACCCCTAGTGCAGCAAAGTCAAGTGCTGGCAGTTTTCTCCAGTACCTGTGGGGAACCTAAGGTACTTAGCAACCCTTGACTACTCTCTCTTCAGTTCCCTCATAGCTTCAGTAGGGAGGGAATATCTCAGCACAATCCTCTGCAGGGCTCTGAACTGGCTTACTAGGGCAGAGCTGAGCTTTGGGCTGGAAGACATGGAGCAGCAATTAACTCTCAAAGGCCAAGCTGTTATCCCAAAATATTTCTATTATCAACTACCTAGTAACCATCCAAGCAGGACTGGGTAGTTCTGCAGCCTCCTCAGCATGCAACAAGTGTTGTGTGTACACATTTCTTCAAAGCTGAACGGGAAGGCACTGACTCCACAAGGAGAGCAGCTTTGTATTCTGCAAACATCTGCATAAAGTATTGCCATTATCTACTGCAGTAAATGGATCTTCAGACTCCTGCTAGTGGCAATCCTGTTGGTATGTCTGAGCTCTTTGTCTCTGCCTCCCTGTAGCTGCAGAGTAAAAGCCACTGTCTGTTCCTGCTCCCTGCTCTGACAAATTTCATTAGCGTGAGCAGGTTTTCATCTCATTGGTAATATCACTTGATTTTAAACATGATATTTCTGAATCACAGTTTAGCAGGAGGTTTTCAAATAAGCATCTAATGAATAATAGAAACAGAAAGAAGGCAGCTTAAGAATTTCAGATAAAATTAAACTGGCATCTGTTAAATGTTGTAGCAGTAATTTCATTCAGAAGTCATCTGCCATCTATCCAGGATACTTGTACATTTTATGTGTAATGCCAATGAGATCTGGTTTAACCTTGTCACAACGTGATCAGTTTGTGGCTCTGGGAGCTCAACATATGACACCATCTTTCTGCAGTGCCATTTGTTTCAATACAATGCAATTAATAAACCAGCAGTGTACAAAGATGTAATTTTCAGCTCAGATGATAAAAACATTTTAAAATCTGTAAAGACAGATGTATCAGTGGATGCTAAAACTCAAGATTTTCTATTTTTTAGAGCTCCATCATAGGTCATGTATTCTTTTTGTCCTATACAATAGCTTTCCAAGTGTCCTTCTTTGTTGACATAATAGAAGTAGACTCTTTATACTTTAAAAAAATACTTGTATAGAGATACATAAGTATATAATATATATAAGAATATAAGTAGCATGTAAGTGTATTATTTATAGTTATGTAGGTACTAAGAATGGAAATAATTATAAGCACATGGGACATATTGATCTCATTAGGGCAGGATTTTGCCCCATCTGTGCTGCAGAATGCTGTTAAAGTAATCAGAAAGATTTATATTGAAAAGGAAGCTTGCAGAAAAGTTACATTTCCTTTTTCTGATGTTCATGAGAGTTTAGTCCTTGATAATGGCATTTTGCCTGACTGCAGGAGAGGCTTGGCAGGATTCTGCAAGCAGGCAGTGGCACTGGTATTCCCAATACTGACTGGAGAAGTTGCTGCCAGGCCACGTGTTAAGTACAGCTGACTCAAGGGACTTGTCATTTAGTAATTCAGTGAACAGAGCAGATTCCTGTATGTCTCCTCTATATCTCAGGCCTGCTTGGTCTGCTCTGTGAAATATGTTGATGACAGAATTGTCTAACGCTTAGAAGTACTGGTATTTTAAAACATTTGCTCAGGTTTGTTATGGGGGTAGTCTTCACATTTACCGAAGGAAAAGACTAATTAAGAAATAAACAGTGCTTGGAATATGTGAGGTGGGGAGGGGGAAGACGGGTGTGGGGGGAGGTATTGTAAAATAGAGGAAATTTAAAAGCAATCTTGAACAATTTGGTCAAGCAAAAATTCTAAACTTTTCATTATTAATCAGAAAATGTTGGGAAGGATATATGGATGAGGTTTCAAGTAATTAATCAAACACTTTCAGATGGTGAAAACCACCACAAACACATGTATATATGTCCTGCAGGGCTTTGTCCATGCTAGAGATGTTTGTGGACTTCTTTAAGTAGTCAACATGTATGGGAGATATTAATGCTTGAATGTTTATTTAGACATGTTTGCACCAGCAGCCTCAGTTTCCTCCAGGAAGCTTGTTTGGTTGGCTCAGGCTGCTGCTGCAGTGCATGGTGCAGTGTCGATCCCTACCTACCCAGGCCAGAAATGAAGGGCTCCGGGAGGGCTCTGGTCATGCATGGTTGTGGTTCTAAATTGGTTATTAGACACCTTTAAATAAAGGTGACAATCGTGTTTATATTTTTGTTTGGTTAGAGACAAACCCTCAAGCAGTGTCGTCACTGGTAGAGTAGAGTAGGACTTGGAGTATGCCATGAGAATGAACAACCAAGGAAAGATAGAGCATAAAATGGGTTCACAAGTCGAACTTGAATATGATTCAGTGAAACAATTTTCTGGTGAACAAAAGCCTGTAGGATTTCATGATGAATGGATGTAGCAACTACATCTGGAATGGACAAGAGGTTGTTTAAGGAAAAAATAGACAAAGAGGGTTTGAATAAAACTTTTTACTGGATTAATATAAAGAAAAATATATATCTTTATAAGAGTAAAATTGAATAAATTGAAAGATTTAGACATATACCATCTAGGATGGTTTCAATCTTCAAACCTCTGTCTGACAGTCTAAGAAATATCTAGAAGCATGGTTACAGTAACTGTTACCACTGAGAAATGCAGCAGGAGTGGCAGAATAACAGGGTAGACGGACAGACAAACAGAGCACTGAGTTTGTGTGCAGGTGGTAGAGGTGAGTGTAAAGCAAAAGGCAAGAACAAGGACAGACAAATTAGTCGTGATTTCTGGAGGCAGAGTGACACTAAACAGGGGCGTGATAGGAATAATCAGTGGTGTGGAAGTTCCACTCTGTTTTTGCACAGGAGGGGAGAGTGAAAAGGGGGAGGAATTTGTGGTTACCCTGCAGTGAAAAACTGCCCAAAAAGCACCAGGAACCTTTTGCCAATGTACTACAGAGGCATTACCGCAGCAGCCAAGTGTTTCTGTTGCACGCAAAACCCAGAGATGAACGGGAACACTTCTGAAAGACACGTGTAGGTAATAAGAGAAAAGACAGGGAGAGTAAGAGAGCAGAGAAACCTGTGTGACCTGCACAGGTGAAAGAGATCTTGGAGAAAAGATATGAATTCCGTAACCTCAGCAGACATCTCAGCAGAATGTTAATTCTAAGGCAGTAATTGTTTTTTTCTGATTCTTTAGTCCAGAAACCATACTTTTATATAATCCACCTGAAGCTTGTCTATTCATAGAACCCAATGACCTTGACATTTATCTTTTTTTGTTTCACAACCTTCTCCTCCAATCCCCTCAGCCTGTGCCTGTTCTTATAACCTGATGCTCCAGTCCCGGAGAATGCAGTGAGTTTCTCCACTTGCCTGCCTCAGGCTGTCTCAGGAACACAGCGCTCGGCCCGGAGAGGAGCAGGCTTGAGAACAACCCTTTAAACTGTGGATCTGGTGCTTGAAAAGGAATGAAAGAGCGAACCCCAGGGGAAGGGAGATCGGAAGCAGCACCAGCAGCGTCCGCTCTCCGGCCAGCGGCCAGGCATGCTGGTCCCCTTGCGCTCCCCCGGGGATACATTCCCCACCGCCGTTTGAGGCCGCTCAGCTCCATAAATGCCATTTGCATGGGGGATAGGATGTAACAAGAGCTGTAAATCACTGACGGCGGAGCGAACTCCTCAGGGGCAGACACGGCGGAGCCGAGCCTCCGCGAGCTGGGGCAATGTGTGAACGGTATCTTTTGTTGGGGGGGAGGACTGATCGCAATTAGATGATACTTATCTGGCCCTTTGATGTGTATTTACACAAACAAGGTTTTCCTCCGGGAGATGAGGTATAAAGGAGGGGCCCGCACTCCCCTACACCCTTCTTTCCCGGTATCTCTGAAACAAGGCAGGATGACGAAGGCCCCGTTCTCCGTGGAGTGGTTGTCCCAGAGCAGCCAGGCTCTCAAGAGTCCCACCGAGGGCTCTCCGCACCGAGAATCCTCCGCGGGCCACCGGCCCGGCTCTGGCTCCGGTCCTGGCTCTGGCTCCAGCCCCGGCTCGAGCGAGCGGAGTCGGGAGCAGTCCGCCGGGCTGCGGGCCGGGAGAAGCGGCAGGAGCAGGGAGCATGTGGCGGCCACTCCCGCTGCAGGTAACCGCGGTGTCCGCGGCCATCGGGGCGTCCCGGAGCTCCCGCGCCGGGGGAGGGGGGTGGGCGGGCCTGGACCACCCCGGGACCTCGGGAAGGCACCACTGCGCGGCGGCGAAGGAGGCGGGCGGTCCCCAGGCATGGCTCACCCTTTCCTCTTTCTCCCCTGTCCCCAGGAGCAGACGGGCGGCCGTCGGGAGCGGGTCAGCCCGTGCCCGAGGAGGGTCCCGAGTGCTCGGGCCCCGAGGAGCCCGGCGGGCGCGGCGGGCGGCGGCTGCGCACGGCGTTCAGCGCCGAGCAGATCAGCACCCTGGAGAGCTCCTTCCAGCGGCAGCAGTACCTGGGCGCCGCCGAGCGCCGGCAGCTGGCGGGCAGGATGCGCCTCTCCGAGGTGCAGGTGAGCAAGGGGGGCACTGGCTGCGCCGTGGGCTTGGGGAACAACATCAGCATAGTTCTAATAACAAGATGAAGAACAAGCTGTGTGCCGTTGTAACCTCACCTTTTTTCCTCCCCCCTCCCCTTGCTTTTCCCCTAGATCAAGACTTGGTTTCAGAACCGACGGATGAAGCTCAAGAGGCAGCTGCAGGAGTTGAGGACGGAGCCCTTCTGCAGTCCCCCTCTCCCTTACGGACCTCAGGGCGGTGTGGTGCCCTTGCCTCTCGCATACGTGGCCAGACCATCACCTCTGCCCCGGCAAGGGGCCGCCTCTGAGGGTTTCACCTTGGCTGCTCTGCCGGCAACCGCCCTGGACCTCAGCAGCGCCTGCAGAGCACAGCCAGTTGGCTTTTGGGCGGCACCCTGCTTTGTAGGGTACAGGGATCCCAGAGCATTCTTGCTGGGTGTCTGACCGTCTGATATGGACTATGACTAAAGAGGATTTGCACTACTGATAGATATTTGGGCTGCCCTTGTCTGTAACTGCCTGGCGGAGTTATGATGCAGCACTGAACAAAACATTTTACAAAGACATGCTGGACAACCTGGATTATGGACTTCAGGCCTCTGCATTTATAGGCAACTGTAAAATAGGAACAGAGTGGGACAAACACTTAATATAAATGAAATCCTTTAATAAATCTAATTCTTTTTTCTAGCTTTCATGTGCATTCCTTCCACAAGGATTGTAGAGCTATACATTCTGCCCCAAAAGAAAGCTCCTCTTCATTAAAGGAAGCATAGACTCCTTATTAACTAGATCTGTTCTGCCCATCTGCAATTTACTGAGCATGAGTGCAAAAAAGCGTGAATTTCCCCCTGCCTTGTAAAACAGGTATCCAATCCCTTCAGCTACTTCCTAGATGGGATTTTCTGTCATGGGACTGTGCCTTTAACCAAATATGTGGATATACCTGTTACTTAATATTGGGCTTGCTATAGTAGTGGAATAGATGTTTTTGTTGGAGACCCTTAAATAACATATTTGTATTATCTTAAGATGTAAAAAGTTTTTTTCTAAATAAGTATGATAATATATTTTTATGCTTTCACGTGCAGCCTCAGTAGATTAATAAGAAGGACATCTTGGGAAGGATCTACACATTTCTTATCTACAAAATAGTATCTTATCATCTCACACACAGGTAATGGGGTATGAGGGTGATGATGAAAAATTTACCATTCCGGTGCTGTTTTTCCCTCAGTGGCAGTAAAATTCCTTCCCACTGTGCTATGCACTTTTAAAATGTGAATAATGTTCTAGTAAATTTATGGTCAAAACGGCCTGATTTCAGGCCAGAGAAAGGGCTCTGAGAAGTGATCCTTGACTCCTCTAAGTTGACATAAATCTTTCAAAGTCAACTGTCAACCAACATGAAAAGAGCAATAAATATCTCCACTTTAGAGGTAATCTCTGGGGTTACTGAAAGATTACCGGTACACTTGTAATCTAGGTTCCTGTAATAAGTGGTCTGAAGGTTCTCTGTCAGTATCCTTGAATACACCTCTTTTATTTTGTGTGCAGGGGCCAATCTGCCACTTAAACACATTTGTCTGGTAAAAAGCAACATTATGTGCCGCTGCGGGCAGTAGGTTTTACAGACACATTTGGAACTCTCTTTAACTATTTTGTAATCCATGCTGTATTTTTCGAGCCTTTTGAGATACTGCTATTTGTTTGCAATTGATTAAAATTCCCATTCAGTGGAGGTTTATTTCTCGAAGACAGGTGTTACTAAATAATTATTTATTCGAGGAAATCTCTCAGACTCCTTTAAATGTCATTAGGAAACTGGAATGTATCCAGAAAGCTCAGAAATGTCTTGCTCTAAAGCAATGACGTTTAAAATACCAAACAATCAAGGTCAATTAATATATCATTTACAAGTGTTAAGGTGAGACTCGAAGTGGCTATTCCATTTTCAAGAGGATAATTAAAGGGTTAGGTGTTCCCTTTATGATCTTGTATGGCCACAGTGGAGAATCCTGGCTCTACTGCATATACTCTGCTCACCTCGTACTAAAGAACAGTAATAGTCCCTTATGCTCCTAAAAGCGAAAGCGGCGGTCTGGGGGGCGAAAGGAGGGTACTCTGAGGGAACCCACGGGGACCGGGACTACCCGCGGCGTTGCGGGAGCGCCCCAGCCCCGGACCAAACGGGGAGAGGGTGAAAGGGAAGTGGGGACGGGCAGCTGGCCCTGGGGAAAGTGAGAGACAGATGAAAAGGCTCAGGAGGAGAGAGGGAGAACAAAGTGCTCCCACCTGCGGAGGGGAACTGTTTCCGTGGGGACGGGGTTTGTGAGGGGGAGGAGGGTGTCGCCGTCTCCCCAACCCAGGTGTAATAAAGGAGAGGCAGAAGCACACCTTATCGAGTCCTCAAGTGTTCCCGGTGAGACACCTTCTGGGGCAGCTTTGTCTGGGCCCTCATCCCCCGGATCTGCCCTCCCGGCCCCCAGCGCCGCTCCGGGCTGCACCCGCCCGTCCCCGAGCTCGGCTCGACCGAGCGGGGGGAACAGTTTCGCCTCCGTGCAAAAGTTTGTAGCTAGACAAGAGGTAACGGGAGCTGCCCGGAGCAACACGTGGTGCTGCGATCCTTGCCGTGATTTAAGCCCACGGGGGATGGTGGGGTCCACGCTGGGACAGGCGGGGCTGTGGGGCCAAGCGGCACCGGCCATGGGGCAGTCTCGGAGGTGGCGGTTCTGCGTGTGGGGTGCGTGTATGCGGCTCCCCGTATCCTGGCTGAGGGTGGCGGGTTTCGTGCCAGGGGCGAGAGCTGATTAGTGGCACTAACGGGACGACCTATCCCTGGACGTACGAGCTGCAGAACGGCTGGAGAGGCAGAAGCTGGTCTCTGAAAGAGTGATAATGGTCACTTAACATAATGACTCCTTGGCCACATGTATACTTAGCAAGCACGTGAAATGCCTTCCCAGTGTTTTGGCAGCGCTAGCTTGCAAATACTGCTCGGTTTCCCGGCGGTTGCTCAAATGAACGCAAGAGGTGATGCTCACTTGGCTGAGTGCCTAGTAGTAGCAGATTCCTCCGAATATTTACATGATAATTCCTCTTCCACCTGCAAAAGGCGGCTTTCTCTAGAAGGTAACTAATACATTCCAGTGGTCTAGAAAACTATATGTGAAGTCATTTAATTTTTGCTAAAGCGGTCCAATTCTGGCACTAAAACGTGAATGCAAGATTTTAGTTTTATCTAGGAGAAACTCAAACTTCATGTTTTATTCCTGCATGTTTGAATTTCTCATCCACCGAGTTTAATTCCTGGCGGCAATAATGGAGCATTGGTGTCAGCTCAGGCTCCCTCCACGCTCGCAGGACATCAGAGCAGTCGGCTCCTGCTCCCGCACCACACCCGTCGAACGCCCCCGCAGCAACCTCCGGGCCGCCCCACAGCACGGCGGGGAGCAGCCCCCCAATTTGTGTTGCACCACAATAAACCCCAGTACCGGAAGGCTCTCTGGCAGGACCAAGCGGTGTAGGCAAGCCAGCTACAAATGGGAAGGGGGAGGGGGGGGACCCACAACAACAAAAAAAAAACCAAAAATGCCGAGTCGATTAGCTGGGGAGGAGCATCTTAAGGAGCAGCTTAATGCTCCTAGGGGTGAAACCGTCGGAATTCCCGGCCCGACAGGTCTCGAGGAAGAGGCTGTATAACCTGGAAAATGGACTCCCCGGGAAGGAAAAGGGGATGGGAGGGGAAAAATTGCCAGAACGCTAACTTCAAAGCCTTTGTCCCCTGCAGTGCGTGAGCAGAGGGGGAGCAACCTGATTGAATTAGCACCGCGGGGTGGGGGAGCCGCCGGCAGCCGCGCACGGTACCACCCCTCCCAATTTGGCTAGAGCAGCCATCGGGGGACTGGGAATAGGATCGGGGTATATCACCCCCCCGCAGCTCCCAGACACGGTGGAGCCACTCCAGGGACCTCTTTAAAAACCAGGTGAAGTTATTCGGTGTTGTGTGCTAATCGAGAGAGATCTCGCACTGTCAGGCCATTACATCTAATTGCTGCCCATTATCTTTTTCTTTGATACTCAATTAGATGACAATTAACTTGATAAATCCCACCGAAGCGGAGGGAGAAATAACGAGGAGAGACCTCTTAGTCTCGACGTGTTCCTTGTGTAGATGTTACTACTTTATAGCTGTCTCTTAAACTCCTCGACTTCGACCTGTATTAGTACTTAGTAGGGAGCTAATCCTACCGTCTCTTTGGTATTCAGGCAGGTTAAGTGCTTTAGTTCTTATTTCAGCTCTTAGTTATTCTGCTTGGACAATTCTGAACCACTCTGGAGGTGTCACAAATCCTCAGGCAAGGTAGTAAAGGCGTGCATAGAAATTCAAGTATTAGTTCGTTTCAAGGTAGCTTGTACTTATCTAGGCGCTTTGACCACTAGTTCTGCAAAGAACACCGAAATATTTCCCTGATAATTTTTTTTGTTTTTAAATGCAAAGTGAGTGTTTGCTCCCACAGTCGCTGAATAGCAGTATCTGGGCTTGCAGCCTGTGAGCTGGGAGGGAAGAGGCTGCCGGGTGAGTCAGTAGCATTTGTCATTTATTGTGTGTTAGCCTTCATTGTTCCCGTGGGCAAAGGAGCGCCGGGGTGATGGCACTGTTAGTGTTCACAGGTACTTCAAACAGAAAAGCATCTATTCCGAAACAATCGATCTCGTTGATGCCTAATTGACTATCTAATAGCACCTATCAGGACATCAAAGGAGGAGCTGAATAACCGAGTTAGCATTTCCAAACGAGAACAGCGGAGGGTACAAACAGCCATCAGCTCTCCCACCGGCCGGGAGCCCAGCCTGCGCCCTGCGGTTGGCTATGAGCATAGGATTCCTATGGTCCCGTCTGGAGCAGGGCAAAATAGCTGCACTTTTAGCCATGTAAAACCTCGCTCCCTACAGTAATTAAGCTTACTTACTTCTGAAGGGCTGCCACACTCCCCCGGCATCTCTCCTCCTGCCTATTTGTGGAGCTAAACGTATTTTGGGGGGAGGATTGAGTGTTGGTTTGGTTTGTTGGGGGTTTCTTTCCCCCCTGGGTGGGACGTGTGCCATTGCAGTTGTCCTTACTGCATAGTCTGTCATCCCCACTTCTGCAGTTCTGTCAAGAATATATGGGAAAATCTAAGCTTTTCAGAAAGATAAATGAAATTTGCCTATGATGAAGCCAGCAAGTTTGCAGCCCAGAAGGTCCCAGGTCTGGTGGCCTAGTACATCAGCTCTTAGTCTATGATAAATGCTATGATAGAAGGGAAGTCTGAAACATAAAGATTCACCGAATTATGGTAGCAATTATTTTTCCGGAGAAGGACTATTCTTCTGTTTGCTAAAATGTGGCCACTTCTAAGTTTTCACGCAGTGTCGCTGTGATGGTTTGTCGAAGGCCTGGGCCCACCAGCAGCATTCCTGGGCAGTACAAGTACTTCACCCTCTAGCAAAGTGTGAACTTCTAGTACCTGGTGCAGGAGACAATGCAGCCTGGACAACAGGCTGGACCTTCCCAACCATAACACCTTCGTGCTGCAGAGCTGCTGCAGCTGTTCTCGTGGGTTCATACTCCGTGTATGTACAGAGCCCCAGATGAAATATTCCCATGCATACCAGTGAGATAAATCTACCATTTGTCCTTACAAGTCTTGTAGAGCTCACATGAAAAGAGCACTCCGTCCTGATGACCTTAGCTGTAATTATCACATCATGGCATTAGTCACTGCACCTAAATTTCAGGGTATGGTACTGATTACAAGAGTGCAGAAGTTAACAGTCAATTTCTTGAAGCAGCAAACACGTTTCTTATGGTTGAAAGGCTTATGTACAAAGGCGTGATGATAAATATTTTGAAATGTGATTTGGTGAAATGGGTTATCTATGTTCTTAATATAAAACATACATATATTTTACAATATAATACAGTATTCCAAAGCTCTGAGTATACCAAATTCTATATGAAAGGACATAATTTCCCATAAAACTTAGATTTATTTTTGATCATGGTTATATATCACATCAACTGAATGCTGTAAAAACTTCAAGTAATGTAAAATAATTGAGGTAAATTTGTGTCTCCATATTTTCTGCAAGGCAAGGGGAAGATTTAACTGCAGCTGCAGGGCCTCTATCCACCCAGGGTCCAGGGTCATTAAAGTTTTCAAGTTTCTCAAGCTGCCACCTCTTTCTGATGGGAGTTACAATAGCCACATAACACCTTCCACACTTTTCCCATCTGTTCCAGGGTTTTGTGGTCGACAGATGCAGTTACTTTCATCTGGAGGTGTGTGTGTGGGGAGGATTGTAGAACTGGTTATAAATATGTTGCTAAATTAGCAATTCAGATTGGAATAAAAACAAAAAATCAGTTTTCATTGACTTTCAGCAAACGGTGGGACAGGTCAGCTGCTTTCCTGCATTTCCAGCCAAGTGAGAAGGGGAAATGGCAGCAGCTCTTTAGGGTTAGTAATAGTTTCCTTCTATAAGACACATCATATATGAATGCCAATGTTGGTCTCTTTGGGCGCAGAACTGAGTGGTCATCTCGTGTCTGGTTTAATTTTGGAAGCTGATGAAGTGTCTCTCTCTAGATAGTAGTCATTGGATGTCTCTCTGTGCCCAAGTGAAGGGACTGCAGGGCATGGGTGACCTGCCTGGCTTGGCATAGGTTTCTTCGATTGGAGAAATGGTGGGGAAGATTTCCCTGGTGGAAGCATTGGGGGTCATGCTGCTTGTTGGGAGCTGTGTGCTCAGTTTAGGAACTCCGGAATCTCAGTGGTTTTCAGGTATTATTTCTAAGCTTGTTTCTGGTGAGGCAGGCAGGCTCTGCAGATAATGCACGATTCTTTACAAAGGGCAACTTGCTGTGAATGTGTTTATATGTGGCAGAGCATGAGTTTTGCTGCTTGGACTTCTCCTCACAAGGGGTTATTTAGAAGTGGCTGTTCCGAAATAAGATGGAGACTGAGTATAATGAAGCATTTGCTTCAGAAAAAGAAGTACCATACACAAGTGGAATAGTTCAGGAACAGTTATTCAATCCTGAAGTTATTAAAATTAATGTGCAGGCACTTAGTTTTTTTTAGGGAACAGTGAGTGACCTATCCCTGCTTGACTGAAACGTGTCTAGGGTTTATATGTTCCCCTGTTACAGTGGTTTTGTTTGGGTCAGTGGCACTCAAAGGTAAATGGTTCTGACCCAGTGTGTGAGTTTTTCTCCAGCTGTGTGCAACTGCTTGGACATTTTCACTGGCATATCAGCCAAAATGAGAGTCTTGTGCCAACATTAAGTGACCCTCCATTAGTGGCTGTGCCCAGCACCCCTCAACGAGCAGGCCGAACCCTCTGTTGGGCTGTGCCGAGGCAAGAACAGCCTCCCCCATCCCTGCTCTTAGGGGCTGATGTTGCAAGGAAAGCTCCAGGAGGAATCCAGCTCCTGGGCTGTGGGCTTGGTTAGGTGTTTGCATTGCTCTGGTGCCTGCGCTTTATCCCTTCCCTGGGGCCAGTGTGGGGATAAGCTGCCTTTGTGGGGTCGGGAGGGGTCGATAATTGTGCTGTCCATTCCTGAGGCCATGGACTTACTGGAACACTTGAGACAATGAAAATGGGTAGCACGTATACGACTTTTTTTCCCAAAATTTGGCATAACAAACTGGGGAGTTGGTTTGGTTGGGGTTTGGTGTGGGAACCTAGATTATTGCTGCGTTTTAAAAAGAAAAAAAACAAGCTCCTGTTAGACCCAGGTTTATGGTGCCCACTCCTTTCGGTTGTGCATCCCAGCAGGAACTCTGAGGATTTTGGAATCCCCATTGAAACTGGAGTCCTGTCAGTGCATTTACCCAGTTACAGGGAGGACGATCACTTGCACTTGTCTTCAGGAAGCATCGGGGACTATGTGTTTATTAAATTATCACCACGGCCGGTGCGGTCATGGTCCGTGCAGTTTTTTCACTAGCGTGGCTAAAAGCCCAGTGGAAATTGAACATGAGAAGAACTCAGAAGACGGGCTGAGTTGCCGAGATGCCCCTTTCCCCAACCAAGCTTTGCTGGGGGGTGTCTTGATATCCTCCCTGCATTACAAGGGCATCGTCCTTCTCGGGAAGCGACATGTGGATTGGGATAGTATGAAGTTGATGAGGTGCGAGCTCCGCTGCTCACTTACTCCTTTGATCTCTAAACGATTCGGGAGATGGGTTGCTCTTTCTGGCTAGACAGACGGCGCCAAGTTCAAGCTGAGAAGCCCCGCAGCCCTGCTAACCCCTAGCCTGGCTCTGGTCCTCGGGAGTGAGGGCTTAGCCTCGGGGATAGGGACTTCTTCATACCGCCGTCCCCCCTCCGGCTTTTCTCACAGAGAGCGGTCTCTGCAGCTCCTTGATGAGCAGTGCCCGACGGCGGGGCTGCCATGCCCTGCCCGAGCTTCGCTATCCCTCATCCCGGCCCCAGTGGTGTGGATCAGGCCGTCTCGGGGCTGGTTTCGGACATCTGTGCAATGTGAGACCCGGTGTCTGAAAAAGGATCGGGTAAGACCGCGCTGTTCCCGGCACCCACGGTGTCTTTCAACGCCCTTCTGCGGGGCTGGGCCTGCCCGTGCCCTGCCCTCCAGGGGAGAGAGACAGGTTTGCACTTCAAGGGGGTCTCCCCGGCCCCGCAGACACGCTGGAGCCAGGGGATGTAGACATTTGCCAGACGTGTGAACTTTCCTTCTCGCTGGTAGCTGTTATCTCTGCTCGATTCCCACTTTGATGTGTGTTCACACTTACGAACTACCCCGCCCGGGACCGGAGCGCCCATATAAGAGCGGGCCGAGGCCTCCGGTCCTCCAGCCGCCCTCAGCCATGAACCAGGCCCAAATCCTTTCGGCAGAGACCAAGCCCCACGGGGTCAGGCCCCACCTCTGCTGTGCGCCCCCTCCTTGCGCCCCCACGTCGCTGGGCAGCACGCCCCTCCTGGTCAGAGCCAAGCCCCGACGGGGCGGCCCGCAGCCGAGCCAGCCCGCGGACAGCGAGCCCTGTGTGGCGGAGAGGATCCCAGACGATCCCAGGGAGACCACCGAGTCGGACCCGTCGGAGTCAGGTGAGTGAGGAGGAAACAGAAAGAGAAGGGGGCGGAGGGCGGGCTGGGGACGCACACGGGACCTTGACCCCCGTCGCTGCAACGGCCTGTCAGGGCCGAGGGGAGGCGCAGGGACTCCCCAGGTCGGGGAAGAGGCCTTATCACTGACCCTTCTGTCCTCTTGGGCAGCCCCCGACAGCGGCTGGTTGAGCGCCGACGAGTCCTCCGGCTACGAGAGCGAGAGCGCGGAGCGCTCCGCGGCGGCGGGCGGGACCCGCGGGCGGCAGCGGCGGGCGCGGACCGCCTTCACCTCGGAGCAGGTCTGCCGGCTGGAGAAGACCTTCCAGCGCCAGAAGTACCTGGGGGCCACAGAGCGGAGGAAGCTGGCGGCTGCCTTGCAGCTCTCGGAGATCCAGGTGAGTCCCGCAGGAAGCGGATCCTTCCCGGCCCAGTCGGGCAGGACCAGTCAGGGTCGGCGGTTTCGCATCGGTCCGCCCTGCCATGAAGAGACGTAGCGCTCTTCAGCTGAATTTAGTGGGGGCTGTGGGATTCCTCGGGGATTAACAAGTTACGGTCCAGGAAATCTGGGCCACTTTCTACCGGGAAGGCATTAAGGTTTCTTTATTTCTTAATAAGGTAAATTGTCTAAGCGATCCGCCTAGATCTTGCAGAGGTCATATTGTTGAAGCCTCTGAAGTGATTAATATCGCTGAACTCAGACATAGTAGCTTCTCCCCTACATGCCGCAGGTCCTCAGCCGTCCGTTAAGTAGGACAAAACAATTAATCCAACTCTTGTCAATTCCAACTGAAGCAAAATGGCAAAAGAAGCTGAGATACGGTTGTTCATAGTTTGCAAGTTATTTTTAAGCAAGGACTCTTGATTTGTCTTCTCCATCCCCTCACCCCAAGACCCTGATTTGTCTTCTCCATCCCCTCACCCCTTTCTTTTTGCTTCTCAGATCAAGACCTGGTTTCAGAACCGGAGGATGAAACTGAAGAGGCAGATACAGGACCACCAGCACAGCCTCATGTCTCCTGCTCCACTCTACAGCTATCCCACCGGGACCTCACCAGCTCTGTTTCAGGATGGTTTCCACTACCCCTTTGCTCCCCAGCACCAGAGACTCCTGCCTTTTACCCCGGTGCCTGCTGTGCAGTTCAGCTTCTCCTTTCCCAGATATGATGCATCGCAAAGCACCTACCACTTTATGGCCAATGAGCTGCCGTACTATCATCAACACTTTCTTCCTCATCCCTCTTTCCATCCAGTTATCCAGAACAAAATGGACAGTCAGTGCCATCCTGTATATGCATTATAGCGAAAAAGAAAAGCGACGGGCAGCGAAGGGGAAAAGTGTTGTATGCTGTAATGTATTTTGTGCTCAAAATCCCTAGTCTGATTTGGAAGAATATGCATTAATTATTTTAAGTTATATGTGAAAATGAATAATTTTATATCTTATAATATTAAAATTTATTGGATATATTGCCACTCCTACTATTTTTTGGTTGTTGTTTTCGTAGTTTATTAATTTTTAAAAAACTGGTAGTCTACCCTCCAGTCAAAAAACAGAACACAGAAAGGAACATGTTGAAGTGAAACTGGAGAGAGAAATGCAGTAGTAGAAACATGCTTTTGCTGAATTTCCCATGGTGTAGAGCAAAGTTATGTAGTCTAAAGTGCGTTAAGTAACTGGTTTTAATTGCACATCCCCAGTTTTCCATAAATATATATTTATAAATAAAATTTGAATAGTTTTATATGTCAACTACGAAAAGGTTGCACTTGGGCAATGTAATCAACAATGGTCACTTCTCCTGTTTTTGGTAATGGATTTAGATGCTCTAATACACCTTACCTGAATTTCCTATACTGCCACTGAGATACAGACTGCTGTTGAACATTTTTGGTAGCCTGGACAGAGGCAACTGTACCCAGTTGCATTACACTGTGCTTTTGGCTAAGTGCATTCTCCAGGAGGAAGGAAAAGCTGTTGGTGAGTTTCTCTTTGTATATAAATCAATTATTGCTTTACAGTTCCAATCCCATCCTCAATGTGAAGCCAGCAGCTGTGTTAATCACCAGTATTAAGTCAGTGTGTCTTTAAACAGTAATTAAGCAAATCAGTCTTTCCTATGGAATTTTAGAGTTTTACAATTGTCAAAAAAAAAAACAATACTTGGCAAAAAATACTAAGTGTAATTGTGTTCAGTTCAAAGCCTTATCATCTGAACGGGATTTTTACCTGCAAATTTAGCCTATTGTCTCACCATTAACAATTCTAGTTGCATATTTTGAACATTTTTTTGTAAATTTATCTACTCCTTTTAGATGTGTAAAGGGTTCAAGTTGTTATTTTAGCAATCTTGAAATTTGTTCTTCCTGGGATCAGTTTTCACTACTCTACTAAAAGTGCTTAGATCAAATTCTTTATTTCTTGATCTTCTAGATTTTATATTAAGTTTCATTCATTCACCTGGAAGGTCTTTTAAATACATTAGCATTGTAGTCTGAATTTCCCCCCCTCTACCCTGTAATTCAGTGAGTCATCAAAAGTTTCAATTTAATAGCCCAGTGACTCGGAAGGGGTAAAGGTTCACAATGAGTGGGAAAATGCACAGGTTGTCCCTTCAGCTGCCTGGTTGTGTGTCGGATCAGCGAGGCACTGAGAAGGGGTGTGGTGAGGAAAATTCCTTCAAGTGTCTCCCAGCCTTCCCTCCTCTGTATTGTCTACCAAAGACTGATTTCAACTTTGCACTCCTTAAGCTGCACAGTACAACGCGGCCGAGCTTGGAGGTGGGGACAGGTATGGGAGAGGAGGAAGGAAGAGAGGAGAAAAGGTGATGCACAGCACAGGGCTGTTGTAGGCTTTTTTTCCCCTGTGAGCAAAAGAAGGGAGCGTTTGGTGGGGTTTGTTTTGTTAGTGGCGGAAGGGTTATATTATTTTTTTTCTCTTTAAAATTACAGAGTAGTCTAACCACCACCTAATGAGCAAGGTAGAACGGTCTGGATCAGGGAAGGATATGTAGTCACACCTGCTGCACTTGCTTTCTGCTGATGCAGTGTCTCTTGTTTCTCATTATGCTCTAAAGGCTTGGCTTTGCCATTTTCCATAAAGATTGCTTTGGGACTTTTAGGAACACTCCTGATTGCTCCTGATAGCAATCCTAAAGGAATCCTGCAGTTTAAAATTAGGCTGTCAAGGTAAGGCTGAAACTTTAGAAGTAAAAAATGAAATATTTTCTTTTTGCGTGTCCTAGGAAATCTCAACTTGTGAACAATTCTAATGTTTTCTTAAGCAGTTTTTAATCACAAGTATGTTTGGCATCATCAACATACATGCTTGCCAATGAATTCCTTAGCCTCACCTCTTTTTAAATGCATAAATAGAATATGGCCATCAAATAACAAGTGAGACCGCTTTAGGAATGGTGCAGAATACACATGTAAAAGACAATACCAGACAGTTTGTTCAGTTTTGTTCATAGAGTTGCCACATTTGGTACCATTTTAATCTAAATGCATTTTTTGTTCCTTTCCTTGAACATTCACGTTCAAGTAGAATGGACAGAGTGTTTAAGACACTTGTGCATCACATGACATAATTACTATGTAAATTTCAGTGCAAACAGTACTCCACTCTTTCAGTGAAGATCTCTACATGATTACAGGTTGTTTCCTGAAAACTTTTGGATAGTAAAATTTATATACAAATTGCCATACAGCATAGCGAAGACTGTAGGAATAAAGGAAAATTTCATGCTCTCCACTTCCACTTAGAGTATTGCTTCTCTAATACAGGTAAATTATATGCTCCTCTAATCAAATTTGGGTTTTATGTTAAAGCAATAGAAGCATCAATCTATTTAATATAACAAAATAAATAATTAGAAATATTTGGCAGTTCTTTTTTAAATCACACATGATGTTTGACATTTTTAACAGGAAGGAAGATATGGCTGGAAAGTCAGTCTTTTATGTTCAGCAGTAAGAGTCACTGCTGGAATTACAGAAGAGTAACAAGACAATCCTGGGCTGGGAGGCAACGGTAAAGATGGATTTGGCAAAAATGGCTGATGAGACTGAGCCGGAACAGAAGGTAACAAGATACGGTCTGTCACAGTTGGGTGAAGTGTAACAGCAGAGGTAGAGACTTTGGCACTCATCCCATGAGAATAGCTGGATGTAGCCATATCTGGGTAATTACGGTGGGGCAAAAATAAGCCTGAGAAAAGAGCTTCGATCCTGGCATCTTGGGTCTGACGTTTAAACTTCATGCGACGATTCTGAAACCAGGTTTTTATCTGAGGACAAGAAAAAAGAGTCAATAACCAACCCACTTGTCCCTTTTCAATATAGCAGTACATCCTGAATGCAGATTTATTGTCGGAGTAGCAGAATACATGGCTAATAACATTGATCTACATTCAGTGCAGAGTAACTGTCATGGCATGAGGAGGAACCAAGCTGTGAACACTCCATGATGCATGGCTAGCCAACTACCTATGCTTGGATCGGGGCTGTAACTCAAGACTAGTGCAGTGGGACTAAAAGGGCTGGGTAGGGGTAGTTCTGTTCCAAAATCCTGCAAAGTATCTATCGAGTAGATACATAACTTTGAGTGAGAAAGAATTAGCCTGCAAATTGAAATTCTGGAGATTGTGCAAGTATTTTTACACCCTTCCTACCCCCGCCCCTCCGAAAGTTTCACCTTTTGAATTTGCATTCACCGTTTTCCATTTGCACCTTGTCTCTGACGGACACAGCAGTGCCAGCCGAGACAGGGGTGTCAGCCCCGTGTTCTGCCAGCGGGGTGAGGTTGACGGGCGGCCCGTCCCGCCGCACCTGCAGGAGCTGTCACTGTCTCCGTCCCCGCAGTGACCGTGAGGTGCCAACAAACTCTACCCCTTTCCCCGCGGAGGGCGAGTCCGTCCCGGGGGCCCTGAGGGCGCTCACCTGGCTCTGGGAGAGGTTCAGCGCGGCCGCCAGACGCCTTTTCTCGCCGGCGCCGATGTAGCGCTGCTCGCGGAAACTGCGCTCCAGCTCCTGAAGCTGCGCGGCCGAGAACTTGGTGCGGGGCCGCCCGGGCACGGCCCCACCGGCCACCTCCGCTTCGTGCCCGGGGATGCTGCGCTCCGCGGCCTCCCGGGGCCGGGGCGCCTCTGCGGGGACAGATCGGGAGGTCTGGGGGGGAGACCCTTCCCTCCGCGGGCCCAGGGCCTCGCAGGCGGTGCCGCGACCCGATGGCCCCGGTGACCGCGGGGCACAGCGGGACTCGCCGAGCACGGCAGTGCTATCCCCGGTGCAGCTGCGGCTGCTCTGGGCCAGCCACTCCACCGAGAAGGCCCCTTTTTCCATGTCCCTCAGTGCTGCCGGCCCTCACTGCAGCCGCCCCGGCTGTCAGGGCAAACATTTAAACCCCCGGCGCGGTTTGAGAAGGCCCAAAGCATCAAATGAGGCCGAGGACAAAGGGGCTCATTGAGAGGCGCTTTAATCTCCCCTTTCAGGTGATTGTTACATCCGCCTAATCTCCGAGCGCAGTAGTTAGCAGAACCCAAGGCTGCCTGACCTGGCGCCAAGTTCAGCGCGGAGTCGTCTCCTGACCACGTAGGTGCTGGGAATTGCATCACGGCTTGTGCTCTTCATACTGCCCAAGCTGCCCTCGGCCCTCAAGCCGCCCCGTGATTTTTAATCTTTATCTGCTGGTATGAAGGACAGGGATTCAGAAGGGACTGATAACGAGGAAAAGCCTCCTTTATGAGCCTTACACCCAATTTTGAACCCCTCTTGCTTGTTTGATGCAAGGTTTGAAAGAATCCCCTTGCTTTTCTATCAGCAAAAGGAGGTAGGGACTAGAGGTAGGAACAAGTAAATACTACTCAAGAGGTACAAATCATGGCGAAACACTGGTACTAGTATCTTGCCAATATGTCTATGAGGAACACACTGCTGTTTATTAAGTCAGAGTGGGTAGATGATGTTTGAGCTCGGAGTTAGTTGTAAATGCAGGGTTAAATATTTAGCTGCTGTCCATGAGGCAGAGTGCTGCAGTTACGACTCTCATCTTCCTCTGAAGTGTGAGGTACACTTGTTGATTTCAGTTGACTTTAGTATCAGAGCTTTTAGGAAGTCTTCAGGGAGAGAATGGTTGAAACTAGAGCACAGCGGCATGGCAATTTGTTAGGCCATTTGCAGAAAGTAGGGTAGAGCTTTGAATGGTTTGAGTTCATTCTTATGAATTTATTTAAGATTAACCAATAAGCAGTTATGTGTCAGGATGTTGGACGGGACAAGAAACATCTAGAAAATGACTAGTTCTCTTGAATTTATCTGTTCATGTCTTTAAACGTGATCTCCTTTCCCTGCACCAAGAAAGAAACGTGTGCATTTCAAAGTAAACAGTTCTGATGTTCTTATGAAGTAGATCAAAGAAGAGGAGTGTAAACTCTGTTCCGAGGCAGTCTGTTCAAGGATGATTCAGATAAGGGTGAGAAAAGAACCACTTTTACAGTCTGAAGTGGGCCTGGAATGGCACAGTCCTTATCCTCTGCAAACACGGGCTAACACATTTACAGGTTGTTTCAGTAAACAGTCACTACTGCTTGAGTTTATACAGTGAGAGATAATGAACCAGCTTCCACGCAGAGCGGAACATGCTTGAGACAACATGCTAATTCTTAAACTTCAAAGAGATTCACGTCATGTTTTATGAAGAGTGACATATTTGTAGTGAGCTGGCAAAAGTAAGATAATGGTACCCTTCCAGATTTCTTTCTTCTTAGATGTTCTGTATTTTTTTCAGGGAGGAATATTATTTTCTTCCATAAAATGCAGTGGAATTTACATGCTCTTTTGTTAACTACGCTGAAGCATGACATATGTAAGAATTTTCTAGACTGATTTTGAATATTCTTAATACAATCACTTTAAAAACAATGCTAGTAGCTTTAATTTATAATAGTAAACTACACAGACATACCATTAAGAACTTCTGCTACTTCTTGGGTTAAATAAAATGTCTTGGAAATGATATTTTTGTCTTGGTATACCTGTTAGCACAAAACTACAAGCAGACAAAATAAAAGTGACTCTGGTGGCTGCTTATGTTTAGACACTCCACCTTTTATTGTAAACAGGAGTAAATGACAGTGTCTAAACTTTCCTGTGTTGGCATGTGACTGCACTAAAAAGATGTTTACTGTTCACCTATGTAAGAAACTCAATATGGGTTTTATTTTTATTAAGGGCTTATAGTATTATTTAACGTGATTTTTTCCCCCTGTAAGATCTTTCTGTTATGTTCCCTTCAGTTGATATTTAAACTTTAGTGACTTAGGGGTTTGTGGTGTATGAATTATTCATTTGTTTAATGTATTTTGGGGAAGCATTGTCCTAATTAATAACAAACTTTATTTTTGTCAAATCATTCGACCCTGCAATGCTGGAGCAAAACTTAACCGGGAGCTCAACAAAACTAGAAGAGAGAATATCAGTGGCTATGAAGGTGATAAACAGTAGAAAAAGTATACTTGAAGTGAATATTTTTTTAAATGCTAATGTTCATGCCGTTAAGTGTTATTATGATAACACTAACATACAGAACATGGCCTGAGGCAAAGCTCCTATTCAAAGGACTTTGATTGAGTGATTGTAACATCATAAGCGACCATCACATGAGAGCAATTACAATTTGAAAGGTAATTGCCCTGTGTTTCTGGTTAGCAATTAACATTCGTCAGATCCTGTGATGAAACATTTCTCCCATTTTCCATTGTTTATTGGCACTTTTTATGAACACATGAACTACAAAACCCATAATGACCAAAACTTTGAATGTAAATAGTAAGCTAGATAAATATAGTGGAGGTGTATCTAACTCATGTTTTACTGCTGCGATTTAATGACAGCCTTTTTTGACAGAGCCCTCAGTGAAAATATTTATCACTTATAGCTGTGCTTTGTCTCTTTAAGTCTCTTGTTGAAATTACTCTATAGTTGTTAATGTTTTTAGTCATTGCATCAGCTGTGAAGATAATTTCCTGCAAAGCAACAATTACTCTACTAGTGTTGGTTTGATTATGGACGATATTAATGTGTAGAAACTGTACTAGGATTTGTCAGTATGCTAGCAATGAAAAACACTGGAGACGGGTTAATTAACAAATATTAAGGACACTCACCAGATAAAAAAGTTATGTACTACACTCACTAATTTCTATTCATACAAAGGACACACATTTAGACATAAATGAAAGGTTGAGTAGAGCTATCAGCTCAGCTGGTGGAAGGAACTGATTTACTCCTCTTCTCTCCCTCTTTCTGGACATGCTTTTCCCATATTGTGAGTTTAGGTAATACACTGATCTATCAGGGAGTCCATTTAGGTTTCTAAGCTATCAGGAAACAGGGGAAAAAAAAAAAAAAGAAAAGGAAAAGAAAAGCAAATGGCTTTTTTTAACAACTAGGAGACAAACCCACTCAATGAAAAGTTGGATGAGCTCTATAATTTGCACAGGGCAGTGTTTAAAGCATGGAAGGAAAGAGGAAGAAATGGGATGATTCCTTTTAGTAGTAAGTTGGTTTGTTGCTTTGTATAAGTAAATGTCTTTATGGTCAGTATAATCGCTCGCTTTTTTCAGATAGAAAGACCAAGGTATCACAGAATATGCTGAGTTGGAAGGGACCCACAAGGATCTTGGAGTCCAGCTCCTGGCCCTGCAAAGGACCATCCCTGAGAGTCACAACATGTGCCTGAGAGCATTGTCCAAACTGTCTCGAACAGCTTGGTGCTGTGACCACTTCCCTGGGGAGCCTGTTCCAGTGCCCAGCCACCCTCTGGGTGAAGAATCCATCTTTCTCTAATATGCAGTCTAAACCTCCCCTGACTCAGCTTCGGGCTGTTCCCTCGGGTCCTGTTACTGGTCACCACAGAGAAGAAGAAGAAGGTAAGAACTGGATTGATGTGCAGATATATATGTAACACACCATCACATAAATAATGGGTTTTGAACATGGCTTTTACTTCCAGGACTTTTTTTTTTTTTTGCTCTCCTCTCTGGGTATCTGACCTTGCTCTCTGCCCTCGCACTGCTACCCTTTCACTTCGCTCTTTCTGTGCCGATTACTCCACCTGGTGGCACGGGACGGTACCGGGGGAGGATCGGTTTGAATTAAAATTAAAATTCTACTTAATTTAATTTAACTCCCTTGACACATTATAAGACACAATTAAATCATTAAAAAAGGCAAAGATATTTTGTTTTAAAAAAATGTAACCCATCTGGTGGGAAATATGTCCCTCACAGAAGAAATAAATTGTCATTCAATTTATAATATAATATAATTTATAATAAAATGTAATTCAACTTTCTTCATTGTAGTATTTTTTCTTTTCTCTTTCTGCTTTCCCTTCTTCACCTGATCTACAGCTTCCCATATCTGTAGCTGTGAGGTTTTGATCCTGTAAAAGGGAGAAGGAATATGGGGGAAAAAGAAGTAGTAATTTATTGGGCTGAGAAGATCGAATTCAGACTACATTTTAATGCATGTTTTATGAATTAGATTTAAGATTTTATGAATAATGCCAGTATGTTTTTACTTTTAAGCTCCTAGTAGCTTGCCTAATACTTACAAAGATAACTTTTCAAAATAAATAAATCCATAGTATGGATGTGTATCAAAGCTGACTATCAAAAATGTGAAGAGATGCATTTTGCTGACAGAAATAAGCATTGTAACCCCAAGTTCTGAAGGGTGTTGTATTATTGAAACAGACGGCTTGCAGAAACAGAAGAGCACAGAAATAAGACCTGAAAGGCTCAAAATTCTTCCATCACAGCAATAGCTCTTGTCTACCCATAAGCGCCACAAACATCTAGGCCTTTCTTTACTTTATTTCTGCTTTTGTAAACCGAGCCTGCTTGCATTTGCCATTCCGTATCTACTGTCCGTCTCTCCATCTCTCGTCCCTGTGCCGGGCCGTGTCAGCAGGGGGAGCGCCGAGGGCTCGGGAGCGGCGCTGCCCGGCCCGGCTGGAGGGAGCACAGCTAAGGGAAAAGCTTCGGAGAATGCTGAATCCCAAAGGGTCCTCTCTGGGCGCTGTGTGAAACCTAATGCTGTTCAGTTGGTGTGTTGAGGGACGGAGTGGCAGTAAATCTATGACTTGTTAAAAATTGGAACAATTTTCATGAGGAAAAGAACAGATACACACCTTCTATGCTGTGTGCCTGGCCCAAGTATTGAAAGATGGAAAAATTACAGTTCATTAATTAAAATTACTTTGTTTGCTATACTAAGAAACCCCCAGGTTAATCCCAGACTGAGCTATTTGAGGTCAGGTATTGAGTCAGGCTTTTCTTTATAGTTTCCTTCCCCCCCCCCCTGCCATGTACATGTCCGTGGTGCGTAAATTATCATTAAACTGCAGTTCTGCAGAGAAAAACATCCCCACAAAGTTATCAAAGAGAAATATATGAAGTTTTTTTGATGTGTTGGTTAATTTTTTTCCCGTTGGTTGTTGCTTGTTTGTTTTTTTCTAACCCAAACACAAGAATTTTCTTGTTTCTGGATGTCTTTGGTGAGAATTAGCTGAGGGTCAGAGAATTAGCCTGAATTGTTCCAAGGTAATCAGAAGGAGGAGAAAGGTATGAAGGACTGTTCCTTTTCAGCATCAGTGAGCTGTTTAATCTGCTCAGTCTTTCATATAGAACTGCACGTCTCCTGTTCACAGAGAATAATGAAACCTACCTATTGGTATCTTTTAAAAAAAAAGTTTCAAGTAGATAGATGCTGGACTAGTATTTGAAGATTTGGCTTTGGTTTCAGTAATGAATGTAAATGTTTACAGTATACTACATTGCTGCTGTGTGGTTTTTGTAGCAAAAAACTGTATTTGGATGTCTAGACCATGATTCCTTATTGTTTTTCCGCTGTCAATTATGCCAGTGCTGACAGATGGTGTTTAAAAATGAATTAAATTTACAAGTGTCTGTGAGTCTTTGAAATAGGTGGAGATGAAGATTTTTCTCTAGGTTGAATCTGTCATGGGTATTTTGTGTGTTAGAGAAAGTGAGTACAGAGAAAATGTAAAACTCCTTCCTCAAACTGCAATTTCAAAGATGTACCTAATTGTCATTCCAGCTGAAGCAATGCCTGCATCTCTTTTTTCATTATACTGATGCAACTGGTTTAGCAGGTACAAAAGGAATCAGACCAGAGAAACGATTCCATTGGGAGGGGGGAAGCAGAACTTTGTGTCTGATACTTTTTTCTTTTTTTTTTTTTTTTTTTCCTGACTAGGTTGGTTCTCTGATCTTGTGTAGAGCTCACAGTGAAGCAAAAGTAGGAATAAGGAGTCATGGGAACTGCAGGATACTGTTTGTGTAATGCACAATGTTACCAAATAAGAGAAAATGATTTCTGAAAAAAACCACATTATATCCTGGGTCTTGTAAGACTTGCAGTGATAATGAAAACATTTGCAATAAAGTTAATATAGCCTGACTTCTGAGAGGACTTTTGCTGCATCATTTTTTATGTATTAAAATGCTTCATATGCAATTGAAACTCTCAGTGTTTGTCAGTATCTCACAATATGTAAACTATAGAAGAGACAAGTAAGAAAATATTTTTTTCTAAATGACAAACTATACTAACAGCTAAACACCAGCTTTTCTCTGCCAGCTCAAAACTTGACAGGATTAGTTGAGAGTTCTAACTCTTTAAGATCCCAGAGACTTGTTTTGAGGTGGTGCTATCAGCACTGTTGAATTTTTCTTGCAGCAATTCTTCTTCAAAATATGTAGTTGCTTTCTCTCATTGGTTTGTCTGAACTATTTATGCTCCTTAGAAAAATCTTCCTCAGCTTAAGTGAGTTTACATAATAGCTTACAGTGCTGCTGCACTTAACCTTTTCAGCTTCTTGGTGTGCACTCACATTCCTTCATTTTAGCTAGGACTGACACTTTTTGGATTTCTTTAACAGGGAAGTTCTTACTTGCCTGTAACCCACCATCATAACAGAAAGTTGTGGGTTTGTTTTATGTATGTATATTTTTTTTTAACTGCTGCATTCCTAAGTTAAAGGCATTTATGGAAGGGTTTAAAACTGCCGCTGGCAGTGCAAATTCAGGAAGAGACTATCAGGGCAGGAAGAGATGCTTTTAAGTTGTAAGTGATAGCACAATGTAACACCGTAACAAAAAGGAAATTCTAGTTGACCAGAAATTTTTAAAAGTGTAGGCCTTACAATTTAAATTAAGGTAATTACTTTCCTGCTTCCTCTGCCCCCTTCTTTTATTGGGAGACAATGGTTTAGTTTAATAATATTCACTGCATTAATAAGCAATAAATACATTTTTTCAGTATAGGTTTCTTATGTATTCATTTGTGGGAGTGCCTTAGAGCATTAAAAACCCCAACCAAAATCCCACCAGAAATATTATGGAATTACCTGAATTATTTTTTTCACGTGTGTTTAAGAGATGTTCCTACAGATAACATGCTACATTTAATAACATTAAATGCAACATTATATTATATAAATAATACAGATTTAGTACCAATGAAATAGTATTCTGTTTGGGGAGTATTTTAAGGCTGTTCTGCATTATGAAATATGGATTTTTCAATTTGAAAAATTATTTTAAGAAGCTTGGAATGAAAAAAATTATTCTGGATGCTTGCTTTGATACTGCTATGTTTGATATGACCTGATATTTTTATTGATACCAATGCAAAATCAAAACAAAATTGTGAACTCTGTGTCTTTAAGAAAAAAAAAAAAGAGTGTTGTTGCGTTGGGATCTGGGATTTGTGACAGGCTAAGTTACACAAGGGGTGTATTAGAAGTAAAATAGACACTCTTTTGATACATTTTTTTTTTATTTTACATTAATGTGAGATTTCTGTGAAATATGAGAAACTGTAAGTTATATGGAGGAGTGCTGTCTCTTGTTTATTTATATTTTTTTTGTTTTTTATGTGTTTTTTCCCACCTTTATACGCAATAATTCCAGAGGTTCTTCTTGATTTTAATGACTGTTATTAGATTTAATATTTTTTTTTAAATATCAAAAAAATCCCTTCTCTCAGAAGGGATTACTCAGTGAGTAAAGATATGGTTGTGGATGTCATTTTAATTGCCTTTTAATTTAAGGAAAAAGTGACCTGTTAATAGGATAGTCCTCTGACACTAGAATGTTGGAGATAAATGAAAAGTAACTTTAAAAATATTTATTTAATACTGAATAATGTAGCATAATGATAACCACTGAGTAAAATGACTTGTAATGCACCTTGTTTTGCTTTTTCTAAGCCCACAACTTTACAAGACTTGTTAGAAACTGTGATGCAGTGTAACAAACTTGTGATCTATGACTGAAACATAAGATTTTTATTTGGCATATGTTATGTACTGTTACATTATTTCATAATAGCAGTATTACCCCCACTTGACATGATACATTTTTATTTAGAGTAAATAAAATTGGACAGAAACATAAAAATTGTGTTTAATGACTGTATTTCTACTGAATGAAAAAAGCCAAGAGAGCTTCTACACTTCCATCTCCAAGGCACCTGTGGGTGAAAGAAAAAAAAGTATATTTATTATTTGATTTACTATTAACCATCTGAGTTTTAGAAGAATTTGTAACTTCAAACGTGATAGTAAAAGGTACTTTCGATCTTAGAGGTTCAAGTCCTGAGAATAAGGGTACATTGCAGACAGCCCCGTTAGGTAGGGAGTGTTTGCACGACTGGGTTTTACGTACCTGGGTCAGCACCAACTGGATTCAGTGAAGAAGGATTCCCAGCGCCTGTGAGACAGGGAGAAAGAGCTGCATTTTTCGCAGTTTGTGTGACTGCATTTCCATTATTTTCAATTGGAGGTTTACGGGGATAAGGACTACAGGAGTAAGTTCTTAGCAATGCATGTGTTTTAGACAGATAATTAAACCAAGTGATACTTTTAATAACGTAGTTGGATAAATGCTTGGAATATTACTCTTGTAATAAATCAGGTTTTAAGATTAAACCAACAGAGTAAATACTGCCAGTATCTTTTTATGCAGGTTTTGATGGTTAATTGGGAGTTAAATAGATTTACCTGTAATTTCTTCATAAATCTGTTTTCGCTATACATTTCTACAGCTGCTTGAAATGAGTGAAGTACCTCAATTGCCCCATTTTCCCATGCCCTATACCTCTTTAGAAGCAATTCTCAAAGAAGTATATGCATAGGAAAAAGGAACAACGAGCCAGATCGAGATGAACTCTTCTTGTGGCAAAAGTAAACCTGGAATATAAATGTAGATATTAGGGGAAATAAAAATTAGTTATATTCTTTACGCAGTACGATTTCTTTTGACCTGTAAGGCTGTTAACAACCTGTGCAGGTTAGAACAGAGGTTAAAGTATGACATAGTCCACATTATTACCTAGGATTCAGCAGTTTTAATATGCTTTTTAATATTCAGTTTTTAATATTCAGCAGTTTTTAGTATGTTAAAAATTCATCAGTGCATATTTTGAAATACATACAAGAAAGTTTAGAGTTCTTAGAAAAAGTGAAGAGCAGCTCCATAGAAGTGACCTGAAAATTATTAGAAGATAGTAACAATATCCTCATTTCAGTATATTGCACTATTGCACAGTATTTGAGGCTTTTATATTTAAGACCTGAGGAAACAGTTATTTGAATTACTGAACAAATGCACCAGAGAGAGAAAAAGTTTATAAGTTACAGAATATGGTAAAATCATCTCTACAAGCAGCAGTAAGGCTTACCTGGTTCTCTGTCTTGATGCTTGAAGTGCAATAACTTCGTTTTCAAGAGAATTTATTCTCACTCAAGACCTTGAAGAAGTATGAACTATACAGTGTTACTGTTTTCTTAAGTGATAATCAGTTTGCCCCTTGCCAAGGTATTTGCTGCACCTGCAGATCGGGTACACAAAAAGTGCTGCTGAAAACATGGACAGTATCATTCATATGTTGGGGGAGGTAGAAATGGGAGTGCAATAGACAACGGAACCGATAGGAATAATTAAAGTGATGTCTTGAAATGTGTACTGAGAATGAAAATTTATCGTCTGTGTTTTCTTTCACATGCGTCAGTGGAGTTTGGAAAATGTAAATCTGTGAGAGGACTTTTTGTTCTCAAAGCATGTGCTGTGTTTTCAGTCTAACCCACCCCCCTTTTTCCCTAGCACACTATTTTGAGAATCTCTATCAATGTCCTTCACTTGCAAATATGACTTTACTAGGGAGATAGCAAGGTCTGTGTACAAGGCTTTCCACTGCTTATCCAGGCACCAGTGAGGCTCCCTGCTGGATGCCAAGGCTGGGAAACATCTTTCACCATATTTAATCCTATTTGCTAACAAGTCCTTTAACCATTTGCTTTCAATTTGTTGTCTTTTTCTAGGACCTGTATTACACTATAAAAAACTGCATCTCCTGTGTAAAGATGTTCTGTTTTATATGTTAGAAGTCTGAAGTGATCAGCCAAAATTGTTTGGAATTGATTCAGGTTAATTCAGAGAACTACAGTCTCCCAGGCAGTCACAATACTAATTGTTACCTGCTGTTGTTTGTTTACTCATAAGTGTGGACGCTCCTGTAATTCATTGTGTGCTCTTTCAGTGTCAGAAGATGCATCAGTTTCCTTAATTTCCTAATTTTCATTTTGTAACCTCAGGTTCAATTTGTTCCTCTCTGTCATAAGAAACTGTCATGGCATTCTGATTTGTACACAATACCTTGAATACAAAAAAATATTTCTGTTTTTCAGTTTAGTATGAATCTTTCCTTAGATTTTTACAAAATATACAATTGATTATGTCAGTTTTTCTTCAGAGAGGTTCTGGGCTTCTGGCCTGAAGCCATCCTAGTTTTGACCTGAAGCAAGTACCTTATGTTTTGTGATTTGCAATATACAGTAGTTACTTCAACTCTGCCAGGCTTTCTGCCTTCAGTCAGACAGTTATATCACCTGGAAAGAGGAAAACTGTACAACACAAAACCAGAAAGTGTTCAGAGCTGTGAACACTTTCTGTGAACACTTTTCAACAGCTTTTCATATAACAGGTGTGCTGGAGGAATTGTCAGGTTTGGTTTTGCTATGTGGTATTCTGATAGAGAGAGGGAGAAAAAGGGTTGGGTTTAGGTTTTTTTCCCTTTGGATATTGAACACTAAATTGCTGGATCAGCAGCTGGAATACAGATACTGTGAATGTTCTAGTCCTGAGTTCTAGATATGCCATTTAATGCCATTAGATGATGTGTGAAGCTTTGGTTAAGGGCTATATCCACAAAAGACCTTAATGATATCTGGTGTGGGGTCTGAGGCTTCTGAGGGTTCTCAGTGAGAGTAATAAGACTGCTTATTTGTGTGTGAGGTAGCAGTCTCTCAATTTTTGTTGTTTGTATTTGGTGTTGTGTATTTGTTGATGGGGGAAATACCTGGTACAGCTGATTTGTAAGGTATTGATCTCTCTTAAGAAGACAGTTAAAGCTGGTTTTGATTTGGATTGCAGGATTAAAACTTTAATAAACTGTTTTATTCAGAAATATAAATAGAACAGGCAACTTTGAAATAAAAAAATAAATTAGCACACTTGTCAATCTTTTGCCTTTGATGTTAAATACAGAGTGGTGATCTAATCCTTTTTAACTTCAAGGCATGTTTTCTGAAATGTACTCTATTCAGGTACTCCTCTGAAAACCACATGAAGTTGGTAGCTAATGTGAAAGAAATAGCCTGAATTTTTAATGTACACAAAGATTGATGTCTCCAATATTTTATGTGCTATATGTGTAATTTGGTATAACAAATATTTAACAACCACTTCCTATAAAAAGATCCATGCAAATTCATTTCATGCATATTTGTAGACCTGTGGATTGTGGCTGTTAACTGCTGTTAAAAAATAAAAATAAAGAAAAGAAGAAAAAAAAGAAACAGTCAAATGAATCATGGAGCACTGATTTATCTTAGAGCTTATTCACTGTTTCAACCCCCTCTGAGCAGTTAGAATCAGTGGGAATAGAAATCCCAATTATCTTGTAATGTATTTTCAAAAGGGCAGATTATAGTGCTTGTGAAGCTCTGGAACATGTTTTTCATCAGATTACAGCAGATCTCTCTCTTTGCTTGTGTCTTAAACAGAGTGAAAGTCTTAAGCAGTTTTATTTATGGGCAGCTCTGTGTGTGTATTTTTTTGTGTATGTGTGTTTTTGCAAGGGTTTATTTATGGGCCTTGAGCTGGTTTTCGCTTTTTTATTTTTTTATTACGACACCAACAGCCTTGTGTAGCTTTTTCATTTTTCAGCATCTCTGGCTTTGTGAGAAATTTAGAATAGAATAGAATATTGTATTTCAGGTGGATGGGACCTAAAGTGCTCATCTAGTCCAATTGCCTGGCCAATTCATGTGTGACCAAGTTAAACCATGTAACTTGTGACAGTGGTTGAAGTGTATTGGAAAAAGCTTCACTTAAAACACCACATGAATGCTTCCCATAAGAATAAAGAAGGTCCAGATTTGGGGAGGGAGGTTTGGCTACAGACTTCAGTTGCATACTGATGGATTTACTCTTTCTTCAATCAAAATTTTTTTCTTGATCATGACTGATTATAAGCTTTAACTTGCTGCTTATAACTGCCTAAAATAAGAAAGCACTGTATTATTATGACAGATCATAACTTCTAATGTGAATATTTGGACGTACATGCTTTGTTAAAGCTGAGGGCTGGCACTAACTTCTATTTGCCTCATAAACTATCAGTGAAATGTGCAAGTGAGGGCTGAAGAAAATTATGTATTTTTCCTTCATGCTGATTTTTAAGTAAAATGGTAGGATACATGCTTTTTCACTGAGCAACTGATAGGATAGGAAAAATTCTATATTCTAGGACAGTGGAACATAGGTTCATGGTTCATGCCTTGTATGTACGTGATTTCTGTCCTGTCAATACTCGGCTCCCCTACAAGGCTCAAATATTTGAACCAGTGACCAGCAAGGATTAAACAAAGTTTCTTAAAAAAAAAAAGAGAATATCAACACAGACTCCCAACCCCCCCACCATCCTAGTGCTCTTGGTATTATTAATGTACTGATCACTGACTTTTGAAGAGAGAGAGTTTGGCGTTTTTAAGCTGATGTTTAAAATCTAATGGCCTAAGTAAAGAACATACTTAGTTGTATGTAGCTGCCAATCTTTGAGCACTTTGTTTAAACAGCCTTTTTCTGGGGTTAAAGCTGTTCCAAATTGCTCATCTAAAACACTTGTAACCTGTTACATGAATGATTGTTGCAGACCTGATGCAGCCAGAAAGAAAAGCTAACTGGGCTATATCACAGAGAGGTGAGTGAAAGCTCCAGATTTATCTTCCATCAGCTACATGATTTATAATGTTTGAATTGTAGCTTTGAAACAGTATAGGTTGGAATGCAATTTATTGTGCCTGTCTAGCAGCTTGGAAAAATATGATTAGGCTGGAGAGGCACAGTTTTCACAAACTGAAGGTGTAGGAGCAGTTTGAGTGGTTTGCTCAAGATACTATTTATGATCAAAATAAGCTCAAATTTTTAGAATAGTGTTTGTCAAAAACCTTTGTATATGAAAAAGTCAAGTCTTTTCTATTCAATTTCTCACACATCTTAAATGTAGAAATGGTATTTGTTAGACCTTCTCCCATAGCATCTGAATTAAAGCTAGAATATTCATTCATAATTGAACATTCTGTATGATGACCAAAAGGAGGAGGATCAGAAATGGAAACCTGTTTTTATGTGAGTTATCCTTTATGTATTATAAGTACAGACTGAAGATAAATGTTAACTGGAAAGGGATCTACCAGCCTACAGTGCTGGCTTTCAAAAATGTGCCTACACACATCCACACACTCATATATACATATATATCATTTCTTCTTACCTCTGCCTTAAGTTCCATAATTTTTTTTCAAGTTTATTTTCTTGGACCAGTGGACCTTCTCTAAGTAGCAACATGATGACAGTCATAGGTGGGATTTCAGACAGTTGGCTTGTAAGGATGTTTAGTATCCACAATGAATTTTACGTTCTTGATGAGTGTATGGTTGGTGTATGTATGCTTTCATGTTTATATGTGTGAGTTCACTAGGTTTCTGTCTTTTAATCATACTTTATTGTGCTTAGCATAATTAAATGTACATTCTGAAGACAGCTTTAAAATAATTCTGAAGAAGTGATGCTGCTATATTCTAAATGTGGTTTCTTTGGTTGCAATGGCCTGAGTTGGGATTTTTCTTAGGGCTAAGGCACAAGCACTTTGTGATGCAGAAATGTTTTTTTGCTTTCCAGGCCTTCCATATACAATCAGTATCTCTATCAGTCTCCTTTCATTCACTATTGAGAAGTTGATTTGTGCCTCTGATCAATCAAGGGTGACGACATTCCTTGTTATTTTTTCAAACGAGAATCTTTGCCTTTGCACTCTGCAACATGGATTTGCTCATACATCTGCAGAGCTTTTTGATTTGCTTTCTAGAAATCTTTTGTTAAAATTCACCTTTTGCCACAGTACCTACAAGAACTATCTTGATATAGGTTGCTGTGAGACTGATCATATTGCTCATCATGCTGAGTAATTTGTCAGAACTAATTAGTGAGGTTAATTGTCTCATTGTTTTAAGCTACTCTCTGTCTTTGGTTTTGTACTTCACTGCATGGAGCAAGAATTATTTTTTTTCTGTTTTGTGAAGTGCTTAACAGAATCTACTCAGGGTCTTTCTCTCTAATGATGAACTCCTTTTAAAGAAACTACAGCCTTACTTTGCCCTGTGTGATTTACCAAAAAAAATCAACACACAGCCTCTTAACAGATGCCTGGGAGAGCTGCCAAGGGCTTTGCAGACAAAACTGCTGAATTTAAGCCAGTCAGGTTTTAAGGTTTTAATTTATTCTGTAACATGACATACTTACCTGGACAAACATATAATCAAATTACTATTATTTGTAGCATAATTAGAAAATAGTGAAGATGTACGTAATATTTATATATAATGCTTTGAAGTTTCGTATCATAATGCTCTGCCCACATTCAGTTTGTGCTGGGGATGTAAATTACTTCACTCTTTGGTGCCTAAAGTCTCAGAGGCTTAGCATAAAAGGAGGATCAGTGCAAGTTCATTTCAGGAAAATGTAGTGAATGCATAAAACCGTTAGTGAGTGATCCTTGTAAAAAATGACCATTCGCATAAAATTCATTTATAGAAACATTATATAAGCAAAGAGAATGAGCTTTTTTGTTTGCCAATGTCAAGTTCTTTGTAACAAGATGCATCATTGTTTTACTGTTGGGTTTGGTTTGGGGTTTTTTTATTAAACTGCCTTAAAGTGAAGATCTGTGAAATGTGACCAGATAGCTGAAGCATGAATATAAGAAATATGCTACTGACATGAACGGTTATGGTCAGAGCTCTTGGAAAGAAAGCTTGCATATTTTGTGTCTGAAAGAATGAAGCTGGCAAGCATCTTGACTGCTAAAGGAACACAAGATACAGTAGTTGGCCTTCAAAAGTGTTTTTTTCTGGGCCAAGTTTAGTGAACAAAGTTGTTTGTATGCAAACTGTAGAAAGCAGCTTATGAAAATCAATTGGAATAAACTCATATTCAGAAATCTAATTCAGTGTTCACCGAAGTCAGTGAAAAATTCCCAGCAAAAACACTGGACTTCAGAGGAGGTTTTTTTCCCTCTGTTTTTCTGAGGAATATATGAAGTGCCAGTATTTTACAAATCAAAGCTGAAACCCTGCTTAAGTGTACAGATGCATTAGAATTTCAGCACAACTAATTAATAGATTTTTTTTTTAAATGAAGGTATTTGATCTGATTATTTTTGTTTCACTTGATGTACATTAAATAATACAAGCATCTTTTGAAACGATCCTAAAACATGTTTGTACCCCTCAATTGCCTCCTGCTTCTCTTTTAAAGGAGAAAAGGCTCCTATTTTTTCAAATATTTTATTTGGGATAATTTTTTTTTCTTCCCTGCAAGTGTGGCTTTTACTTTTTTTTTCTTTCTTTCTTTCAGAATGCTGTTAACTCATGCTTAGCTGTGTGTTTGTGTGGCTGATGTGTTCGTAGAACTTGCTCATACACAGTTATACTTTTCACTTATGTGGTACAGAGTTGTCTTAAACTGCAGATTGCTCTGGGCTACCAGGGTACCAGGTCAGCTTCCTTAAAGGGAAAATAAAAACAATTGGTTTCAATTTTGCACATTGGGGCAAGCTAAATTTGAACTGTTACCCATGTGCTTATTATGTCCACCCTCTCCCTTGAAAGTGGTACTTCTTAACTAAAATGTGGTGCTCTGTTACGCATCTGTAAAGTGATCCATCTTGAGCCCATGATAAAGGCTGCAACATGTTTTTGCGTGCAGGTGTCTTTCCCAGACTATCAGTGAGGAAACAGACTAAACAGCTGAGCAGCTGACAATTCCCTTGTGTCCTCAGTAGGACAAACAACTTGTTTCACAGTTCCCTGGGAAAGACTGTTGAGCTTATTGTAATATTATGACTGGGGGGATAAGCTGCCTCATGCCTTTTATCTCTACCAAATATGTACAATATAATGAACGCTTCACAAAATGGCTTTGCGTTTCTACCTTCTCGTGTCTAAGCTATATCTTCTTGTATGACCTGAGTGGATCACCCCAATTAATTCAGCAGTGTAGTGTACTCTGACATAATTTTCATTTTAAGTCCCTGCAGACTGACTGACTTAAGGAAAAAAAGAATCGTATTTAAAGTTGAACACTAGTGGAAGTATTTGAACAATTGTCACCTTGTATTTCATTAAAAAGGAACATGTGTGAACAGTTTCTAAAATTCTTCTCAAACTATCTTTGTTTGTAGGTGACTTTGCTGTCTTCATTCGTTATGCTCCATTAGTACACTAATTGAAGTACTAATGCATGCAGTATAATACTGGGGAATCCAGCATGTTCAAAGATGAACCTCCTTGTTCATCTTTGCAGAAATCTAGAGGAAGATACTGGTGGAAGGCAAGGTAATTAGGGTAAATCCTTAACTGAGTCAGTTTTGAATCTTTCTAAAGATTCAGTTTCTTTACATCAGCTCAAGACAATCTTAACAGAGCACTGCTACTTCTTTGCTTTTTCCCTTAGTCCCAGCCACATGTCTCTGCTGTTGATTCTGTGCTGACTCTGGCTTTTCGCATACCTCTTCATAACCCAGTTCAACTCACTAGTTAGTTTTCAGTAAGGGATTATTTAAAAAAATAAATGAAGGGCAAATATAGACCCCCCCATTTTCATAAAAGCAAGATTTGCTGGCCTAACTGCAAAACCACACTTTCAAAGTGTAAATAGCCAGCATAACAGCAATTTTTCTGTGTGTTGTCTCAGAACCATGTCACTGCTGTCTGCTATCCCCACAGGCTGACTTTTGTCTGTATTCCAGCTGAAAATGGAGTAGGTCACGTGTTCTAAACAGCACAGTGAAATGAAAACCTTTGTTATTATTTTATTTCTCTGTTGCTGTTGTAGTTCTCTGCCAGTCTATAAGCTTGTTGATACAAAACATTATCAAGTATGGATCAACTTGATTTGTCTGCCTGAGCTCTTAATACAGATAATGTAATAGTTTCCTATGGATTACATATTATTATTGTCATTGGATAAAATTTTGTAAAAAGAAAGCATTTCAGATGCATGTGAAAAAATACCTATATGATAATGAAATGTGAGGATTTCTTTCCCCTGTAAATATATGTATTAGCTCACAAGATTTCAAGTACTTCAGGCGTTTTCCTGAGTGGTGAGTAAATGACAGTAGTGTATCTGGACAATTTGTTAGCCTCAAATGCAAAGTAATGCACCTCCTGTAGATCAGATCCTCAACTGATCAGATCCTCAGCTGATGTGAATGAGTAAAGATTTGTGGGCTGGAATTATGTTGATTCACAGCAGCGGGCCCTAAAGTTTTTGTGCTGTTCATTGAACAAAAGTTCATATTTTTGTATTTATGAACTTGTTCAAACTTGAAAAATGTGCATTACTAAAAGGGATTTCTGAATATATAGTACTGCTGCTATGTCTAGTCCTTAGTTTAAGTCTGAATCTATTAATTTTGTTAACAACTAAGCTGAGTGTATCCAAAAGCATCACATCCCCCAAATTAAACAAATTTAAGTGTTTATACTTAGAAGAATAAGAATAGTCTTATTTCAGTAGAAATGTGAGTAATGCAATGAATGGAACACTTTTTGATGGATATAATCTGAAAAGTAAAACTTCAGTTAATTTATATCATAATGTTTGACATTGTGACCATGAGATTTATATTTTCCCCCATCTGTTATAGAGCCACAGGGACAAATATATTCCATCAGATTCAAGCAAAACTTCAATTTTTATTACTCTGAAATAGAAATGGAGAAATACAGCAGCTTGCCCTACAATGTTGTCACTGAAGGGATAAACATTCTCACCAATCTCACTAACAAGAAGCAGACAATGTTTTTTCTACGTCCTTTGAAGTATCAATATTACCTCTAGAAATATAACAGACAGACACATTCAAACAGCAGCCTTGACAAAATATGAAAACTTCATTTAACATTAGTACAAGTTACAGATATCAAAGAAGCTGGGAATGAAATTAGCGAGGAGACTGAATTATCTTCTTACTCTGCCAGAGGGAGTAACAGCAAAATTAACCTTGAAAACTGTTTGGAGAGCATTCTTGTGAAAACAGTATGACACAATGTTGAAGTTATGGATATGAAGAGGTCAACAATTCTTAACTGATTATGGGCAGTTACATTTTATTTACTATGTTTTTAAAGTAATGCTACAGCAGACCTATGTGTTCTAAAATTTCTGAGTAAAAATGTAATTTACTCACATTTTCTGTAGTCTAACAGAAGGATTTGTTCAATTGTTCACCTTATTGTATTTAATTCGTATTATATTGTTCACCCCGTTCTTAAAAGCAAAGTTTTTTTCAGGTGTCTAATTTGAACATGTCAAAAAGACAGCATTCCAATCTTAGTCAGACTTAAAATCCTTGCTTCAGGTTCAGTTTCTGATAGTCAGCAAAATTAAACAATAAAATGGAGTAAGAACAAAATTCAGACTTGTTCCATATATTTGAAGATCTTTTTTCTACTTTTAGCTGAAACCTGCTGGAAAACTGTCAAACATGCATTCCATTTGTGATGATTATATTGTGCTGGTTAGAATTCAGGACATGAGATTTTGCTAATATAATGTTTAGGTCATTGGGGCATAATAACCTGGGCATATTTCCTGTAGACTGCTTGCTAATATCTGGTCATTGTGATAAACAGTCTACTAGCCTGCTTTTAAAGAACACTTTATTTTTTAGTGTCTGTTCTTTCAAAAATAATGTGCTCTATGGCCTAATTTTAGTGCTTTCATTATGTGTTTTCAGATCTTAGTTTAAGTAAGGTTATGCAATAATTTATATATATAGTGTCATGGGATAATTGTTATACTAAAACCAAAACTAAAATAAGCCATGAAGCATTGCATTTCAGCTTTCAAAATAGTGAATTTTTACAAGTACTGCCTAAATTGCACCTCAGAATTGCCTCAGTCTTCAGTGATAACCTCTCTTCCCTCACCTCTCTAGTGGATGGACAGCAGGATGAGGACCAGGGAAGCAAAGTGTTTCCCACTGCAAATAAAGTTGAAGTTCATGGCTACTTGAGGAACCTGAATGTACGTAAGTCTGTGGGACCCAAGGAGATGCATCCCAGAGTCCTGAGGGATGTGGCTGATGTAGCTGCCAAGACATTCCCTATGATATTTGAAAGGTCATGGCAGTCAAATGAAGTCCCAGGTGACTGGGAAAAGGGAAATATTGTACCCATCTTTAAAAAGGATAGAAAGGAGGACCCTGGGAACAACTGACGTGGACAGCTTGAGAAGTGGGCCCACGGGAATCTCATGAGGTTTAACAAGACCAAATGCAAGGTGCTGCACCTGCGTCAGGGCAACCCCCCAGTACCAACACGGGCTGTTGATGACCCGGCAATGTGCACTTGCAGCCCAGAAAGCCAGTTGTATCCTGAGCTGCATCCAAAGCAGCGTGGCCAGCAGGTCGAGGGTTCTGTCTGCTCTGCTCTGGTGAGGCCCCACCTGGAGTGGTGCATTCAGCTTTGAGTCCTCCAGCACAGGAAAGATGTGGATCTGCTGGAGCAAGTACAGACGAGACCAATTACAGAGGAGGATTAGTGGGCTGGAGCATCTCTCCTATGAGGAATGATTGAGAGAGTTGGAATTGTTCAGCCTGGAGAAGGCACTGGAGAAATCTTTCAGTCTTTCAATACCTCAATAGGAAAAGGAGGGGCAAGGAAAAGCTCCATTCTTTGTTTGACAGGAAGGTGTGTGTGGGGGGAGTAGGTGGGGAGGTGGAACAAAGAGGTGGAAAAGGCTGAGGTACTTAACACCTTCTTTACCTCAGTTTTCAACAATCAGACAAGTTGTTCTCAGGACAATTGGCCTCCCAAGCTGGTAGTCAGAAACGGGGTGTCAAATAGTCCCCTCTGTAATCTAGGAGGAAGCAGTTAGGGACCTGCTGAGCCACTTGGATACTCACAAAGTCTAAGGACCAGATGGGATCCATCCTAGAGTGATGAGGGAGCTGGTGGAAGAGCTCACCAAGCCACTCTCCATCATTTATGAACAGTCCTGGCTTACCGGGGAGGTCCCGAATGATGGAAAATTGGCCAGTGTGATGGCCATCCACATGAAGGGCCAGTGGACCAGGGAAGTGATTCTGCCCCTGTACTCAGCACTGGTGAGCCTAGACTCAGTTATTGTGTTCAGTTCTGGGCCCCTCAGTTCAGGAAGGATATTGAGGTGCTGGAGCAGGTCCAGAGCAGAGCATCCAGGCTGGTGAAGGGACTGGAGCACAAGTCCTATGAGGAGCAGCTGAAGGAGCTGGGATTGTTAAGCCTGGAGAAAACAAGGCTCAGGGAAGACTTTATCACTCTCTTCAACTACCTGAAAGGAGATTGTAGCCAGGTCTCTTCTCCCAGGCAACAAGCAGTAGGACTAGAGGGTGCTAGTAAGCTGCACCAGGGGAGGTTTACCGTAGACATTAGGAAGTTCTTTACAGAGAAAGTGATTGGGCATTGGAATGGGGTGCCCAGGGAGGTGGTGGAGTCACTATCCCTGGAGGTATTTAAGAAGGGACTGGTTGTGGAACTTAGTGCCATGGTCTAGTAGAAAAGGTGGTGTTAGATCAAAGGTTGGACTTGATGATTTCAGAGGTCTTTTACAACCCATTTGATTCTGTGATTCAGTAGTTGAAGGGAGGTCTACAAGAAAGATGGTGACAAACTCTGTAGTGGGATCTGTTGTGATAGGACAAAGGGTGATGGTTTTAAATTGAAGGAGGGTCATTTTAGACTAGATATAAGAAATAAGTATTTTACAATGAAGGTGTTAAAACACTGACACTGCACAACGGTCTATTTTTCTGTCATTAGGTGAATTGTAACAGACTTCTATCCCTTTGTAGTGGAATCGTGAGCTCCTAAAACAAAGGAAGAAAACAAGAAGACTATTTCAGTTTGTGAACAAATGTAATCCATGTCTAGCAGTATCTTTAGCTGAGAACATCTCTAAGCAGCCTCTGTACCATCTGCAACAACTTTGTTTTGAGAGACTGATAAACAACAAAAAGAGAAAACATATTTTCCTTTTTATGCAGTAGGCATTCACTCTTTAAAAGTGGCTTCAAATCTTAAATCTTTTTGCCAAGTTCTGAGGTATGTTGGGTGATATGAATGTGTCATAAACATATCGGAAAAACATTGAACACTGTTTTGTCTAGTGAAATTAAGACAGAAAATCTAGTAAAAATGGTTTCCTGAATATAAGACTTTTTTTTTTGGTCAGTCTATGCAGCATTTAAAGACCTTTCAGTATTTCATATTTTCCTTACTTTTTTTTTTTTTTTATATTTTTGTCTAAGTTTTCACCAAATTTATTTCAAAAAAGGTTTATTGATAGAAAATGAAATTCTTTTTTTAGTATATATATGTATATGTTTCTTTAAAAATACTCCAATAAAAACAAAAATTTGAAGCTTGTCAAAACATATATAAACCAGAACTTTTATAACTTTTTTTTTTTTTTAATTGGTGGTGAAAAGTTTTCCGTTTTTTTGTTTTTGTTTTTTTTCCCAGGAAGGACTTTTTACACGGAAAACATTCTCATGAGGAATCTCAAAAGCCATTTATTTTATGCCCTTCTTCTCAGGTGATTGCAAAACACTTATAAAATCAGACTCTGAAATCAGGTGAAATACAGGACTACACAAAAATAACCAGAATTACTGTTTAAAAATTTCTCATTTAAATTGGAATATTAATATTTTCATTTTCCAATTTATAGCCAGAAAATGCATCTTGCCAGACAATGTAGTTAACAGATTTGTTAGATTCTTGTTAGAATGTACTTTTTGTGCAGATGTTAAGCCTTAGGAAAAAACCTCCTGAGATTAATCTGCTTTTCCCCCTCAGTCAAGATCTGGCCTAATACCATTTTGATCCCCTCTCCTCTATTATGATTACCTTAGAAAGTGTTCTGAAATTTATAAAGTATGATTTTTGTTTTGAAGTAAAACATTGCAAATGAGCTGAAATTCGTGAAACTTGAGGCAACAAGAAGCTTTTGAACGTTTAATAGGAGGTGATCACAGCCTCTTAAGTTTTACCTTGTTACCTCTTCTGTTGAGCCTACTGATTTTGTTTTACCACAGCTTGTCTTTCAAAGGATTACCTCATTTTTACTGAAATGTCAGAAGACGGGACCCTTATTTTTCTTGGTAATCCCTCTCTCCTCTCCCATAATCACCTTGCATTTCTCTTTTTTCAGCTTCTCATTATTGGTTCTTGTTAGTCTATTCCTGAGGCATGAGGTAATTCTCTATTATCTAGTATTTCCTCCAAATAAAGATACTTTGTATCGCTCTCTGAGACTGAAGCCCAAACAGCTCCTCTGCAGCTGAGTTAGAGAGAAAACATGTGCATCCCAGTTGATCTCTGGTAGCTGCAAAGATAGAAATACAAACCAGTATCAATATTTAGTTCCAAACTTCTCAGTATGAAACTTGTTTTTCTCTCTTCACAGTAGATTGCTTTTCATAGAAAGCACAAAAATTTCAGTATTTAATCCTATTTAAGTAATCAAAAGTTTGATTTTCTTTTTCTGGCAATTATCTTATGTAATTTTTTCTCCTAGTAAAAGCAAAATTATGCTTTCAGAAAAGATTAAAGAATTAATTCTGAATATTGATTTCTTTTAATTACTGCCCAAGAGGATAAAATGGACACTTATGGAAGGTGATAATGTATAGCTCTTTTTAAACAGTTATTTAGGTAGGAACTTATCTGAATATAAATAGAATATTCTCTGAGTGTTTTGGTCTTGATTTTTATTTGGGCTTTAATCTGCTTTCCAGTGTTGAGCAGGAGCATTTGTGTATAGTTAAATACAAAGGAAGTGATTTCATCATTCAGTTCAGTATTCTAAGATTTTGATAATGCCCTTTCATTTTATATTTTTTCCAGACATTTTTTTTTTTCAGTCTACCAGACCACCTTGTTTGGTGAAATAGTTATGACCTGCTGTTTCATTTAGATGTACAGCCATCTGAATTTTAAGAGAAAACTGCTTTTATGGATGTTAGCTGAACTAGTAGCTGTCCACAATTTCTCAATTTTTTTAGTTCACCTCTCATCAAGAAGAAGTAGATCAGAGAAAAAAAAACTTAGGCAAGAAAAAGCCCCCTGCTTTTTTGGATTATCTGGATCTAAGGAATATAAGCAAAGAAGTGATCACTATTTCAAAAAGCATTATAAGGGAGTACTTCTCTTGTTGTATCCCTCATGACCACTGTAAGAAAGAAAGAGGCTGCTCTGCTGTACACCAACCACAGAATTTATTTCATTTTTGCTTTTGCCAGAAATCAGACTGCAGGATCCTTTTTACACCCAAATTCCTCATAGTCCTTTAGTGGTTTTGCTGGGCAATAGTGTCTGACCATATCAAAGGAAATAAATTAGTCAACCTGTTTCAAGACAGATTTGCTTTAACATTGGAGCAGGCTGCACAGAGAACTTGGGCAGTCTCTGTCCTTGGATGTTTTTCAATAACTAAATGGATAAAATTCCAAGTAACTTCATCTGATCTCAAAGCTGACCCTGCTTTGAGAAGAAAGCTGCACTTAAGAGACCTTGTTATGTCTGTTCCATCTGGAAGTTGATCTTTGTGGGAGTGGTGTTAGTTGATCCATTTTATATGATAGGACTGTAACACTGAACTGTATCTGGAGGAGTAAAAGGGTCAATTTTGAGATTGTTCCACCACAATGATCTCAATGATTTGAGTGAAACGAATATTTTTCAACAGAGCAGTGAGAACTGGTAGATGTTTGAAGGAGAGTGAACTGTGAATTGACCTAGAGATGTTCACTGCAGAGCTGATGTGTTTGTGGCCTAGTTCAGTAACTGATTGCTGTGTGTCCTGAACTTGGTAGCTGAACAACCTGCAGCTCTAAGGTTGCAAGCTCAAAAATTTTCCTAAGTGTTATACTTAATAAACTGAAGAAAGCAAACATGACTTTCCTTGTTTTATCTTTGAGCATTTTACTCCCAAACTGGAACAAAACTCACAACATTTAACCCCTTCTCCCTTTGCAATTGATATGTAGATATTTGCTTAAAAAATAGTATTTATCACAGAAAAAAAATTTCCCTATACCTTGTACTACTACTTTTTTCAGTATATGAAGATACATAGCTGACTGTAATAAGATAAAGTTGTTATTGCGTTTTTAATTAATTTTTATGAGGTGTTATGAAGACTATGATTATAGTAGGTATGCTATTGCTGAATTTTATAATTTCATAGGTTGTTATTTTATGATTTCTGGTATATTGTCTTTACAGGAGTTTAGTTATAATAGATTTGCCTTTATTATAGCATATAATGAATCAGTTTAATGAGATTATACTATTTTTAAACTTGACATTTAGCTCAGTCTTGGTTTTTCAATTAATCACAATATGGTAATCTTTTTCAGCCAAGTTTCTTCAATTATCATTAGAATGAAATAATTTTATATGCTGCTGAAGTCTACTATTGAAAAATTCAAGCTGGGAGCCTCAGATAATTTCCCAGTTGCAATAAAGATTAGGAGTAGGGTGTACTAATATTTCCACTTACCTTCTAGTTGTCCTTCTACGAAATGATGACCCAGTTCTACCTTCCAGTGGCTCTTTTCTATTATTTTGTTCATAAATGAAAAAAGAAATGGAATGAAAAGTGAGAACACTGTGTGGTATTATTTTTGGTTATTTATGAGGGGGAAAAACCATTTCTAATTCTGAGGGAGACTGCAATTCAGTGGCAAACTAAGCCAATATGATTTCTGTCAACTAGCCTGACTTCCTCATGTGCCTTGATTAAACATCTGCTGCTTTACTGGGTCAGTTTCAGCACGGCTTCTTTGACCTTTTTTTTGTTTTTTAAGCACTCAAGGTCTGTAATGTACATCAGTGACGATGAAAAAATTGATATCTTTTATTCATGACAGTACACTGATGGAACAAGCACCAGAACTGGGGCATAGGAGGGAGCAACACTGCATGGATGACTTGGACATGGACGATTTGGAAGCACAGCTTGAGGACAAAGTTGCACTTTATGACTGATGTAGTTTAATGGCTTGTTTTTGTGAGAATAGGTAAATTATTCTTCATTTGTACCCAGCTGCACGACCCCACCTTTTCCCTCAAACCAGCTCTAGCAATTCACTGATTCTGTAATAAATTGATTCAAGTATTTAAACCACAGACAAGCTATTCATTTTCCTTTCTTTGTTAGGTATGTTTTCCTCTAGTTCAGCAAGTTTAATTGACTCAGTTCAGGGCATGATGTGTGGGAGAGCCAGAATGTGAAAGAAGGAGAAAGAACAATGTCTGTAGTCTTAAGGAGGAGAAACAAGATCCCCCCCTTTTGGACATAATGAGCTAGTAGGTTGGTTCAAGATCTAACATTAAGCTTAATCCCATGCTGTTATTTTGTGCAACAACCCAACATTTTTCAGGGGGAAAAAATTGTTGTTTATTATCTCTGTTTAATTTCAAAATTAAATACTTGGCATCCTTATTTCCTCGACTAGTTCTGGGTAACACAGTGATTTGAAGGCACCTGTCTGATCCACTTACCAGCTCTGGCAAGTTGCAAAGTTCTCAGTATGAGCATGGTTTCTGCTTTCTATCCCAACTTTGATTTTTGACACTAGCAAATGGCTTCTTAAAAAGATAATTTGTAGTGCCTGCTTTTCCATCACTTGAAGTCATGTCTTGCATTAGATATGTTGTTTATCTTGGTGGCTCATAAAATAGTGTAAATTAGAATTGCTAGTAGTCCATCAATTTAGTTAATTTGACAATGATCCAGTGAATGCAAGAAGTCATAGATTTTCTTAACAACATAATCTGTGTATTTAATTAACAGTGCTAAGAGATCTCTGTTTTCAAAAGCAGCATTTTCTTTCAGTTTACTTGAGTGGTTAGAAATATGTGTTTTGAATATCTGACTGTAATATAGTAGAGTGTATATTTATTAATAGTATCTACATCTAATGAGATTCCAGGAAGAATGAAAATCCACTGTACAGAATACACTGTCTGAATTGCATTTTCTTCTTTCCAATTTGCATATTAATATTATCAGAAGTGCATTTGCCTGACTGTATTGTTACAGTGAGATTTATCTAGGATCAAAAACCAGAAAATGTAAGAATGAAGCTGTTTGGGATTTTGGAGATGATTTTAATTAAGTGATCTATAACTGAGGTTGCTGCTACATGTGACAATAGCACACCTTTGTGCTCAATTATGAGGGTTTATTTTGTATAGAGAGTTAAGTCCAAAATCTGAATTAAACATACCCGTTTGTTTTAACACTGAGAACTCTTTAGAATGTCAAAGCTAGGGGAGACCAAGGAAAGACATCTAAACGAGTACAAAAACATGTTGTAGAGGACTGTGGAAGGTGACTTGGAGAAACATATCCCTAACCTGTGAAGCAAAAGTTAATAGAGATGGGACACTTTCTGTTTTTAGAAAAGAGAAAGAGATTAGCTCCCTTTAGTGACCCTAATTATTTTTGTAATTTATATTCATATAAATAATTATGAACAATTTATTAACAACCACTAAAGTGATAAATAAAATGGCTATTTCAAGGGAAATTTGTCAGAAGAGAAGTTGAATACATTATAAACTACTCCTTTGGCTCTGAAAAGTTTTCTTCTTATCTGGGTCTTCAAGTGCATGCTTATAGGGAAGACATTAAAAATGCCAACTTTCAAAACTAAATATATATGTAATTGCATGCCAGCATGGGGCATTACATTTGCAAGTAAATGAAACATAGATTTTAGAATATGTCCTGCACATTTCCAAGTGCAATATAATTTCTGAATAGAAAGTATTGAGAATTTTGGATTGTATCACTAGGTGGCAGTAATAACCAAGTGAAGTGAAACAACCATGGAAATCATCTCAGGGTTTTATTTTGAATTCAGTCTTTTAATATCAAGTCTAGATATAAATGTTTGGCATGACAGACTGCTATGTCCAAACCCAGGTCATATAATTATTATGATAATTTGTAGGTCTGTTAACAGGATATAAGATACTACAACAGGCCATTTGCAATGCTTTCTAGGACTTTGGGGGTCTTAATAGAATCTTCAATTAATTCTGTTTGTTTGATGTTTAAAAAACAAGCCAAACCAACAACAACAGCAACAAAACAGCTGGGAAGTTGGGTGCCCAATGTCCTAAGTGGATGTTTCTTACATATTAAGACTCAGAGCCCAGAAGATGGGAAATGAACTAGTGAAGGTAAACTAGTATAAGCAGGGGGCAGGTGCAGTTCCAGAGTCTTATGGGAAGATACAAAAATTGAAACGTCTAAAATAATGTCCATTTGTAGAATTCAAACTAGCTGAAAGCAAGAAAAATTTAGAAAAAGAATTTCATGTCATGGAGGAAAAAAGTACAGTAATTATGAAATCAAGACAGTAATTTAAGTAAGTAACTGATTTAACAGTGAGTCTAGTTTTCTGTGTATTTATTAATCAATAACTGTGCTATATCACTACTGTGACACAGTAGAGATATGCCATATAGCCACTGGAAAAGGAAAACAATCCGTCACAAGGAGCCATACAGCTCCTTTATGAGTGTCCAGTTTTTGGTCCCCCAGTACAAGAAATGCATTGATAAACTGGAGCAAGTTCAGTGGATGGTCATTAAGATGGTCAGAAATGAGTTGAAATTCATTCCCTATCAGGACATACTGAGGAAACTTCTTGGCTTTGGGGAAGAGAAAGATTCATGGGGACCTAACAACAGCTTTTCAATACAAGGTTTCCAAGCTGGTTCCACGCCCTTCACAGTGGTCCATGGTAGCTGGGTGAGAGACAATGGATATGAGTTGAAAGAAGAGAGGTTCTGACTTGATAGAAGGAAAAGCTTTTGACCATGAGGACTGTCAAATGTGAGGTTTTGCACTTCATCCTTGAAGATTTTAAGAGCCAAATGGGATAAAGCCCTGACTAACCTAGTCTGACAGCCTCAGCTGGTCAAAGCTTGCCTTGCTTTAAACCAGAGGTTTACTTAGAGACCTCGTGAGAGGTCAAAACTTTCCAACCTAAATTACCCTATAATCCGATATTAACCAGCCAGGTGCAGGTTTATGAACAGGGAATGAAACAAGGTGAGAGAAGTTACACTGCCACACTATGGCAATAAACTGAATAGCAGTTGATATCCTAAAGTAGGATATCTAAAATAGTTCAAAAGCTATTGGAACTTAATACTTGTAAAAATTTGCCATACTTAGTTTGTTTATTTGTTTCCAATTTTATCTGTGTTAAATGATATCCCATACACATTCTGGAGGTCTTTTCTAATGTTCTTTGGTCTCTTCTGCTTTGCTTTTGTTCTCACCCGCCCCCCACCCCTCAAAGCTTTCCTTATCTTCCCTACTTTTTCCACTAAACTTATTTTTCTTCCAATGAGTAGAAATGCCGCTACCTGTATCAGAAAATGGAAAAGCTATGTATCTTTATTTGGAAAAGAAAAAAAATGTCAACATTATTTTAGCTGTTCTGAGGCAACTAAGAAGACACTGAATCTAAATCAACATCCTGATTTATAAGGAATTTTTAATTGGATAGCCTATGGGTTGGAGAATTTATAAAACAAATGCTTCATTTCCAGTCTCCTATAGAATAAATCCTCTGTGTGCTCAGTCACACTCAACATTTGTTTTTGTATTCCTTACAATGAATTAACACTGACATTGCACCTTTTCTTCCTAGATCTTGGGCTCTATACACAGTATCTGTGTGTGTGTGAGGGCTGAAATAATATTATCACTATTCTTTTCATATGTACTTCAGTAGCAGTTAAGATTAGATAAGACTTAGCTTTGGCGTTCCTTGCTTGTGTCTGAATAGTGCTCTCTTCCACAAGCAGCAGTTTGAAAGGAATCACCCAACCTGAGTACAGGTAGTAAAATCAGCCCTTGAATTTAAGAGAATGACTATTTTGCTGCCCCCAGTGACCACAGCAGGAGCAGACAAGTTATAATAGCCAAGCAGTACAGGGCTGAGATTCAGTCCCAAGTAAAACAAATTCTGGGCTTTCCTCTGTATTTTCTCTTAACAATATAGAGAGCTGAGAGAGCTATTGATTTTTTTTTTTTCCTTCCTCTTCACCCCTCCTCAAAAGAAGTCAGATATATACACTAACTAGTTCTGCTGGAAGGTGTCATACATACATAAATTTCAGATTGTTCTACTGATTATTTGAATAAATTTAGTGGGAGAAATCAAGTACTGTTTATAATTACATTTATCAGTTCAGTTGTTCTCGTTCTGAGAATTTTGTAATCAAACCAGATAGGTCTTTCGTATTAATGTCCATATCTGAAGATCATTATGGACTTTGAGGTCAAAGAACACAGCCTTCCTGGCATATAGAGGAATCTATTGCAATATTTGTGACAATTTAATTGGATTTTACTCCAAAACATGTTTTACATTAATATTAAATAGTTTTTCTGTATACTGTAGGATCTTTGGAACATTAATATTTTTTTTAATACTTCTATTGTTAGACGTCTGTTTTATGTACATTCCCAGATCTAAGCTGAACTTCTTGAGAAGAGCTGAACTCAGCCAATGAACCTGCTTTCATAGTGACCTAACAAAATGGAAAGTGCAGCACAATAAGCTGTTGAGTGGACTTCTGGTAGCAGAAAGGCATTCTGCCAAGTTTGGGTAAGAAGGTTCTAGGCAGATAATTTTCCTCTCCCCCTACAAAACCCAGTATGTAATTAGCAGCACTGAATCTAGCAGCAGGAAAAAACATTTCCGTTTCAAAATGCAACTTGATTAGACTTTCAGTGTTAAAATTAAAGCTGTGAGAGCTCAGGAAGATCTGCCCTCTCAGCAAACTCTTAGGTTAGTTTGCTTAAAAAAGGGGGGTTTCTATTCCTTTTGCTGTCATTAAGGTGAACTGAATTAAAACAATGAGAAAAGAGAATAAATTTAGGATATCTTGAGGTCCCTATGAATTAAAACAGCAAGAGGTAAGTGAGAATAAAAAACAGACTAGAGGGAAAGGATCATTTCCTTTTGATATTTAAAATATATAAACAAAACACCTGTTACAAAAGAAGCTGAATGTCTAATCTAGTTTGAGGAAGTGATAATTTTTGTTCATATTTAAATATTACAAACTTAAAATACTATAAACTTACCATGTATCTATCCCCATAGGGTCTTAATTTCTTTTGCTTTTTACCATGACCTTTGTTGTAAATTTAAAGATTCTTACTTAAAGGTGAATTTTTTGTTTCATGTTTACCCTAATTTATGTGTTGCACTATCTGAAGAGTTTTGTACTATTTATTCAGTTGTTGAATTCCTCACTGGCATGGGACTCATACTGCAAACTATAATTCTTAAGATGAAGCCAGTGTGCATTACCTCTTACGTAGAAAATATCAGACTAGATGCGCATTAGTTCCAGAGAAGCTGTTGAAGAGATTATTTTTGTGAATATTTTTGTGAATATTTTCACCATCAACACTGCACGATTGGCTCTAGTCCCTGACCTCTTCCTATGAATTATTTGTACCCACCTGAAATGAACATTGTATGTCCAGAGAGGAAGAAATATCTTCTGTAATATCTTTTGTAATATCTTTTGTTATCTATGTGCTAGAGGTTACTTATATATATATATATATATACTTATATTAGTTAGAAAAACTGAAACGTATTATTTTCCTCTAAGCACTGACTCTTTAAACTAAAGTATTAGACAAAACTGGTATCTAGCATACAGTCAAAATAAAATATCGAGACTTTAGTCTTTACATCCAATGATAACAGGTTTTTTTTTGCATTGCTCAAAGACCCAAAATCTCAAAGCAATGAACTTCAGGGTTCAAAATACATGGGCTATGTAAGATTGTGTGGGTGCTGAATTTCAGAGTACAAAACTCATTCTTTCCTCCAGGGGAATTTTCTGTAGACAGTCATATGTTTTGCAGTCACAATAAAGACAAACTAAACCCACAAAACCAAAAAAATGGCCATTCAAAATGCAAATTTCATTTGCAGTAAATTTGGATTGTACAGGCTTTCTCTTCACTTAGTCCTGTACAGCATGCAATTTGTGATAAAGAACAGAGAAATAGCAAACAGTCTAAAATCTCCCCATCCATTGCTACTCACTGCAGCTATTCACAGTCATATGTACAGACATAATGAAGATATTAATTGTTGTAATCTTCCCATTTCAACTCCTTTTTTTTTTTTCCTCATTCATTTCTGGTATGTGTTCAACCAGTCAGTTCTCCGTTATATTTTGGTCCAAACCAGAGAAGTCAACCTACAAGACTGACCTCCACATTTTCACATAAATTCAGCTGTTGGCAAGTGTTGACATGGTACAGTGCAGTACGATGCACTTGCTTAGATCTCAAATGCAACATAACTTAGAAGATCAATGTTCCTAGTCTAGTTGCTTTGCTGATAAAGCAGAGTAAGTTGCTCAAAGCAGAACAATGCAGTAATTCATCACTATCACATTTGGAACCTGATTTAGAGTGAATATCAGCACAATCTTGCATTCCTGCATGTAAGCTGACTCTCCTGATGTGAAAACAGCAACTGACATTTTGCAGGTTATTGTGCCATGAATGAGTGAAATTCTAGCAACAAAGAAATCAATAACAAAAATCCAGGAGGTCTTTTCTGTCAGGGTGACGTCACTAGATGCCAGTTTCATTTTGTAAGTGAGAAAAAACAAAGTGATTGTCTGGTGAATGCCTTTTGAAGTAGAGGTAGGGTCAAAGGCACAGCTTTGTGTTTTCTTAGCAGGGGAGCACAAACGAAATTAATGCTTGCATAGTGATGCAAAGCCTCTGTGTCTCTGCATAGAAACTTTTGAGTTTAGGCACCCAAATTAAATGTTGAATACTAAAGTATATAATAACTCCTGTTACTGTGGACACTGAAAATGAATTTTATCTCTGTTTAACTTTTTCCTGACCTGATGATTACACATAGCAGCTATTCATTATCTATTCTGTTTCTTTATGCTGCTTTCTAGACTATGCAAAATGTTCTTTCCCTTTATAGAGAGATCTTCACTTTTTCTGAGGCTGAAATGTCTTTAAATCAGTCCAGCTGAAGGTTAGCCTTTCAGGTCTGGTTCAGCATCCTACAGGCTCTTCCTTCCAGCTGTTAAGTTTGCTGTCAAGTCCTTTATCACCCTGTTACCTTGGAATCTGCCTGCTGGGGCTCATACTGTGCTTGCAGCAAATTTGCATGACAGCTTTTTTTCCTAGGGACTTTATAATTTCTCTTGGTACTTTAGGGAAGGCCAAAAATATTGAGATGCCTTGGCCCAATTTAGTCTTCCCAGGAGAAAGTTTCCTTATTTCCTATAAATGCTCATGACTGGATGTTCCTGTAATTCAAATTTCTTTTTGCTGTTATCTTCTTTCATTGTTTGTGTAGCTCATTTCCCTGGTGCAAGTTGCAGAGAGAAACCACTACACACTTGATGCCAACCTCCTGCGCTGTCCTTCACCTGACTGAGAAAATTAGGATGGACAGACCATAAGTCATGGTGAAAACAAAGGAAGCTGAGACTTGCAGGTAGGAGAGTGTGTGAATTTGGCCTGAGCCGAGCCTGAGCAAGGGGGAAGAAAGGTATTTCCATAAGTGTTTGTTTAATTACTTACACTTTCTTTTTTCCAAATACCTGAGTCAGTTGTTATAAGTTTGTGTTAACTGGCACTAAATTAAATTATGTTAAAATAAATTCCCTCATTGTTAAGAGTGGTTTGCCTCTGACAGTATTTAATTCTTTCAGATCTTGAGTCAAAGTCCCTAAGGAAATGTGAGCTCATAAGTTCTGCTCTACTTTGGCTTTTCTGCTTAGTTTGCCTAGGATATCCCAGAATTACAGAGCTGGAGACAGCTGGGAACAGCTATTTCTAAACACTTATCTGTGAATAACTCTTATCTAGTTTACATCCTTGGGTTAACCCAAACCTCTGTCCTCTTGCCAGGTTACAGAACTAAAAGTTGCAAATATCTTTATGTGTACTTAGTTGTACTACAGGAGTTGCCTCAGATGACCTTCCATTCTATAAGTGTACTATGAAATTTTAGTCACCAGACAATAATTTTCTGTCTTGAATCCTGATTCTCCACTGGTTTGCACCTCGGGTATTAATTGGCACATATGCAGAGTGAAATTAGGTGTTAAATAAAACCAGTCCAGTTTGGTAACAAATTGCATACCCTCTGAACAGATGTAAATTATTGTGATGAAATTTAAAGGAGTAGGGAATTGAACCCTTTGTAGCAAAATAAAATGATTTTGTCTGATTGCTTTCACATGATGTGGAAATTACAATACATCTTTTTGCCTTTCTTTAATAAAACATCTATGTGTTTCATCAGATGAGAGCAACCAATACCATTTAGGACCTGAAATTGTTGTCTTTCTAAAGATATTAACAACCAGGACAGTAATAGTTCTTCAAAGAAAATATTTTCTTTTAAATAATGACAATGCAGTATAAGCACCAAAGATTTTGTGAAAATAGCTTTTTTTCTGAGATTATGACCATTGATTACTAAATGAGAGCAGTATCCTGTGGCTTCCAAAATGAAAACTAATGGTATTCTGATGAGTAAATAGCACTTAATGCCCAATTTTATATTTATTAGAAATATATATAATATATGCTATTAATATAACATTTAATATTGGTTTAGAAATCAATAGGGGAAAAAAGTATTCACAGAATCATAGACATATTAGTTGGAAAAGACCTTTAAGGATCAACTAGTCCAACCTGCTGCTGAAAACCAGACTATTGTCAACAATAGATAGTCAGCTGTGGCTTCTTAATGCAAAAAGAGGGCATACAGGAAGAGGCAGCAAGAACAGGTGTCAAAGGAAGATGCTATAAAAGCATTGCTAAGGGATGAGATCTCTGAGGCCAAGCTTAGCTGGAGCTAACGTTAGGTAAGGACATAATGAGTGGCCATAATTGATTCCACCAGTGTAGCAGTAACAAAAGGAAACTGTAGGTCTGTGGATGAAAGTATCTAATCCTGTATTATGCTATTTCTGAAGCTTTTCATTTGCCTGCAGTTGACTAAGCATGGCTAGGTTCACAATGCAGGATTGCATTAATGAATCAAATAGAATGGCATTATTTTATTTAGTTGTTTTACAATCTGCTTTATGTTTGCAATTTCAAGTTCTGTCTATGACAGTAGGACCAGAAATGGATTTATGATGTTTTCCTTTTCCCTAGTTCTCCTTTGGGATAATTACACCTAAAGTTATAATATCACTCTACATCAGAGAGAAAAACATTGTTATCGTTGTGCCAGGCATTGCAGTTATAAATGTTGTGTGTTTTCTGTTGGTTCTATGCTACAGCTCATGAAATTTCAGCTGGTTACAGCTAATTGGGTGGAACTATGTGTGTTTCCATCAGGTAAGGATCTGACCATCAAGAAAATAAACCTAAAACAAGCCTCAACTTGCTAGGTGATAATGCACTAACAGATTTTTATTTAGATTTTCAGCTATTTTCCCATTAAAACAATTAAATCAAAACAAAGTAGTTCTGATGTTTACAAAGTACTTAGCATTCAGTATGAATCCTCTTGTCTACCATTATAGGTTCTTTCTCTTTCTTAAAAAGGAAGGTATCCAAAATTCCTGTTTAGTACTCAGACCGCATTCTCTTTCTCAGTGTTTTCTATGCTGAAAAAAAAAAGTGAAGAAGCAAATTCTCTTGGAATTTGAAAAGAAAGCATCTCTCTCTGGCTTTATGCAAAATGCTGCATTACAATCCCTTTCTTCCTTTGCTCCTGTACCTGGAAAGATTTGAATTTCCCAGTGATGTCGATGGCAAACATATTGAATTATTGTTAAACCAGAACCCCTGTAGATATTCTTTCAAATAGCTAAAGATTTTTATTGTGCTTGCTCATGCTCTCGCTCTGACACTCACACACTATGAGCTTTAATTTAGAGAAAAAACCCTGAAAACACTGAAAAATAAATTATGGAAACTGGAACATGTATCTGACAACATTAAGAACAGGTTTCTTAATTGATGATCAAGGGGCTGGAGCACCTCTCCTATGAAGACAGACTGAGAGAATTGGGGCTGTTTATCCTGGAGAGCAGAACCAGGTTTAACACCTTCCAGTGCCTAAAGGGGTCTACAAGAAGGCTGGAGAGGAAATTTTTACAGGTGCATGTAGTGATAGGACAAAAGTGAATGGCTTTAAACTGAAAGAGGAGAGATTAGATTATATATTAGGAAAAAATTATTTAGTATGAGGTTTGTAAGACACTGTAACATGTTTCCCAGAGAACTTGTGGATGCCCCATCTCTGGAAGTGTTCAAGGCCAGGTTGGACGGGGCACTGAGCAGCCTGGTCTAATAAAGGTGCCCCTGCCTGTGGCAGGGGATTTGGAACTAGATGATCTTTAGGTCCCTTCCAACCCAAACCAGTCTGTGATTGTGAAATTTGTGAATTTGTCTTTTATTAAAAAAATTATTAATATAAGATATCCTATTTATTTTTTAGGTTTTGTGGTGTGACTATTTAATGTTTATAGCTATTTATCAAATACTATTTGGAACAATGTGTATAAAGTGCCTTAGATGAGTGTCCCATGTTGCTGGTCTCTGACAGTGATCTACAGTCAACGACTTAATGTTGTTAACTGGTTGGCACTTAATTCTGTATTCTTTATTTCAGTCTATGATCGAAATAGAGCATAATTTCCTATCTGTGCACCATGACAATCAAATATAGTTTCAAAGTTTACAGTTCATTTCCAATTTGTCCTGAAAATGAAAGACCACAAATATTCTGAACAAAGACAATCAAAGAAGTCATGAGCAAATATCCTTTTGATCTTGCAGTGAGAAAAGAAAATTAATTGGTAGAGCTACCAAAGGTAGATATAAAAATAAATACCACTAGAAAAAGCCATCTGAACTACTTCAGCTGAACACTTGCCCAGTTACTTGTAAGGCTAAGCTGCTAGCAATTCTTTAAAGTCTTCAAATGGATAATGGCGTGAACTTTACAGATGCTTGAACTTGTCAGGTGTTACTAAAAGGAATACTTTAAAGATTCAAAGCTAAACTATTAAAAATGTTAGGACCACAAGTGTGTTCCTGTTAAAACTCATGCATTTTGTGTGACTTTCAGTGAAAACAGAATCAGGAATTTTTGTTGCTTCTGGTGATTACTAATTTGCTAGTACTGTAACACTGAATATGTTAATCCTGATAAGGCAACCCTTGTGTTTATATTGCTTAAAAACTACTTTCAACCTGAACAAATGATCAGAGCAAAAAAAAAAGGTGTGGATAGTTAGAGGACAAATACTTTAGAAAAAGTGTATTATACCCAGTACCACAAAATCACGGATTGAATACAGCAGGTTTTCTGTCTATTACCTAAAAGAAGTTTATTAGTTCCAGAGTCTGCCATGACTAAGAGCTGTCATTTCTCATCAAGTCCAGCTCTGAAACCCCAAAACGCAGACAGGACAAGGTGGCTGTCTTGTTAAAAAAGTCCCTGAGGGCATTTGGGTGAATATCCTTCTCTGAAGGGCAGCCTAGTTCTTCTAGAGGAGCAGCTTCTTTAAGGCCTGCTTTTCTAGGGGTTAGCACAGATCAGCTTACTGTGGCCTTCACAGCAGATAAAAACATCCTTCCAAGAGTCAATCAGAGATGTTAAATAAAGATATGACAACATAACTTAGAGGAGCTCTTGGCAGAACTCTGCAGCTTGGTGTCATTTGAGTATTTGAATGAAGATATCAGTTGACATGCAAGCAGAACAGAAACCGCTGCCAAGACAAGGTTTGGACAAAACTCCCGAAGGTATATTTTGCAAGGCACCTTCAGAGTGGGTAATCTTCAAGTGTGTTTAGACTTCGTGAAAAGGAAAAAATAAAAGGAATGTGAAAGACTTTTAGCCTACAATAAATTCATATAGGATATTGGGAGAGCAGGAGAAATGAGTGGAAATGGATATCTTAAAAATTGGTGTCTGTTCAGTGCAATAGTGGGCAGTTTGAGATGTTTTTGTTTTCTGGTGGTTATGGGGTTTTTTTGGTGTGTGTGTTTTGTTTTACTATCTCCTTGAGGACACAGGGCTTACTTGTCAATGCTGTCTCTCTTTGCTTCTCTCCATCTGGTCATTGCACCCATAATAACTTTTGAAATTAGAGTTATTTTCAAGCAAATTTGAAATGCACTAAATTCCTATGAGACCTGTGGCACTGAGATGCAGAAGATTTATTCAAAATAATGTCCCACTATAGGAAAAGTAGGCA
>NW_020955220.1:2465551-2467548 GCF_003031625.1 Empidonax traillii
TTACTTGTCAATGCTGTCTCTCTTTGCTTCTCTCCATCTGGTCATTGCACCCATAATAACTTTTGAAATTAGAGTTATTTTCAAGCAAATTTGAAATGCACTAAATTCCTATGAGACCTGTGGCACTGAGATGCAGAAGATTTATTCAAAATAATGTCCCACTATAGGAAAAGTAGGCAAAATACACCTTTTTTTTGGAGTAAGGGTGATTTTCTTGAGGTCAGTAAAGCTTGGGGGGGAAGTATAGGATACAGTTTCATAGGAAGGTTTAATTACTTTTGTTATTTATAAATTAATTCCTTTTTCTTTAAAGAAATTCTATAAATTCTATAATTCTAAAAATTAATTCCTTTTTTCTTTAAATTCTCTGCAACATCTAGGAAGAAAATGTGTGAACTTGTAAGATCACATCCCTTATGTTAAAGAGGTTATCTTATAAATATTTGTAAGTATTTGTCTGCAAATTCAGGTTTGGATTGTAATCCTTACTGCCATGTTTGAAGATGGACATTTCTTTGATAAAATTTTGAGAAATACAAACTGTTGTGAGTGATATTATTAATAAAGTCAAAAGGTCCTTGCAATTTTTATTCATTAATTAACTCTAAACTGGTTATCATATTTTTATAGCCTTAATACAGGTTTGTAGAAGCTGGAGCTCTTATTTGTGTAGAATATAGAATCATAAAATAGCTTGTGTAGGAAGAGATCTTGAAAGATCATCTGGTCCAGCCTTTCTTGGGAAAGGGAGCCTAGGTGAGATTATTTGCAACCTGTCCCACTGCATTTTGGAAATCTCCAGTGATGGGGACTCTCCCGTGTTGCTGGAGACATGGTTCAGTGAATGATCTCACTGGATTAAAATGTGAGATTTCTTTCAATTATTAGTAATCTGGTTTACATACCAAGAAGATCTTTTGAGGTATTGGAATAATTTCTTCCCTCTAGTTAAAGACTGGTTATTTAAGTCTAATTATTACAAAGTTTAATAAACCTGTTAAATAACGAAGAAATATCTATGATTCCCTGTATTCAAAGGTATTATATGAAAAAGTAATTTATTTAATGAATTAGGAGGTTTCTAGGTTTACTGTTTCTTCAGAAAGCCTTGAGGAAAGCACAAAAATTTGAAATTAAGACATGCAAAATTTGCATTTAAAATAAATGCAGTTGTTGGTAATACGATTATGATTATTAAGGAGATGTTGACAGGAGACTGCTTCCAGCAAGTGTATAGTAATTGGCTTGAGTAGCCACTTGATATCATCCTGGTGCAACAAAATCTGTCTAAAAACCTTTGATTCAAAGGGAATGATTGTTTTGGTGAACTTGGTTAATTTATTTTTCCCATGGTCATGTGAAATCAGTTTAAGAAGCACTATGACAAAATGCTCAGACTCTTCTTTTTTCCTTGTCTTTAGATGGCTGCAGATTTTTCAAGAAAATGTGACTTATCCTTTGTAATCAGGTAGATATCACCAGTTAGGTTAATTTGGCTCAAATAGTCTATCAGTGCTATAGGAAAAATCTGCAGGCAATCAATCTTCCAAGGCCTTGAGTGATGGTTTTAATTCCAAGATCATTCAGCTATGTTATGCCTCCTCTGTCTTTTTTTTCCTGAACAACAAACTTTATAAGGACAGTTACATTTTTGTCCAGGAAAAGCTGTTCTTTAATGCTCTCTCCTTGGCATCCAACTTGCTATAAAGGAGTAAAAAATCTCAGCTGATTATTGTGTACTTCTTTGGTGGGGAGGGGAAAGGGCAGAATAGGAAAAATTCAGATAAAATTCATAGGATTGAGAACAGAATTTTATATGAACTTTGTGGGAATTAATGTTCTCTGATACTTTTGCCAGAATAAAATATCCCTGATCTCTTACACTGTCTTTCTCCTTCCACCTAGGCAGATTCCCTAGATCAACTAATTTTCTATTGTTTGTTTAATTTTCTATTACTTGATCTTTCTTCTTAATTAATTCTGTTCTCTATACCTGT
>NW_020955220.1:2467757-2537568 GCF_003031625.1 Empidonax traillii
GAACTTTGTGGGAATTAATGTTCTCTGATACTTTTGCCAGAATAAAATATCCCTGATCTCTTACACTGTCTTTCTCCTTCCACCTAGGCAGATTCCCTAGATCAACTAATTTTCTATTGTTTGTTTAATTTTCTATTACTTGATCTTTCTTCTTAATTAATTCTGTTCTCTATACCTGTGCTCAGTTCTGTGACTGTTAGGCCTACATCTTCTATCATACAGTTCACAGTATTTTCCCACAGTACTCCCCTGCAGTTGTAAAATATTTGCTTTGACAGACTGTCACTTTGTTTTCATGACTACGTTATGTTTACAAGAGATTACAAGTTTGTGTTGTCATTTGAAACTTTCACAAATTCTACATCCTTTTGTGTAATCTAGAAGATTCTTTACAGTCTGTAAACTGATACAAGGGTATCTTGTTTTTCAAGCTGAAGGAAGGAACAAGTGTGTGCACAGGCTCACTGGTAACCTGAGAAACTCTGTGTAAGAAACTGTTTCTCCACAAGTTTGAGATCCCAGTGCCTTCTCTGGCAGCTGCCTAAGGAAGATAAAGCTGGAACTGAAAGCGTCCAGATAGGTGTTAAGAAAGTGATTAAGGCTACAATAGCACTTCTGTAGGAACAAAGAGTGATTGAAAAGTACAAGGATAATTCAGTCTGAATTAGGTGAATAATAGGGATTTGATTGAAGTGAAAAGATTTGTAAGAAATGACTACTGCCTTCCTTTTAGCACTATCACAAAGTATGAAGTAAGGAGATAAAGTGAAATTAAAGGACAAAGGCATTTTTTTCTCCCTGGAGTATAATCATTCACTGGCTTTTGCTGTTTCAGGAGGTCATTGAGACAAGTCAGGAGTTGACTGTAACTGCCTTTTAAGGGTTCATTAACAGCAGTTAGTAGAATTTTTTTCATTTGAGTACTTTGCAAATACTACTTACTGAAGAAAGCAGATACATGTTCAAAAGCAAGGATCTTGGGCACAATGGCAAACAAACCAAAAAAAAAAGGCAGTATATGAATAAAAGAAAATACCTCTACTTGAACTCTCACAATTATTTATGATCGCAAAAATGTTTTTGGTTGCCGGAGGGAAACAATATGATTGTTTTCATCCAGGTTTATAGACAAACGCTTTTCATTTGCTCAAACTTGAATAGTTTCAGTATAAATATTTGCAAACATTAACTTTTATGTAGATTTCAGTGAATGGCAACAGATACCTTTAGGGCATAATTTGTATTCTCTTGCATAGATGTCTAAAATAGGTCAGATGAACTGTGTTCTAGAAGTGAATATTTCTTCCCCTGCTGCATATTGCTTCTTATTGAAAAAAATTAGACAATACTTACATGCAGATAGCTACAATGTAAATATGTAAATTTAGGTGAGATGAATCTCTTATTGGTCGTGTCTCAGTTGTTCACAACTGTCTTTCAGAGTTGAAGTATTGCAAAATGCTGAGAGATTATCTACAGCCTCCTTTGCTTCTATCTGGTGTCTCCATAAATTCTTCTATATTCACTCCTGAAAAGGTTCTATTAATAAATCATGTAGCTTTTATTATCCTTGTTGATGGATTTTATCAGATATGTATGGAGTCAGTCCTCTGTTTATATTACAAAGTTTTACAGTGGGACTACTTTTGGCCTGCTGAAACCATGGTGCAGAAAAGTGGGCTTTTTGTGTTTTTCAAAATTCAGACAAAAGTTTGTTTAAATGGTGTAAAGCCTCTCTGACTGTTCAGTTGCTAATCCACATGGAGTTCTTATCCAATGATAGTCTGCATAGTGTAACTGGGTTTTATAAAATATACCTCTGCTCCCACAGACAATACCTGTTGTCTTAAGACTGAATCTCTTTTACACAGTAGCTCTTTTCTGCCACCATCAGGGAAAACTCAGAATAGGTGTAGATGTAATTTAATGTACTATGTGTTTCACCTAAAAGAAAAGGCAGATGAGAGCCTGGTTTCTAAGGAAGCAGATGGCCAGCTACCAAAAACATTTTTAGTATCAGTTGGATCATATTAGTTCAGACACGTGTGGTTACTCACCTGTTTTAGGTTTTGTGTGTGCCTGATTGCGTCATAATCCCGTATTATTCATCTTCACTACACTTCCATGAAATAGGGACACTGCATTTTCTAAGTGGGGGCAACCTGTAGTTGTTCCGCTGTGGCTTATGTGTGCTGGAAGGAGAGTGTTTACTTAGTGCACAGTTCTGTTCTTCTGATTGATGTCCTGCAAAAACCTCTGGGATTCAGGGAGGCTTAAGGGACTTGTCCAAAACTGCACAGAAAATGCAAGTCTTGTTATATCAACACGATTAATACTGGTAGAGCTAAGTAGTTCTTATCTGTGTGTAGACGGCTATTAATCTGTCATTGCGAGATTTTGCCAGCATTGATGAACGTTCAATTTAACCTTTTCCATACTTCAGTAGCTTAGAATATCTTCCATCTATCGAGTACAGAAGTTTAAAAAGTTGGCACATATAAACTTAGTTAATTTAAACATTTAGATGACTTTAAATAGTCAAAAAGTATATGCCCTGGATGAATAGAAATTTGAAATGAGATAAGATTTCTTAGTTACAAAAGAGAATGAAAGCAGAGGAATGACAAATTGATGTATGAGAAGCAATATATGAGATGTGGCTGATAAATTATCTTCTGATATGTTAATGAATTCCAGATAGAGAAGTTTACAGTATGATGATTTATTGAGATTTTAATAAAGTAAATTAAAAATTGAAAGGTGATCTGAGTGAAAGAGTCTCTAGGAATCTTTTGAAAAAATAATTAAGAATTTTAGGTTTTAAAAAGACTTTTTATAGACTTAGACCTTTATATTCACATATACACACATTTGCATTTTAAATAGATACATCTGAAAAATTTACTTTACAGTCACTACCAGTTCTCCTAAAATACTTATTTAGAAATACATTCTGCACACTTGCATACACTAAACCCCCCCATATTTAGTGCCAGACTCTTTTCGGCCTCCTGGAAAATCCTGCATTCCTGTTTGACACTCATGGGTAGAGATAATACACAGACAGATGCAAAAAATGTGTGAACAAGTTAAGTATTTGTGATTAAAACTTAGTTTTAGTCAAAAGAAAACAGGTAGGTAGGACTTCTTCAAGGAAAATTCTGTTTTGCTATTTTTTGTTTGTTTGTTTTACTTTCCCTCAAGAAACACAAACAACTATCTGCAGGGGAAAAAAAAAAGCAAAACTATTGCTGTGGCAGGAAAAAGTAATTGTAATTATCAGCTCAGCCTGGTAGTCATTCTTATTAACTGAGTGGAACTTATACAGCTATGATGTATCCTTAAAATCTGAAATCAGCCACCATGGCTTTATTTTTTCCTGAAATATGTTCTTAATGTCTCAACATCTGGTTCCACATGTTTGGTTGCTAATATTCATAGTGTCATTTTCTATCATTAAAAGCACATTTTATAAAATAAATTTATTTGAGAGATAGTTCTTATAATACAGAATATTTCTAAATCCATCAGTATTCTATTTATATTACAGTGAGTATTCAAACAACATGGACTCATTTTGAGAGGGAAAAAATCATTTGATATATCTAAAGCCAATATAGTGGATGAGATTGAACATACTCAAATAATATATCTACATAAAATAAATGAGAAACAGTATCCCACTTAATTTTATCTATCTAGTGTTCTCATTAAATGATACATAAGTTTTTCTTTGCCATTTAACTCATTATTTATTTTCTCTTTTGAAATGAAGATCTATCTACCATTTGTTGATCACCCCCCAGCATTTAAGTAAATCTGCATAATTCTAACTTTTTCAACATGAAATATAGGTGTCTTTTTATATTCACCATGCATGACAGGAATGTTTTTAATGTTAACTTCTACTGTGGGTTTGAAATTTCTCTCCGTACAGAAGTTTTGTTGAATGTCTCTTTTTGGTATAAATAAATGCATGACTTTTTCTCTCTCCTTTCTCAGACATTCCCAGTAGTTTGATATTCCACTCCCTGCCCCCCAGCCTCCCATTATTGAAAGGTATGGATCCCTTGCATTTAAGAAATTTGGAGGAGACTTAATTTTCTGTTCTATTTTTCTTTGTTGATAAGACTGATAAAGAACCATCGACACACAACTACAGAGAACAGGACAACTGTCTCAGGGATGTTTTGCCCATAGCAGAGGTGTAGGCACAGAATGGCTGCAATGTCTGCACAGTTCAGGGAGCTGCTTAAGGAATAACACAGTCCTTGTGATTGTATCTATTGGTGCAGAATTATGTACACAAAGGATACTAATGCTGGTTCACACCAGTAGAGGCATTGTCTGCAAAAGCTGTGGCTTCTTTGCTTACAATCCATAACATCATGCAAAGAAAATGTTCCAACGGCACTTGCCTTTGCTTTTTGCAATATTTTTCCCTGGTTAAACATGCATCCAATTTAACTGCTGCTGAAGGGAGTCACAGTAAATTAACAACTGGCCAGTAAACCTGAAGCCTTGAAGAGAAAACTGCTCCTTCCCCTTTACAAACAGCTTTCAAACAATTTAGTTTCTCCTCAGTTACTTGATCACAGTGACTGAGGTAAGGATAAACAGATATAGATGGGAATTGAATGGAGGAAAGACTAGGATCTACCAGCAAACACTGCTGGCTTCCAAAGACTAGAAGGAAATTTCACATTTAATGTTTTACAAAGGGTCAAAGCACAGGTATTTGGTTGAGGATAAACTAAAAGATTATCATGAAATGGTTGCTTCCCAGCTCCTTAAAATAATTGATCTTTCATTTGTTGATGGGCTTATAAATGCAAAGCTAGTGTCATTCCCATCCATAACAGAACTTCTATGTATTATTCATCAAGAAAACATGTTGGCTATCAAACCAGACATTTATTAAATTATGCAATTTATACTTCATTCCTGTAGGCAGAATGCCTGACATTATTGTAGCATTAATACAGCCCTAATCTGATTTAACTCCTTTACTGCATAAACATTTAGCAAAGCTTCATGACTGAGCAATAGCAGAGTCCATAAGAAATGTGCATAATTTCAAGACTTCTATAGGGCAGGGATACAAATCTTTTTAAAGAATAATGTCTCATTACAAGAAAAAAAAGTAAAGAATATATATCACTGATTATTATCAATAAAAGCATATATTCCCCAGATAGAAAATAAATTTGTGTGTCCACAGAGTTTGATCTAAATGTTGTAAATGCCTACCATGACCCAAATTCAGATTAAATTATCAGAGGAATTTGGCTTTGAGTAATGCCATAAGCATAAACTTAAATGAGGATCTGATGAGAAGATGCTGGCCCTCTGGTTTATGACTGTTTACTTTACCACCTTTTTGCATCATCTCTTCTCTGACACTGCAGATCCGGATAGCTCTCCAGCTGATAAGCTAGAAAGAGGAAGTGTGTGATGAATCTGCCTCCAACTTTGCCAGCTCCCATGTCTGTGGGAAGTTCAAGTGTCGAGGTAATTGCTCTTTTTCCCCTCACTGTTTCAGCTATTGAAAATTTGGGAATATATTAGTGTAAGAATCTTGCCTTTTTTTTTTTAAATTAAAGAATATGCCTATGTTTTCTAGTTGTAGAGAGAGAAAAGCGTGGATATATGACACTAGAACACCCTGAAGGCTTACAAATGCAGGGTTATATCAAACCAAAGAGTATAAAGAAACCTTTTTCTTTCAGTCTTGCATATCTTTGGGATTGGCTTATTTTTCTAAACTGCCTGGGATGGTGCTAGCATACTTCTGAAGCCAGCTATTTTCTTCCCTGTTTTTGCCTAGCATTGTGTCTCACAAGGGTCTAGTTTGGTACCTGTACTTATGTAGAAAGCACAGTCTGACTTATTGAGGGTTTGAGACCAAGATGGCCTGAGTTACCATTAGCATAACCTATATCCAATTGCAACTAAACAAGACTTGCAATTGCTTTCCATTTATATGGCTGAAGTACGTGATAAAAAGGCAAGATTAGCTAAGACAGAATCCCTGAAGATTTAACTTATCATGATGGGTTTGGGCAGAAGGTCTGGAGAAAGTGTTATTTCCCTGGGCGTTTTGAGTCCTGATGAGGTACCATTCCTGAGGGCCAGCAGGTTGTGCAGTCTAAGTGCTGTTTATTGACCAGAGGCTGCAACTCAAGGACCCGAAGCCACTGGTAACTTCATTGCGATGAAAATGAGATCAAGCTCTGTTTAAATTCCCTGGTGATAATCACGATGCATATCTCTGTGGAATGGCAGACAGATTAATGAAATACATGCAGTACATTGGGCAACTTGCATAAATGATCTGTTGCCTGCAGCTGGTTCGCTGTGTAATTGTGTGTTATTGTTGCAAGAGAGATTAGCAGAAGGGAGTGCGACTCCTCGTGATGTTTTGTTATCTGTCTCAGCTGCCTGGTAACCCAAGGTTTAAGATTTTTCACGTTAATATTTAAAGTCCCAAGAGAATTGCATCCCAAGTGCATTTTTGAGTTTCTGATGCCCTGTATTCCATTTCAATCTTGATGGTTAGGAGGAGGAGATCTCGGGCCTGAGGGCTTTCTGAAACGGAATAAGCTGAGAGTATACAGTATATTTTCCTCTGGAGTACCGGCTGTGTGGAATCTTTTCCCTCCAGAGCTCAAATGTGTCATAAATTTAGTATATTTAAAAATATGATTTCCACCTAAGCTTTGCACAGCAATACTTTTAGTTGTAATTATTTACCCATTGGTAGTTATGACTTAAAGTAGCAGAGGAAGGAAGAAAGACTTCAGAAATATCCTGATCTTATATAAGTCATCACTCTTTGCCTTGGACATCGGATATGAAAAGTTCTTAATTTGACTCTTACTTCCCAGTATTTTTAATAATCTTTGAGAGGCTATTATGATTGCTTATTTTAAATCAAAGGCACAGAATCAGGCTCCCATTTGTTTTGTTTATTTTGATCTTCCTATCAATAAGGTATTGCAAATGTTAAAATGTTTCTTCAGCTTTTTCTATTGTTTTTGCTTATGGCATTGTATTATATTATATATGATTTGGTTAGATACAGTCTTATAAAATGTTTCAACCAGTACTACACTATGACAATTGTATAAAGTTGGCGGTTCTTCTTGCCTAGCCTATTACCACTTAAAAAATACTGCTGCCCAGTCATTCCTTGATGATTCAAAGATATCTCAATGACCATCAGTGAACAGCAAAAAACAGTCACTGAATACATTCTCGAGTCAACAGCAATAAAAATATCTTTTGGTTAATTTAGATAAAATGTTTTCTGAAGTAAAACAAAACTGTTTTAAATAATTTCTTTATGTTATTGTTAGCATTGAAAATACTGTATTTATTTTATGAACTGGTGGCTTAATCAGCACTGAAGGCATGTTGGAAAGTATTAGAATACATTCTGTCATTTGGCTCACCTTTAGGCAATTATACATGTAAAAATAATTACTACGGTATTCCTTTTTTAAACATATTAGTCTCAAGTTTGTGATGAATGAATCTGCAATGTGTTTTCTTGACACCTTTTTGAAGAGAATTAATCCAATATTAATTTATTTTAGATGTGCCAGAAGCATCATCCTATTACTAATAAGTTGGAATAGACAGCAAGAAATGCAGGTCCCTTCCTAGCATTGCCAGAATGCATCTCTGTGTGTATCCAGCAATCTGGGTGATATGTTGACAGAATGAGGCCAGCGATGCAAATAAAGGAATTCTCCTCCCTCCATTTCTTGCAGTTTTATTGCTTGTCATTGACTAACTCACTGACTAGAATTTCTGCAGAAAAATCAAATTAAGAGAGAAACATATTAGCATTACTATTGAATGTTTAGTTTGTGTCTTAAGAGATAAGAGTATTTATGTTTCCAAAAGTGCTGCTATTTAATTTGCTTTATCAGCCACCTAAGATTGAAGTAGGATTCTCTAGGTATATAAATTTCATGCTAAATGCTTAATAGAAATTAGAGTAGTTTTACTGCAGTTGCTGTAGTGGACTGTCATCAGTGTCACTTTACATTAGTGGAACACATGAATCCAAATACTTCTGTTAAATACCAAATAGATACTTCATTTTAAAAATGGTACATGATTTTTTTTCCCTATCTCTCCCAAAATATCTTTAGTCATGCTTGTGGTAGGATTAGCTATTTTTTAAATTGCTTGCAAATTTGTAATCTGATTCCCTGACATACTAACACATCACAGAGACAAAATATATTTATTTTGTAAGCTGTAGCATACGTTTCTGCCTTTACTGTTCTCAGATCATGAATGCTCAGTTTAAGATGAAAACTATTTATTCCATTAAAGAGAATAGGCAGAAGTAAAAAATAAGTAAATAAACCAAACCCAAAAAACAGACACAGAGAGAAGAATTCATAGAGAAAATCAAAGATAGTGGGTGACTGACAGCAAAGTTGCATTTATGTGAAATAAACATCCTGGGTTTTAGCATTAAGGTGAGGTAACATAATCCTGTTCCCTTTGATCATAATACATAGATGACCAGGATAGGGAGTCATACAAGCATATATAACTGTACTCAATAGCTATTTGATAAAAAGAAGTCATGGACAGGATAGATAGATTCTAACAAGATAGATAACAAGCTCCTGTTTTTTTTCTGGTTCGTATCTAGTATGTAAGAAAGCTGGATTAGTAGATTTTAGTCATTTGAGTAGCTTTATTTATCTAAAATAGTTGCCATCTGTGACAACCAGTGCTTTGGACAAAAATAAGGGAGGACCAAAAACTAGTAAAAGAAATTAAATGGGATTCCAAAGTTAGTTTGCCATTATCAAAGGATTACTTACTGCAATTGGCAAAAATCTGTCCCGTGGGTAATCTGAGGGGTAAAAAGGCACATAATCAGTCATTTCCACACAAGCATCCTACCAAGTGGAAAAAAGATTTTTCTCAGATTGAAGCCTGGATGTCTGTTTGACGGAAGGGGGAAACCACTCTTTCCAAGCTCTCAAAAAATGTTGCAAGAAGACATTTGGATGGCTGAAGCAGACCTGATCTCTCTCTAACCTGTAGCACACAGGTCAGTACGATTCAGCAGGCACCAATTGTAAGTGACCACAGTTTCATTTCATATGCTATTTTTCCCACTTATGTGGAAGTGTAAGACTTGGCTATGCCCATACATACTTTTTGTATTTTTAATGCAAGTGATGAATATTGTGAACTCTATCCATGTAACACTGAAATCAGCTGACAGGAAGGGTATTTGCTATGAAAATATATTTTCAAGAGAGAGGTGGGACCGTGCAATGTAAGGCATGAAAGAACTAAACAGAAGCTTTTTAATGTTGCTAAAAATATAGTAACCTTTGAATGATAATTTTTTTTTTTAGGACACTGAAACCAAAATATGTTTAACTTCTCGGATGAAGTTCAGTTTTAAAACTCCAAGTTCAATATTAAACTGTGTAGGAGGATTACACACACACACACACACACACACACACACATACACTCCAATATTTTTTGTAAGTGTGAAAGGCAGTTTACTTAAACCCTGTTCTGGTGTGCCCACTGTGCATAGGCAGGCCCTAAGTATATGATCCACTAGCCATTTCTCCCAGAGAATCTGTACATCTGTTTTATTAGTTTTGTCATATGCACACCTGACAAAGAACTTCAATGGCTTAAAAACTGTTGTCTGGCAAACACATAATGGATGAAGCTTATTTTGAATCTAAGGAAACAAAACCCATCGTCTGTAAGGTGAAAATATTAAGAGCAGTATATGGTGCTAGCTCACAGAAGATACCTAGTGCATGGTCTAAACAAACTTCAGTTTATTAATATGACAAACACTAAATTATAGATAGCTCATATTGTAACTGTTGCCTCTGGTTTAGCATGCCTTCAATACGGTCACTTTTGTGCACAGTTTTAGATTCTACTTGGTTTTGTTTTAAACTCAGTGTAGTTTGCAAGCCGTGTATGATATGTGTGTGTGTAGCTATAGCATATGGTGTTTATGAGCCTTTAATCTTTCTTCACTTAAGGCAGCAATGCCCCCCTCTGCAGTTTACAGTGTTCCATCTGCGTCACTTGTCTTGAGTTGTAGATTTGTATCGTGGCAGAGTATAGAAAAGGTGTCTTCAATCTTCTCGTGACAGCTGCACAGCATTTTTCTACGCTGACAGTCCCTGTCAAATCAACAAACCTGCTGCTTCCAGTGCTGCTGATTTTCCATAAGGCATTTTAAAATGCCCAGTATTCAGTGTGGGCAGTTGCTACTTCCCATCCAAGTTGCCTTTATATCACTGCAGAGATTCAGCCAAGGATAGGCTCAACCTGTCCTACAGCACTGTAGTACTCTCTAATAAGGTGAAATACAATGTTTTGAAAATGCATATTCATGTGTGTCCCTAATAGCCTAATGATCATAAAATTTGTTCAGGCATGTGGAATACCTAGATAAATCCTTGGAATAGCATGTTTAGTCCTGTGCATTGTCTGACCAGGCCAATCGTAACTTTCATTTATAACTGTGCCATATTATATCAACAAATATTCAGCAGAAGAGGGCCTTCAACTCAGGTTTTATTGCATTCTAGTCTTTCTTCTCCTATTTTTTTGTATTGCAAGTTTGGCTGATACATAGAAAATTTATGATGGATCAAAATGTTCACATCAGAAGAGTTTAAAAATAAGAAAACCTTAGCCGGTCCAAGAGGCAAAGGGAATGGATTCTTAATTACGTGCACTTCCTTTTTATTACTGCTATCTGATTTAAATCTCTAAGTCAGAGCTCTAGACTGACAATGTAAGTATTTTGAGTAACATTCTTTAGAATAAGAAAAATTGTAAGAGTTGTATTAAGTAAAGAAGACAGAGAAAATACAAAGAGATTGTAAACTTTTATCTGTCCCTACATGAAAATGTTTTTCACTGAGAACTGTAATAAACAGAAGTAATCTTAGTTCTGGCATGATAATTCTCCTCTTTTACTGCAGGGTGACTCAACCCACCTTTTTATCTCAGAGGAAACAATACGAAACTAGAGAAATGGCCTTTGAGAGAAAAACTGTATCACCAGTCAAGAGTTTACATGAAGATGTTTTCCTTTATACACTTATCAAGAAGTTTTTGTGATGGAACTGAAAAAACATACAATGTATGTTTTATGTGTATGTTTAGTGTAAAGCTATTTTGCATCAGAAAATAGGCTTCATAGTAGTTGTTAGATGGGCTAATACAGGAGAGGCTGTAAGTTTTGCATCACATAGATTTTAACAGAAAACTATGATTTATAGCAGTCTGTTTTCATCTGTTGTGTTTTCTCTAAGTTGCAGTTCAAGAACTAATTTATACATTGCACTTCTGTTAGAATCTTGGCTTCCAAAATGTTTTCAGGAATTGTAGTAAGCACATGTCACTGTTAATTAACCTTAAAGACAAGACAATACAATTCCTCTGTAATCACAGAATGATACTACAGAGTCTTTTTAGCCACTGTCGGCTTTAACTTTTAAATTAGTTTTAGAAAATAGAAACATGATTTAGTAAGTCACATTGAAACTTGAAATAATTGAAGTGGAAACTATTTGGCCAGTAGCTAAATATTCTTCATTAACTGCTGGTAATGATTAATGTGGTAGGCAAATTATTACTGACTTTATTTCCAATGTGTCTGTGTATTTCTATGACAAAATTCAAGCTTTTCAAGGAAATGAAGGAGCAAATCCACAAATACAGAAAATAATAATTTACAATTGTATAATACTTATTTTAATAATTTAAATATTCCTTTCTCTGCAAGGAAAGGTTATTGTGCATTTCTTGCTATGAACCAAGGTATTGGGGGTATGTCTTTTTTTTTTCAATTAAACTGTGTAAGCAAACTGATAAGTCATATTTTTGTGCTTGACCACATAGACAAAGCAAGAAATTATAGGTATTATGTAAATATTAAAATTTTTGTCTAATACATGAAAGCATCCAAAGGGGCAAAGGCTGTCAAATTTGATAGAAACAACCTATTTTTTTTAAATTTCTTTTTGATGTGAATGAAGACTGAAAACTCCTCATGTGAATGTGCTTCCATACAGTAATCAATCTGATTGGTCATCAATAGATAATCTTTACTGGATTATTGTCTTTGTATCACATGGATACCGAAGGAGCTGATGTGTAGCAGCTTGCAATGATGTGCATGCCCTGTATAAAGTTTTCCACAATATTAAAAAAATGTCTCTGTTTTAACAGTTATTCTTTAAGAGGAATTGTAAATGCTCTATCAAACCTAAGCTACGAAAGAAAAGGTCAAAAGCCAGGTTAGATACAGAGGATACAATGAAAAAATCCCATCCTATTCCTGTTAAAATAATGGGTGTGAGTGCAATAGAGGAAGTTCTTTGTTTCTTTCCTATTAGTTACATACTAGGAGCTTTCTGGGGCAAAATCCTAGCTTTTAAGTTTCCCAGTAATTTTTCTTTATGTACTATTGGTAATATATATAGTCTACATAAAAAAATAGTAATATTAGACTCATGTAGATATTAAGTGTGTATGCTGCTTTTTGTGGTAAAGGCTAAACTGATGTGGTTACAGCTGCAGTTGCTTGAGACTGTTAATTCTCAGTGATATTAGATCAAAGCAACCATAACTATGGCATTTTTACTAAAAAAGGAAAGAAACAGTATTTAAAGTGAAAGCTTAGTATTTGTGGAATGTAAAACAAAATCAAAGAGCTGCTCCAATCATCACAAGTTCTGCAGCAGTCTTACACGTGACTATATCATCTGCTTCAGATGCTCCCAAAAACCTTTGAAATAACGCATGATCTCTTTAAGCCATCTGCCCACATGAAATTTACTTTTGCAAACATCTCTTGAGTGTCAGATAATTAGATGAAAGTCCTTTGATGACCCAGGTGGAGAAGAATAGTTTATGGTTTACTATCAATTGTGGAAATTCATGAGATATTTGTAATTTCTTAAACTGAGAACTGACTTGTTAATAACAGCTTTAAACTGATTGCAAGCCTACAGGTCTTTCCAAAATTTGACTAGTTCTGAATTCCAAGTGCCAAATACTGAGCACTTTTATTTCAGTATTATTTAAGTGTGGCTCAGTGGATTGTCTGTTAAGTTGACCTGATCCCTGTCCTGAGCATGAGGCAAGGAGGGTTTTCTTGAAGACAGTAAGAATGGAGAAGGCCAGGACTGCATGAGAGCATGTTTCTCAGACCACAAAATGAGAAATTGATTGAAACAGTCTGCAATACAAAATTACAGTCTATTATATTTATTGAATTCTGTTATGCAGAGGTTATTGCAGACTATTTACCAAAGCTAAACTTCTGATGAGAATCTTGATTTATGCAAAACCAAACCAAAACAACCAACCCTTCCCCCAGATTATACTATGCATAACGTACTTCTCAAGATATTAGCAAACTTAAAATGATCACTGAATTCATTCCATCAACTCAGTAAACTCTAAAATGATCATTGAATTCATTCCATCAACTCTGTCCTTCCCAAAAGTGCTGAGCAGGAATGAAGAGTGATAACAAATCAAGTAGATATATGCATCACTAATCCATACAGCTCAACTCTCCTTTAAATGTAAATTCCAGAAAGGGACCTGCATTTTCAAAGATGCATCAAGCTCCTGCCAACTGGTGTTCCTGCATTCAGCTCATTTAAAGATTAGCTGTAAACTTCAGAGAAGAAAGAGAAAGACTTGATGCCTGCAGGCATAAATATAGTAAGACATTAGAATTTTTTCCTTTCCTTTTTCTTGGAAGCCTATGAAATTGAATGTGGCATATAGACGTGAATTCTTCAATTACTAGCATCTACCTGAAACCTTTGCTAAAGCATACATTGCTTTCAAATTTGCTTCTTGCAAGGAAAAAAAAAAAAAAAAAGAGAGAAAAGGAAGAAAAGAGAGAGAGAAAAGGAAGAGAGTTTTGGAATGTGTAAGAAATAAAGCAATATATTTGTATCTGATACAAACTGCACTTATGTTGCTACCTTCAATAATGTAAATCTAAAATTAGTGAACTGGAAGGGGTTTTGTTTGTCACTGAGATTACACTGGTCAGAAAGAACAGGCTGTGTTAAAAAATACTGTGAATCTGGATTTGGGACTTCTGTTATCAGGCAAAAGTGCTGTGCCCACAAAATACAAAGAGTTGTTCTGATATAGAATCACACTGTTAATTCAGAGTACCGAATTTTTATGGTGTAACTTTTCCCTTGACAAATAACAAAGAAGATGTTGTTAAACTGTACAACTGTAGTTATTACATTTTACCTATCCAATGTCCTTGTAGAGATGGTAGAAGACCAGCATAAACTTTGGCTAATTTGAAACAAATATATTCATATTTATACACAGTCCCATTGATATTGTACTTCTTAGTGCCCCCCTCTGATCAATATTAATGATTAAGAAGCCACAATCTTAGAAAAAGTGGCAGAAGTAAAAAACAATTTGGGCTTCTGTAGGAATCAAAAATGTAGTAAACAATCATATTCCAGAAAGGTAATTTCAGAGATTAATTACATGCTAATGAAAATAATTTTCTCTCATATATACATATACAAGTAGTGGAACAGGTAAAGAATAAAATTTATTATATTATTTTTAACATTTTATATCTATTAAGGAAATATTGATGAAGGCTGTTTCCACATACTCCGAGTCAAGTCTGGTTCTGTGCAGCTTCAGTGGAATACTCCTACCTGCCTAATATCTAAGCAGCCTGGTCATAAGGTATTAGAAGCCCAAAAATTAGCACTGCAATATGTACCTTTTAGCCTGTGAAGTGGAAGACCGAATCCCACGCTAAGAACATACACTCCTGCAGGCTGAGCAGGGACACAGATGCAGGACCTTCCCCGGGGCTCGGCGGAGTTGGACGCTGCGATGCTCAGTGGGCCCACAGCACTGCAGCTCACCTGTGCTCTCAGGGCTCTCAGAGGCACCTGCTGAGCGCTGCTTCTACCAGGGGGTGCACCAGGGTGTCTGGATTGCAAGGTACAATGGCAAGCAAGAACATCTGCATCTGTAGGTCTATCTGGCAGCAACTTTAACATTTCAAGTCGATTTTTTTCTTTGGTATCGATAATAAAATATTTACAAGAAAAAGTAGAAAAGACCAGCACAATACTGTAAAAAAAAAAAAAAATTTGAAAATATAATCCTAATGCAGAGCTATAGACAAATGTGATTCTTATATATAATCTGGGTATGTCATATTGAGCGTATTGAACACTGTCTAAGATATATCACTCTACAAGATGTTTTTTGAGAGTGTTCCATGGTCTGCATTACAAATGGCAAAATAAGAACTACTCCATGCTTCAGGGGGCAAACAAATAATTTTTTTTTTTTTAAACAAGAATCAATGTGCCAAGGAAGATATATAAAATAAAGCCAGGAGAGCAATAGAGTAACTAGTCACAGAATGCAAACATAATTATTATGGTAGTACCAACTAAGAACTTTTCCATTCAAGAGCAAAGTGACAAAACTGATAAAATCAAATATTTGTACAGTTGCTGATACTAATAATTTTTATGCCTTTTTTTTTTTAATGTATAAAGTATCACTGTAAATTGAGGTTGCCTGGGATATTTTAATTTCTTTACATTCAGAACTCTCACTTTAATCTTCTTCAAACAGTTCATGTTCTTACTTTGGAGATTTTGGATTTTGGAGATTTTTTTGCAAACCCAGGATAGTAAGAGTGTGGTTTAATAGTTTAATACTAATGATATACAGACAGCTTCCAGTTCACCTATTCAAAACTACAGGTGAAGGAGATTCCTTTTATTATTTATTGATTAAGTACTTCAGCATATTAAAGAGGAGGAATGATTTATTGGAGCTACTAATCATGCCCCTGTTTTAACATACAATTTGAGCTTATTTTATGAAAATTCTAGAAATCAACACCACTATCGTTGTGTGGGATATAAAAAAATACTAACAACAAAAAATACAGAACAGTTAGAATAATACCATTTCAAATATTTACATTTTTTACAGTTAGAAGCATTTTTCCAAAACAGCACAAATCTTGTAGAGATATACACGTCTGTACTAAGTTTGCTGTACTAAGTTAATGTATTTGCATGATGAGAGAAAGATCAGAATATGACTCACAGTAATCATACAAATACATAAAACTTATTTTTCCCAACATAAAGAGTACCATTTCAATGAGTTAACAAATGTGTTATTCCAATGAAGCACATAGCCAGTGTGTTAATTTTCATAATATAAGTCTTTACAGTTTATAAAGATATGTATGTTTGAAAGAGTTTGCTTCAGGCCCTTTTTTCAAGACACATCGACTCCAAATGCATTAGTGCCAGTCAAAGGAATGATTAACCATTCTGTAAAATTTTGCATTGTGCTCTCTGAAGTAAGAATACAATTGCTCTAAAACAGTGCTGTTAACAAGAGGATGGGGACGCCCTTTGGATTCATGTAAACATCTCTCCCTCCCATCACTTCTAATGCAGTAGAATCCCTTGGTTTGGTTAAAATAAAAATTAGAAGACATAATTCGGGAAGGAAGATTTAGAAATCTTTCAACTTTTTGTAATTCAGGAAGAGGGTCCTTGATTAAAGTATTGCCATCCACTATATGAATCTGATCCAAACTGAAATGCTTAAGCCACTTTTCCATATGAACATCATATAGACTTCTCTGAATAGCTTTGTATTTGGTATTAAGCACTCCATTCTTAATAACAATATCTTCAAAAAGCTGAACAGGCTTGTGGCTTTCTACTCTGTTGTAATATACTTGAGTATAGTCAGATATAACTCTCTCAGTGGGATCTCTTAGAATGAGCAGCAGTTTAATGGAGCTATTCATGTCATGAATTCTTCCTGGAGCCTGTGGTGATGTAAAATAGCCTGGTGTTTTCTCAATTGTTATTTGATTTCCATAAGAAAATGGCATCAGATTTCTATACCAGTCTATTCCTTTCACATAATTTTCATCCCAGTCAAAGAAGTGGACTTCTGTAGCTGCTACCACAATATTAGGATGAATATCCAACATTTCCAGCAAAGCCCTTGTCCCTCCTTTACGAACTCCTATGATGATTGTCTGAGGTATTTGTCGGCTCGTGCCAGGAGGTCTCACCTGTGCTGAATAGTGTTCACTTTTATTGCTGAATAATCCTACTTGTGACTTCAGTGTTTCCAACAGTGCCCCATTCTCAACAGGAGCACCCCGAGCATGAGTCAGCAGAAGATAAGCTGACACTAGTAGGAAGGCCATGTGGAGAGGAATAATTATTTCAAGATAACGTTATGCTTACAAATGAAAGAATAGGTAAGTCCCCTCTTGAGATGGTTGGCAGAACCCGTGGTAAGGACACATCAAGTTTCTGAAGCATCTACAAAATAAAATAAGACAAGTCAGTATTTCCAAACCCATCATCAGCTGAAAATTCAACTCACAATTCAATTCACAAATCTAATTTGTGATCCCAACCGAAAATTTATAGTGAAGTTATTTGCTTTCCCTGATTTTATTACAGAAGGGCAAGAAGAACCCCACATGTTTTTTCCCGTTACCCATGGGTGACCAATGATGGATACTAACCATTCAACAGCTTTGATTTCTTCTGATTTTAAATTCCTGACCATTAGTCGCTTGTTTTGATTTTCCTAATTGTCTTACATATATACACACACTTCTCTTTTTATAAATACCATACCCATTATGATATTAAAAATAATTCCAAAGTACAGTTGAATGTCAATGCCTTTCCTTAAATTGCCTGCTAGAATATTATATCCTAATCTAACTAACAGACCTGGATGGTTGAGCAACCATTTGGGTTCTAGTGAGATATGAATCATTTAAAAAAAGTTCTGTTTAGATACAGCAAACAAAACACAGGCAAAATTTTGAAACCTGAGCCCTTTAGAGCAGAAAACTGTGTGTCAAAGCAAGAATAAAGTGACTGAGTTGGATCAACCAGGGAAAAAAATAAATCAGACAGTGGATTCTTTTCAACTATCTAAGTGTTGTGATGCATAGTCATGTTGTGATGGAAAAATCTTGGCAAAAATTAGGTAATATTCTGCAGTTACTCCAAAACTCCATCCATATAAGAGACAATTGGATGCTTTCTGGGTACTTAAAAACATCTACAGGGAATCAAGTCTGTCTGAAGTTAACTTCTTTTACTTAATCCATGTAGCATATGATCATTTTAAGAATTGGTGAATGTTAATTATCTTCAAAATTTGTAAGAACTTTAGGAATGCAGGTATGTGCCCATGCAAATGTAAGCGAAAGAAAATGTCTCTGTAACTTGTTTTGCTGACATTTGAAATCTTTTGCATAACATGTGTGTATTATTTAAAACAGATTGCTTACAAATGTGCCATCACAACACAAATAAAAAATTCAGATCAATGCAACACTTGCACTGGAACCACCGTTCTTGGGTTGCCAGTTTCTATGTCTGAAAGTCTTAGAGCACAAATGCTCACTGAAAGGATTCTTGGGTTTCATTCCACTTCTGAGCAATTACAGGATTTTAAGACTTGTAGTGTAGAATACATTTATAACTTGTTTTGTTTATCAGTGTAGAGTGTGGAAACAAGCTATTTCATAATGTGAAGCAGCAGTCATTTAAAAAACAATAACGATTTTTGGAATCTATTTGAGTTATGGTTCATATTTTAAAGTAGTCTCAGAAATGCTACAACTTTAGCTCCTTCTTCAGTGTCACTGTCAGTTAGTCTTTTTCTGACTATACTGGTCACAGTACTTTGTCTCTTAGAAACAACCTTAGAAAACACAGCCAATTCCCATTTGTCATGGCCCTGAGAAACATTCAATATTTCTATTTAAAAATTGTTTACTTTGAGGCTTATTTTACAGACTTAAAGATTTTAAATTTTTTATAACAGGCCAGGCAATGCAGCAGATTCAATAAATCTATTTTCTAAATCTTATTAAAACCTACTCCAGCTTTTTGGGTATCTAGGGAATGACTCTTGTTAGCCTCAGTGAGTGCTAAACTCACAGATAGATAGCAAATATTAACCCTCAGATTGTCATTTAAAAAATAAACTATGACCTTTAGTAAGGAAATCTGTGGAGAGGATTCCCTGTTATGTCCAAGCAAGACCTAAAGGGCAACTGCTTCTTCAGAAAGAGCGCAGTTTCAACTAGGAGAAGTGTGTAAACATACAATTACTAAATATTGGAAAAGTCCAAGTACAGATTGGTTTTGTAAAGGCAGACTGCGGAAAATACTGTTCTCCTTTACCAACTGGAATGGAAGTTTCATTTTAAAGATCACAAGTTTTTTACTAAGAACTGCACATGGAAGTTCTATTTGAAGTTCTCAAGAGCAGACTACACAAGTATTTCTATAGCAATTACAGGAGGGAAGAACAGGTACGTTTATACCAAAACCATTTGTATTTACTATTCTTTTGGATGACAAATTCGGGAAGTAGCAAACATGCTATTTAGTGCTGCAAGGAAATAAAATACATTCTTCTATAATGGGAGCTGGGGTTGGTTTTGAAAAGCTCCATAGAATGTACACCATGAAATATGAGGCATCACACCCCGAATGACTCCTGAAATGCCACCCTTCAAACAAGTGACTCTGCTTTACTAATTCCAAGCCAAATTTTTGATGAATCACGAGGTTCCTGAACGGTTCAGTCTGAGTAATGGTAGAGCTATGCATAAGATGGTCTCTGAAGTAGCAACATATGGCAGCACAGCTGCTTTCCAGAACTGTGATGCCACTAGGCTGGGATTTTGGAGCGGGGGGCAAGGGAGCAGTTAATTTTTCTTGTAACCTGTTCTGAAATCCCAGTGTCAATTTACATTCCACACACTGTCGTTTTTAAATTAAAATTATTTCAGGAAGATTGAGGAAATGTTTTTGTAAACACCTTACCATTTTTTTCAGCTTACCTCATTTGTGCAAATACAGCACATTAAACATTACAAATGCATGTACACCTGTATATAATATTTTGAACTAAGGCAAGGCTAGCCTGAAAGTCTGCCAAGCAAGGAATGACTTGCAAATACCAAGGTGGAGACATACAGTTCATTATCTGATTTAAATTCCAGAACTGTTCTATCCTGAAACAATTTCATGAACTGATTCTTGATAAGTATTTTAGACAACTTTACTTAAACAGAAAGAGAGCTATTTTTAGAGTTTTTGAGAATCAGTATTCTTGAGACTATCTGTTAACTGAAGGTTAATAGTTTAAATTAAAAAAACAGAATGGAAGAGAAAAAAGCATGAATTTCTCTGAAATAAACTAAATCCAGATTAAAAAAATACCAGAAATCTTTGAAACTGGGGACTCTGCAGTAGAATAGACAGAGATATGTTCTTTTTAGGTCTGGTGACTGATAGATGAAAAAATGCTCACACTCAATTTTTTATTTTATTTAAAAAACCTCAAGACACTAATATTATTTTATCCCTAAATAACTGAGTATTTTCTGGCTTCATGCACCTGGGAATCAGGTGCAAATACTGAAACCCAAAGAGGCTGAGTGAGAAATTCCTATTTTTTATTTTTTATATTTTTATATTATATAAAATTTCCTATTTTATATTTTTTATTACTGAGGAAAGACTGGTCTTCCAAAATATTATCAGGTTCACACTTGATGTGCGCGAGAGTCTGTTTAATTTAGCATCTAAAATCAACATTTCTCTATATAACACACTTAGAAAGCAAGTAGCAGAAGAGATTCTGCATTTTCTATGGATCAAAGTATTAGTAGCATTTTTAAAAACAATTATGGTAGTTTACCCATTTGTAATTAATTAGTTGTTTTACAAATTTCTTAGAGTCATTGGTAGAACAAAACCTTACCCAGGTAATACTACCAGAAATAATCAAATTCAGAATGTGCTCTAAAACTGGTGCCTAAACAGATAAAAATTGCCTTTGGGAGCAATTCTATCAGAATAACATTCCAGCTTCAGCTTAAGATATTTGATTGATTTCGATGGAGTTCTAAGGTGTTAGATCCTGTGGTTAAGTTATAATTGCTACATAAATGTAAAGGTTTTAAAGATGATTTATCATATATAATTGGAATGTTATTTGAATAATTTTTGTGTTGCTTTTATGCCTGTATGCAATTAAATGCACATTTTTAGAAGATATGAACTGCTTTTTATAATGAAAACAATACATTTTACAGTGCTGCACTGCACACTCTTTGAATCTGAGAAGACATTTCTTAGGAAATTAACCCCATGACACATGTTCAGAACTATAGTGCCTTATTACATGCTTTTTCCCAATTATTTGGTGGTGTTGGTGTTGCTTAGTAACATAGGGATCATCAACAGATATGATACTTATTAAGCAGAAATGAAGTTCAGAAATAAATTCATGCTGCAGATAGGACTAATTAAGTAAATAATACCTTGGGCTTCTGTTTGTTTTACTTTTTTAAAACCTTAAACTAGACTGAAAAAGCTACTATACAGGCTGAAAAATCATTTTAATATTGCAGAAATGTTCTAAAGACCCTTAAATGATGCACTCTACTCTAAAAAATCTTCTAAGCAGCATATGATTTATCTTTCTTTGTGGTAAGTACAGCATCATAGGGTAAAGCTAACTGTATTATAATGACTAATTTAGAATACTATTAGTTCCTAATAATACTTCCCACTACCTGTAATGCTTTTCACTGGAGAATTTAGCAGCACTCTGTGTTAATGGTCTGTCTACACCTTATTAAGGCACCGTTGTCATCTCACAGGAAATTGCAACTGACCCACACGCAGCTCCAGTTCAGAGTGCAAATACTTTGGAAAGTCAGGGTTAATGTGCTCTGCTCAAGGTCATATAACAGATTTATAGTCCAGCCAAGAATAAAAACCCCAGGGCTTCCAATTCTCCTTCCAATTCCAACTTTGTGCCATTACACAGCACCCTCTCACACCTCTTGTGATACTTAGATTACACGCTGAACTTAAAAGCAAAGAGATTCCTCAATGTTTCACCATAACATTCAAGTATTTTGTGGAATACAGCAGTTTCTTACCATTTGCTCCCCTCAAAACATTGGAACCAAACTACAACAGGGGGAGGTGGTCAGAGCAAGTATAACAAAGCACCAAGTTTTGCCTTGATTTTAAAAAATATATTTGGATTGGAAAAAAATGTACTGCTTATCCTATTAATTCCTATTAAATATCAACTCATCCCAACATAGAGATCAATCACTGAGAAGAATACAATTCAAACATGTTAAGGTTTACTTGCACACAAATTTGTAACAACTCAATTATATCTCTATAATTAGGAACATCTCTAATGCTGACAACATAGAAAAGCTACAGCTCTAACTATTCACAACCAAAGGTTCTATAAGGTGAACTGATTCAGAAATCTTTTTGGAAGACAGTCACACTGTGACGGCAGTTAGACCAGTGTAAAATATCCACATACAGACTGGATTTATGTAATAGATAATTCTAAAGAACAGCAACATTAATAAAATTCTAAAAGTTTTCGAATATCTGAAATCGGGCTGGTGATTTTCCTTTGGTAAAACTAGAGCTAGTTACATAGCATAATAAATGCAAATCTGCACTCAGTATGGCTTAGACATTTTTAAAAAACAGGCAAATGAAATATCCAGGGTGTGTAGGACACATTGCTTAATACAATCCAGTATCAATTTATTCAAATCCAATAAAGCAATGACTAATTCTCTTAATTCTAGGCATTAAATATTAGAAGTAATACTATCATCGAAAGGCCTCTTCGTAATACCTTAATTCTAATTTACAGTATCATTTGTGAAATAATTGGAGATTTAAAAATACTTGGCACATGTCCAATGGTTGAACAAAAAAGTATCCTCTTTAATATTAAGTGGAAGGAAGCAGTTCAGCTATTTCTATCCACACAGCTCTGATATGCTTAGACAGAATCAAGGAGACAATGAAAGCACATTTCTGATATGAAAAATATTTAAAATTTTGAAAAGGCTTCCTATGTAGAAAAAATTGCGGGTAAGCCTTAATTTTATTACAAGCAGTGCCATTACTTCAGGTTTATGTTAGGGTGAGTTAAATCAGAAATAGGTGGGATTGAATAGCTTTAGAGCTGTGCCCTAGAAGTGCAGTCTGATTCAGGAGGATCCCAAATTAACTATTCCATGAAACTAAAGACTGTGTATGTAATGACAGTTATCCCAGCAAATGATAACCCTTTATCTTTAGATAGGGCATGAAACTTTTCTGCTGCATTTACTCTAGACTCCACTGCCTTTAAGTGTAATAACTAAATAACATTCCCAATATGTCATTAGTGGGCTTTATCAAAATCAGTTAGGAGAGTTAAGTCAGTTCCCACCAATGTACATGGCATGGACATGAAGAACTTCCCACCTGTAGTCATGAAAAATGTCTGCTACAAAGTGGAGAAAGCAAGAAAGGTTTAGAGGCAGTAAAATATGCCATTGGTGTTTTGTAACAGAGCTGCAAGCTGAGCTCCACTGGACCCTGGTCATACAAGGGGTAGAGGATGAAGCACAAAAAGGACCACAGATCCAAAGTCAAACCAATATTGCAGCAGCTCATACTGAGGATACAGAACCTTAAGAGTCTTGTATGCTTTAAGAATTTTGCTCACTTTAATTTTACTCAAATTATGGACATATTTTTAATAGGGACATGTACTGAGAATTCCTAAATGAAGCACTAATTAAAAACCCATGATCCCACAGACTGTCCAGAAGTGATGTCTTGCTATCATAACTCCAGCTAATGAAGGAGTTTAAAGGTGTTTCTTTAAGCATCAATACAAAAATACATTATCCCAAAGAAAGATGAAGACATTAGCATTATGAAGTCCTAATATCAGCAGTGAATTTATTTGCATGAACCTTTTCTAATGACACTGCAGTTTTATAACAACCTACACTTACCACCTTACAGAAATAAAAAAAGGAATAAAAAAGAAAATAGCTATTTGGTGAATAAAGATAGGAGCTGCAAAGTAACAGCAATTGGCTGAAGGCTTCTACCAGCTACACAGGCTACAATGGATAAAAAGGAAAGCTAAGAAAGGTTAGCATAAACTATAAACACATTAAATCGTTGGCAGGTGATAGTAGCAGATAGAAGTTTTGAAAAAAATTTATTTCCCTAAGGCTAGCATTACATTTCCTAATTCCCTTTTCTGATAACTCAAGATAGAAAATTGCCTGATGATAGTATGACTGCAAATATATAGCAGTCATATTACCTTATATATGGTAATATATACTGTATAAACACACAAATAAATTTCTGAGGTAAACAAACCTTCTCCATAAGTATGCAGCCTACATACTTATATTTTATGGTATCTTTCAAAAATATCGTATTCAAACCATCCGCATAGAAGTTACTGAATTACAATTTCATAAAGGTCTTTAATATGTTTAGTCCATAAAGTCAGGTACATTCTAGGCATATGTCTAAATAGACATAGAAAGAAATTCAGTTCCTATTAAGATGTAAAGCATAGATTATGGTCAGATAGCACAGATGAGAAGGCCAATTTTATTTGTCTAATCACTCTATTACACTGGCATATTTCAAATGGAATTGCACCACCATTTTGTTGACCTAAACTTACACCTCTAATTGTTAATTATACATCTGGATTAATATAAATTGAAGTAACAAAGATGCCATATCAGATCTTCAGCCAAATAAGCAGTAGCAGTAAAGGTGCAAGAAGTAATGATGTGTGGCTGGTAACCAGCTTTTTAAAATATTTCTACAGCACAGTAACAAGGTGAAACTTCAGCCTCTCTGCCTCTAGTATAATTCATTGAATACTATTAATTTTCCCACACTCGTTGTCACAAAGAACACCTTAATACTCACAGATGTTTAGGAATTAAAATTAGAATTTGATGTAGAGCATTTATGAGAGATATGTCTTTCAAAGGAAACGATTCCTCAGAGGGTCAGAGATGGCACAAGAAGCATTTGATAGGGATGAAGACAGGTTAACTCTCTGTGGTACAGAACAGCAAATTCCTACAGGAAATCCACGTCAAGTAAGTGACCCTAGAACCTGCTATGCTCTTGTAAAAAGCGCAGCTTCCTGGCATTAAAAAACCAGCCAACCAAAACCACAAAAAATCCTACCAACCCTCCCAAAACCAACCAACCAACCAACCAAAACAAAAACAACAAAACCCATAAAGCCCTGCTAATCTGAACTGGTGGGGATTCTAAAGCATAACAACTCTGAGGACTCCAAAAAGATTGTCTCACAGGAGAATTTTTCTGGGCAGAACTTGTCAATATTACACTTTAGGTTTTCAGCACTGCCGAAAGCTCCCACTTTCAGACAGTGGCAGCTGCACGGGGAGCTGCCTAAAACAGCCAGGAGTGACATGTGAGGAAATGGCCAGGGAGAGATGCAGCCAAAGTCCTGCGGGCAAGGAGGCTCCCTTGTCCCCACCTGGAATGCTGTCCAACAGCCAGGCACTTCAGACAAGTCTCATGAGCCAAGGTCAGTATCTTACCCTCTGCTTATATCTTTTTAAATAACTTTTCTGAGGCTCTGGCATTAGTCTCTGGGAAGTAGTTATATGATGTTGACTGATAAGAATTGCTGCATTGGGTCCTATATAATTGCTGCATTTCCCCATCATACAAGGCATGAAATAAACTGATCCTACCCTTGGTTATAAGTCCTGTTACCCAACAATCAGCTGATTGGAGACCTTCTAATGTCAAATTCAAACACTAAGAGAAGGAGCCAACTTCTTGGCTCAGGAATATACTGTAAAGCACAGGTGTAGGGTGAGCTGAGAATTCACCTGCAATAAAACAAAGCAGCTGGAAGGTCCATCAGAGCTGAAATGTCTTGGCCTTGTAAAGGATGACTGAACAAAATTTAAGAAAAAAATAACAGCTCAGGAGCAATTTTTTTTCAATGAGTGAATAGAGAGAACAGAGGATGTGAGGGAATATAAAGAAACTTAAATCATAAGTCATCTAGACAATTGACTTAACACTGAAAATTCAATTTTGACATTTTGAGTACTGTCATAGGCCCTGATAAGAGGAAGATCAAGATACAGATCAGAGAAAAGGTGTGAGTATGAATGTTTGATAAAATAATAGGATTTGCAAAACTAAGAAATGTACTCAATCCACGCAATCCACTCAGAGTTCAGATATGCTGAGAGACTTCAGGCATCAAAGAATCAAAAACTATACAAAGAAGGGCATCATCTTTCTCTGTCTTTCCTCAAAGTAAACAAACATGCACGACTTCAAGTCAGAGCCCACAGAAAGCAACTACTTAGCAATTCTTAACACTGATTAATAAAGATAGTAGTAAAAAGGCAAAACTCTGTCTTACACTGGTAAACAAATCCATGCTAACAAAGAAGGTAAATATACTGTAATATAGAAGAGACAAACATATTAGAAAAGAAACAAATTGATAAGGTTCTTCTTGAATAGAAACTCAATTAATGCCTTCAACACATCCACTGTCAAACCACGTGCATGTTCAACCCAGCAGATCGCTGTAGAGACACAGGAATGAAAGCAATTGAGAAAACATTTAAAAATGCCTTACAACTGGAGTACAAAACACAAAACAGCCCGGTGTGCAAAACTAATGTGTCTTTTGCACTCCTCCTCAGGCCAAGACAGAGAGTCAAAGATGACAGTTTGAAAATATGGAGTAAGTAAAAGGCAGATTATTTTCTGGCTATTACAGAAAAACAAAAATCAGATCTTTGCTCCTTACCAAAACTGTTCCCACTGCCAAAGTAGCATGTTAAAATGAAGTAAAAGAACATCCACCATTCCAAAGAGTCTGAGAACAGTTAGCTAATACCACACATGTCTTATACTTTTCTCCAGGACTTCTGAGTTTTAGTAGGGTCCTAACTGACTGTTCTTTGCACTACTTAGAAAACTTCTGTGCAGTCCCAATTTTTCAAACTTCGATATATAACCTGTACCTGTAGTCATGTCAGTACTCCAACCAAGGATATATGTATGAATGTCAATACTTCTTACACCTGAGTGGAAAACAAAGCAACTCCCTCTCCTCTTTGCTGCAGTCCAGCCAGTTATTATGACAGCTTCCCTATGCAAAAAGCAACCTCTGCATCTACAAGTTTAAAGTCTCCCCACAAAAACACATTCTGTTGTTAAACCACTGCATCAAACAGCATGGTTAATTCAAGCAGAACATGGTACCTGCCATAGAGCATCACTTCTACCCCATAGCTCAGTGCTATGTTGCACCCAAACAAGCTTTCCACACTTTTCCTTTAATGCTGCTTCAATTCAGATCAATTACAACTTCTCAGAAAGGTTCTTTGATGGCTGAGAGTGCCTACAGCAATTCTTTGGCACCTTTAAGCTCTGTCAATGTTCACCTAAGTCTTTAAGGTAAAGTCATATTTAGGAGCCATCACATACATTCAGGATCAAGACTTTAAGACTTCGAATATGTTGAATTTGTGACAAATGATGAGGATTTGTCACATTAGAAACTGACTAGAAAGAGCCACAATAGATGTGGTCAGAGACTAAATAAGAGCACAGTAAGATTACCTCCCAGGTTCAAATATTTTGTTTGCTGTCTATAAATAGAAGTAAATAATATTTATACTTATTATTTTTTGTTTTAAAATGTAGTATCTATTTGGAAAACATCTATTGCACCTAGATATCTTATAATGACCTTTTCACATTTTTCTCCTTAGATCTGACTGGTCTTACCAGTATTCAGGTATTTGATAAGGCTCTAGAAACTCCTATGGCAGAGGAGAAAGAGGCAAAGGTAAGGAAGGACTCTGATATATTCTCATAATTAACTGCATATTATTAGAGCAATAAAATGTTAGAACGTTCAAAGTCCTTCTCTTAAGAGGAGGTAGGCTGCACAGCGCAAGCATTTTAATTGATTCTAAATCCCCTGATTTCAGCTACTTAAACAGATGGAGTATGACAGTAGACTGGTCTTACAGCATCCCAACAATGGGTCATTTCCCCAAGGACCAATACTTTAAACATAGCATAGAGGAGAAAGGTACCTACACTACCTTGCATTCTCCCTCTCAGTCTTGTTCCTTCCCAAATAAAAGGGAAAAAAATCCCCCAAAGCTGAAAATGTTATTTCAGGTTCAGACTGGCAAAAGAAGTTTACTTTTTCTATAGGAGGAGATAATCAATTTTGTGATCTCTCATTGCCATTTTCTAGCCAAAATTAATTTTTTTCTTATTATATATCTTATTACCCACAACATTCCATGCTGTTCTAGTCCATTCTATTTTTTTTGCAGGGAATTTAAAAACGAAAAGTTGATGATCAGTCCTTGTTTCTTTTTCACCTGTTCTCCATCACCCAAAAAGCACTGTTATATAAAGCAGACATAGGTGTTTGTATGTGGTGGTTTTAAACATAAAATACACATTTTGTGCATCCTGATCCTTGTTTCTCTTGCCTCATAAACACACTTAGCAGTCCCTACGGATGGTGCAATTTAAAGAAAGTCATTATCTCACTGTAGATTTTACTTCTGATTACATTTTTTCCCTGTTTTCAATGCACTATGAGTTTTTCCAGCATGTTAACAGAAGTATTTTCTGCAGGTTTTCTGCAGTATCCTTCATCAGTGTCTTAGCATTTACTTTAAACCATTTGAAGAACAAATGTCAACATCTAAATACCAGTTAAATTTGCAAGTCCAGTGTGATTCATAGAAAAAATCAGAAAGCAAAGCACCAAACCAACACTTTTAAATCAGACTGCCTAAAAGCACATGAAATCAGAAAGATGATCTGCTGCTATTATTCACAGTGAACAGGAGTTTACTCCTTTAGTAAAAGGGAGATGGAGTTGGATAGCACTGAATGTAAGACTGGAGAATCTTAATTCCCTACATAAATGGTGACGTAAACTTTAAAGATGTTGAGCATCTGAGCCTTTTTTTTGTATTTTAGGATGGCTGAGATCTCCACTGAAGGTTGTTTGTTTTCAGGCACTGATACAACAATTTTCCAACTCAACAAGATGGAAGAAACGTATGCTAGCATGTTTAACAATTCTCCGGCAGACATTTGCATCATCCTCCTTCTTTGCTGCTGCTGATGTGTCCAGACCTCCTACCAAATGAGAACTTCAATATTTTAAAAAACCTCACAAATGCAAAGTGGTTTGGAAAGATTAACATGAAAGTTACTTAGGGAAAGAAGATCTCTGCTGGAACTTCCAAATTACTTATACAACCTATCCATCCTTCTGCTCTCAGCTTTTAATACCTTACTCTTTGGCCATTGGTAGCTACAGTGCTTTGCAAAGCATCGTCATAATCCTATATCCCCAGAGTCCAGCTTGTGAAAAATGTATACTTCTGTTTAAAGCAACATCATGTTTTATTTTGTGGCAATAAAAGATTTTTTTTGCATTCTGATTATGAGTGTTCGGTCCTCTTACTCCTTTACCTTAAATATGTGCTCACAAGAGAAAATAAATCTGGATTTTAAATTTAATTTGTTATTTCTGTTTATAGCGTACTAAAAAAGCTAGTGCAAGTAAGCAGTGTAAGCTACTGGTTACTGATGCCAGCTTTGTTTTAAAGCAATGGTAGTAGCTTTTCCTCTCAAAGGAAGAGAGTATTTCTTCTAGAAACTATAAATTGTATATATTATTTTACATTCTTAATGCTGAATTTTCATCTTAGATTTGTAGTTTGACGTTTCTTAGCTAAAATGTTTTCATAGTCATGTCTCCCTTCTTCTTTATGGCATCTGTCAATTTTAATATGCAAAAAGAACATTAATATTAAGAGCAGGTTAAATATCTTTAAAACCCTTTTTGTCCAGGGAGGAAAGTCTGACGTGGGTGTACTTGAAAAGTTATCACACCTATTGATACTATAAAAAGAATTATAATCAAAATAAAAAGTCACTTTGAGTTTATAGATAATAAACAGTTACGAGCAAATTTTTGAGATCAGAATAAAGATGATACCATCAAACAGTATTGAAGTGTCAGCGTGTGAGAAATAAGGAGTTCAAATATTGAATGTGAAAGAGTCTCAATTCCTATATTATGGAGCTTACCAAAATTATATAAGAAATTAGAGTATGTAAAAAAAAGAAAAAAAAAAAAACATAAAATGAAGCTATTTCCCCTGACATTTAAAAAATATAAACAATATAACTGTCATTCACAGTCTGAGAATGTTTCAGACACAAAATTTCACTCAAATATAAAAGTACTAGTAGAAATAAATCAAGTCCAACCTGTTTCATAAAACGTCATGGATCTGCTGTGAATGTATGAGTATGCAAGTATGCAAGAGAAACTGAATATGAGGTACTTAAAACTATAAAATGTAACAGATTTCCACTAAAAGCACCACAAAGTTAGTAGTTAAAGAGAGAAGGAGTGGAAAAAGCAATGGAAGTTATGAAAAGCAAAAAATTAAGCATCTGTAGGCAAAACCATGTTATTAATACTTTTAGTGACCAGAATTAGATTCAATACTTGTGCAAATACACACATATATAGCACACAGAGAAATAAAGAACAGACAGTAATAGAGAATAATGCAGTCTGATTTAAGATTAAATTAGTCGGGTTCATGAGCAATGCAGCTGATGCTGATAAATGTAGATTGTAACAGTTAATTGCAAAAGATAAATGTGTACATTGTAAACAAGTTCAGGATCAAATGTTCAGGTGAAGAAGAACTTGGAATTGTTACAACATATCAGACCTTAAAAAAAACTTAGATTCCACTATAGTACAGGTACAAAGAAAGGCAAAAGTGATAAGGATGGTCTTGTACTGGATTGAAGTGGAAATTGAAAGAATTGGAGATCAAGTTCCACATTTTTTTGTGGCTGGATCAAACATGCCTTGGACAGTGTTGTCATAACAAACTGAGATGGAGTTTGAATTTACTGTTGATTACAAGGTCTCCAAGTAGAGCATCCTCCTCATATGTGGAGTTAATGCTCAGCAGTTAATATGTTCTAAAATTTACACCTCAGCGTTTTCACAGTAATTGCCCCTTGAAGACAAGACTTGAGGGTGAAATCTTTCAGAAGCATTTATGCTGGTCCAATTTTAGTCCCACGGAAATCGTTCATAGAATTACTGACTTAGAAGCAAAGTTATGAAAGTTCTGAAACATTCCCATCTTTTCCTCACCTTGTGCACTTCAGAATTGTGTTTCTCACCTTGTAGTGATATTACAAACACCTCAAATGTCCAGATGATAGAAAAGTGAAGGAAACCATGAAATGGACTGAAATGCTGAGTTGCATTGCTACATCTCAGCAATGAAGGAAATGTTGAATTACTATGCACGTTTAGAAATACATCCAGGTGTTCTGGAGGGATTTTAAATCACAGAGATGACAAACTATCACACAAAATAAATCCTTATGTTGAAAGATAACAATTTTAAAGCTATGAACAATACTAAAAAAATAAGTCACTGATACAAATTTAGAGAAATTACATTGAAAAAAAATAAGGAAATGGAAGATAGCCATGATATGCTAAAATTAAATGAATGAAATAAAATTTTTTAGATCATACTCCCCTTCCCATAAAAACAAACACATATCTTATTTTGCTGAGCAAAGTTGTTACATAGCTTTTAAATTCCATAGACCATGAAAGCTAAATAGCACAGGATGAAAAACAGGTTTACACCGTTTACTTGACTTTCAGATGAAGTGCTGCATTATTAGTGTCTGGGTAAAAAGCAAAGATTCAATGAGGATTAAAAAAATAGCTCAGAAAACAAAGTGTAGGAGTGCACAGGAAATTCTCAGCATCAGTTAATTCAGGACCATGATGCACCATGCATCTCTTCAGAAAAAGATACAGGGTGAGAGTTTCAAAGAAGTCTAAGGAGCTTCAGTTACTGATTCATTTGAAATTTGAATTTCAAATTAGACATGAACACCTAGATCCCTCAGACTTCCTGGGAATCCCTACCCTTAGGATTCTTTGTGAAGCCCTCAAAAATCTCACTGAAAGCTTCAGTTTGATGCACAGCAGCGGACAAAGGCGAGCACACTATTAGTATGCAAAAGCAGCAAGAGAAAATGACAGTACAATTTTAATGTATTTTGGTAAACTAATAGTTCAGAATGACTAGGAACAGTGTGTTTCATTCTGGTCAATCTCTCTCAAAAGAGAGAGGGAGTTCAGAGGTGGCTGTCAACGGAAGATTGCAAGCATAAATAATTTGTTAATATGAGGTGATAGTCAAAAGATGCAGAGTCTGTACTTTGACTGTTACATTAGATAAGTGAACTGGGATAACCCTTGCTCATCTCCTCACAAGTTCACAAAGTATGCTTCAGTGAAACAAAAAGGCAACAAAATTAAAACTGACAAACTTATATGCTCTGAACAATGCACAATTAATCTAGGAGTGTCATTGCCACTAAATATGACTGCAGATCTACGTAACACAAACAAAAAAGAAAGCAAGAACAGCCAGCAAAGGATGTTTTCAGTTGTATTTCAAAATATTTACTTTCTTACATAATCAATGTATTAAAAGAATAGATTTTACAAGAGCTCAAGGGGAAAGAGAATTAATTTTGAAAAATCTACATTTCTAGATTCATAATAACTAGGGGCTGGATCATATAAAAAAATGTAGCAACTTATGAAAGAATTTTACCATAGAAATTTCACATAAATTCTAAAAAATTTTTAATAAGTTTGGATGGGTTTGTTTATTGAGTTCTGTGGAAAGAGGTGCAGAGAAAAATCTCCATTTCTGACTAAATGACCATAGTTTCCACTGTCATTGATTAAAGCACAACTTCTGTGTTTCACTGATTTACTAAAGACAAGGAATTATACAATTAGAGCATACACTTTGACATTGATAGTGAAAGTTAAGTAAGGTTGAATGATTTACAGAAGACAAGTAAAAGGACAGCACCATGCCAGACCAGAGTCACATGCCAGAGGAGAAAAGGCTGCAAATATAAAAACTTGATCAAGGTAACAGAGAAAGTTAGGAACTCAGATGCTTCTACATTTTGTAGATGCCAGGGCACAAAATAACATGATTGAGTGATTAAAATTAAGAGGGTATGTGATAACAGTCACAGTTCTTTTAATTTCAGTTTGCAAGTCATCTAGATACTGACCATTTTCACTGATCTGTAGACTCTTTCTGTTGCCTCATATCCACATCACAACACCGAATTCTAGACCTCTTTCCTCAGATCAGACCCCACTAACACAGAGAGCAACAAGCACCTGACTTGGCTTCTAAACTGTGGTCTCTGTAAATAATCCTTATATTCTTCCTGCTTTTTTGCTTGGATGGCATTAATTCTTGGGCAGTTTCTAGCCCATCAAATCACACTCTTCTGTGCAGCACTCTTAGCTAGTCAACAATTACACACCTGGGATTTGCGCAGTTAAACATTTCTCTCTTTTTTCTACTTGTGCTTGTTCCTATTAAACTGCAGCCTATTTTATTCAAATTTCTGGAATATAGCTACAACATCTTGACATCCAGTCCTGTTCTCCAGTATGCTTGCAGTCTTCCTCACTTAGAGCCACCCTTGTCTCCTTCATTATTCAGGTAATTAATAAAAGACACCACCTATTGTTTTTCCCATGCTTAAAAATTGTGCAGTCCAGTGTAGCTACCTGCCAATAAACACTGAACTCTTCAGCCCAAATCTCATTCAAGATATATTAAAAAGAAAGTAGAGGAAGCAAATACATGGCAATAGTTGATATGTGATTAAATGCAGAAAAAGAGATATGGATATATATGCAGCAAGTAAATTGAAATATAATTAGCCATGAAATGAACATACTTTCATGTAACAATAACAACAAGCATCTAGAAATCCAATGCATTCATCTCAATGGAGATGTTAATTTTGGATTAACTAAAATAAAAACAAAAGAGAAACAAGGACAGCCCTCCATCTCTGAAGCTACAGGCAAATTGAAGCATTCTTACTTCTTGTTAGAATTTTTAACTGAAACATTTGCTAAGCTTCATCTAAAAAAGGTTGGTTGAACCAGGCATTTACTTGTCCTGTACCCCCTCTCTAGCAGTGGTCCATAAGGGAGTGTAAAAAACCAAGGCAAACACACAGTCATTTTTCCAAACATGCTTTCCTAGCACCCAGTGAGTCTGAGCTTCAGTGATTCTCTGAATTATCAGCTTTATAGTCCTTACAAGACCAGTAACCACTCTTACTTTTCGAATCAGTGTAAACTCAGCTTGTGGTAAGGAGTTCCATGGCATAATTATAGGAAATATTTCCTTTTTTTTACTTAAACATACCACCTACTAGTTTCATCTAATGCCCAGAGTCCTTGCAGTAGAAGAGTCAGTGAAAAATCACTCATAATATATTTACTCACCACTCATGAGTTAATAAACTTGTCATAGCCTTCTTCAACTTTCTTCTTCCCAAACTGAAAACTTCTCCTACTTGTCCCTTGTTTGAAAGATTTATTTAATTATCCTTTGCTCATCCTACTCATTCCTCTCTTTACCTATTCAAGATGCAGATACAGTGCTGTGACTGCTTGTAAGCATGATGTTCTCTAATTGATTCTATTTCTTTCTAAAAGTGTCTAATATTAAATTTGCCTTTTTTTTTTTACTGCTACTATTTTCATAGCTCACTGAATACTCTGTGAATACATAATCTCACAGTGAAGTTCTTGAAGAGATAGTCGGTTTGAAGTCCATTCTTGTGCACAAAAGGACTTTTTTTTTACCCTTTGAGAACTATTTTACATTTATTTACAGTGAATTTAACTTGTCACTTTATCATTCAGTATCACTGAGGTGCTTCCTTGCAGTTGGCTTTCATTTCTCTCAGTCTGAATAACTTACCATCAGCTGCAAATTCTGCTGTGTAAAGACAGGCTTTGTGTTCCTAATGCATTTGAAACAATGCTAGTCTTATGTCTTTTACAAATTGCTTTGTAAGATGGAGACAAATTAATTAGAACAACTTAACGGAACCTTTTTGTATCCTAGAGGATCTTAATTTGGTACTGAAATCCAAAACCAAAAACAACCAGACAGTTCAAGATGCCAATACACTGCTTTGGAAGTGGTCTAGATGAAAGCATCAATTCAGTTGCTGAGATTTGCTGAGGTTTTTGCAGTAAACATTCTCTACAATAAGTATACAACACAAACTCCACCTGCCACTGGGAATTATTTGCACTGAGTTTGATAGCTTTGGAACAGTTCATAAGGGTGGGTTAAATAATGCTACTAAACCCAAAAATGTCTTTACACTTGACATTTTATTATTTGATTAAGACTAGACAACCTCTCTGAAACTGAGCAATTATTTCTTGAAGATCAGTTGTCAATATCTCAGCTAACTTTTAGAACTGTATTTTCACTTCTTCTCTCTATTCAAGACATGACTGAAAAGACATATCCAACAAAGCTCTAAGTCATGTTCTTGAATTTAGGCACACATTAGAATTGCTTGAGGTAAAAAAGCCATACTTCAGTCTAAAAATCTTTGCTTATATTACATTGTTATCAAAAAGTTTAGTGCCTAAGAAAGACAACCATATCATGCTGTGATTTCAGCAACAGCTCCTTAAGTTGACGTATCTTCCCATCAAGTCCTGGGATATTTTAACTACATCATTCTACCTGAACTTCAGCAAGTGTACATCTTAAGGCTCATGTTAATAGCTCCCTTTCAAAATTAATTGGAATTGCTCACACATTCTTAAATACTTGATTAACCGTAACAAATGAGCAATCTGAACAAAAAGAACAAACCAGAACAAAAAAGGCTCAAACTAGTAATTTCCTGTAATAATTAGATTCAGACACACAAGGTTTTAAGCCTCCATAGATATGGAGTCTTAAAGTTCCCTAATGGGACCTTAGGACAACATTTTCAGAAACTTCCAGTATATTTTAATTCATCTCTTCTAAATAGACAACTTTTAATATACAAGATTTCACAAATGCAGGACTTCTACAAATATAGCCAATATTACCAAAAGCAGCAAGGTACACATCACCTGATAATAACTACACCAAACAGCTAAGAACAGAGGCATATAAAATTAAGAAGTACTTTAAAAAATGCCTGTGAAATATTTTTCAAGGCAACAGAAAATACTTTCTCATATTAGTTTCCTTGAACGTGGATATTTGCTTATGTGCTTACATTGTCAGCGCTTATTATTTTAGTATGTCTACTCAGAATAAGCAAGTTAACCATGCATGTAGATTTCAGGTAATGAACAACTTATGTTGCCCACATATTACCAGGTTTTAATCCTACTGAGGAAAAATTGTATACAGTACGACAATTAAAGGCAGTACTTTAATCCCAGGCTGCAGTGACTTTCATTGACCTCTTAACTATTCTATACTTCATTGCTACTTCATTTTTAATGAGTGTTCTATAAACAGGGTAGCTGTTTGTATTCTGAATCTGCAAATGCTGCAAAAATTTCTAAAAATGGGTCAGTTGCAAAAACCTAAATACTTTCAGTCTATTATTGTACAGTATTTAAAGAACATTCTCTAGAGGTAATATTTAATGGTAGACATGTATTTTAATAACATATATATTAAGCAATAATATCAAATAATATTGACTTAAAAAATCAGAACTCAGTAATATTAAACCCAAGATAACATATGTCTTCAACTGAACAACAAACACTATGCATATGCACAGATGAAAATTGTTACTACACTTGAAAGATGACTTAACCATAAGGCATAGTTCAAGACTCAAGATAATTCAATTCTGTTCTAGCAGTGAAACTACTGCTTCACTATCATAAGAGGTTTAATTTCAGTTAATTCTAGCAAGCTTGCAATAAAGAAGCCATGTTGTGTTTCTCATACCAACTAAGTTATACTAATTGCACCTTCATATGTACTGGAGATCACTACTGCAAAACCATATTCATTCCAAAATTTTCTGACTGATGTTCCTTCCGTAGAAATCCAAAACTAAAACCTTTTCAAGGTTTAATGAAAGTGGTATGTCATTAAGAGGTATTTGAAGGGCCCCTGTTAGGACATTTATCTGGGCCCTGGGAGAACAGTCAACTTCTTGTTTTGTCTGATGGAGATCTAATTTTCCATTATTAGATCTGACGACCTCAGGAGCAACGCTTTGTGTTTTCTCCTTATCTGCCAGCTTTCCCACCTTACACAACAGTATACTTTTTCAACTTCAGTTTAATTAACACCTCCCTTGGGTTCTTGGGAAGTTGATAATACATTGCAGGCATAGCTGCATAGGCATAAACATTGTTGCTGCCATCTGTTGCCATCTATAGTTTTGAAAAGTCCTGAAGGCAATTGTACCGCTTCCTCCATCAACAGGACAAAGCTACAACACAGCAGTGAGAGGCTACAAACGTACATTTTGGACTTCACAGAGGAACAGTCTGAATTAGTATGTTATTCTAGCTCTTTCATCCACAGTTATAAATGCACAAATGGAAAAGCTGTGGCACAAGACAGTCCACTGTGTAAAGCAATAATTGTCATTGCAACCCTTTTACATTCCCCAAGACCATGCTGAATTTAACAGGAATCGTGAATCCACAGCACTGCATGACTGGGACTTCATACTAAACTCTCTCCACTGTCATTTCTAACATTCAAGTCTCCTTTCAGGCACTGTCAGTCTTTACTCCTCATAAACTTGTCATAAGAATACTTAGTCCTGTCATTAGAGATGCATTTAATTTAAAACACATTTAAATAAGAAAGATTGATTAAACAAACTTGCAAGTCTTGCTGCTTTACTTTTATGTCTTCCTTTCAGTCTCAGGGTAGATCTTAAAATGCATAATCCAATTAAATGGTAAAAATTCCCATAATTAATGAGGAACCATTTTCCTTTCTTTTCTACTTGTACACATGAATCTCCCAACCTTAAGAAATGGGAGTGGGACAAAATGGGAGAAATAAACTTTTATAACTGGGTAACTTTTATATACATATCTACAATATGTGGCATCATAATGCCACAGAATCACAGAACACGGAGATCAAGGGACGTCAAGAAGTCACTAAGTCTGCCTCTCTGCCCCAAGGCATAATCAACTATATTGAAACCATTCTCGACAGATATTTGTACAACCTGATCTTATAAAATTTCCAATGATGGAAATTCCATAGCTTCTAAGGCAATCTACACAAATATTGTTACAAATTGCAGTTACTATTCAATATTGCAAAAAGTCTTTACTGATATTGGTCTGCAAGATTAATTCTTTCCCAGTTTTAATATGCGATATGGTCCTCTTGACCTCATGCAGATAACTATGCACACATATCTCTGTGACTAGGCCTACAAAATGTATGTTGGTTTTCAATTTTATAAAAAGAGTAATTCTGCATAACTGATCACCAGTGCTCCTAAATTAGTAAGTTGCAGAGGACTTCACAATTAAGAACAGTACAAATGCATTGAATTTTCCAACACAGTGCAGTGTATGCTAAATAAATTTATCTTACTTTCACTTATTTTTGATACAGGACAAACATTTTCATATACATATATATAAATATACACACACATCTCCCATGGGTGGACTGTGGTTTAATCCAAATTTATAATGCAAAGTGTTCCCAGCGGGTCTAGGTTTGTTGAAGCCAAAGGATCTAATGATAAAGAAATTAACACCTTCACAAATGAGGATTCTATGGTTAAGCCAAGCCAGATGGCTCTTGACACCTGTCTGCATCCTGATTGCACTGAAGGGTCAATATAACAGTTTATTCACAAGCATGATTTGGGAATCCTGGTTGGTTGCAATTAGGATAAAAAATTAATTCTCTCCTAACAGCAAAAAAACCAGCAGGATTTTCTTGCAAAGGCAACAACTCTTTCCAGAACTTAATACAGATTAACTAAGGCTGCTAACTTTTTTTTCCCCCCAACTTAGGTGTTTTTTTTTTTTTTTTTTAATCCTTTATGGGAATAATTTTACTAGACAAATTAAAATTTTCATGGTGGTAGAGAGTGACAGGTCTTGAATTTATACAAAAAGGACTGCTTTAAGGCTTTAGTCCTTATACCTGGAAGCAAAAAAGTACCAAAACTAGATCAAAAATTATTTTGAAAAGAGAAAAAAGGAACAATTTCTTTTTTTTTTTTTTTTTTTTTAAATTTTATATCCTCTAGAAGAAAAGTTTTGAACTTACTGAGTTAAATATTGACAACATTCTACCAAGAAGTGTGTATGGGCTTTTTCAAACAGCTGGAACATTATCTATAGATTTTTGCAGGTTCACAAGCCCTGTGCTCAGATTTCCAGTAAAAGCTGCTGTCTAATACAAAGCTAAATGCCCCAGGGACATTGAAGTGAACATATTTTTCTGCTGTTTTAAGCACACCAGCAGTCATTTGTAGAGTTTACATGGCTTTCTTGTCAATACCTGCTGGTCACAGTTGGTGAAGAGGCAGTTTCACTTATGATCTGCTTGCTAATTAAGCATGGCAGTAGCCATTCAGAGTGAAATTTTCAACAACCTGACAGACAAAAGGAAAGAATCAGATGTACTCTCAGAAGCTTTGATCTTTAAATTATTTGGATTCTGTAGTTACTGCAACTGAAAGATAACATAAATTACTAAGTCAGACTAACATGCAAGTTTTCTGATAAAAGTAAAATAAATATACTGTACGTAGGATGGATGTTTTAAGCCCGATGTTTCACAATACAGTTCCTTAACAGAAGAAAAGTTAAAAGGATTTGAAGCCATCTCAGTATAGGCCAAAAATATGTATGGTCTTCTGCTCCTTTTTTCTTCAGTGGTTCATAATCTATCCTTTTCTGTTGGCATCTTTCATCATCCAACTGTACTGTATTCCTTCCTTGCAGGACGATTGCAAAGTTTTCTCTTATGGTGCTCTTCTGCACACAAAACATCCTGAAAAGTATCAACAAAGCTACTTTATTGCTCTGTTTTAAATTTTTTGCTCCCTTGGTCTTCAAAAGCCAAGTTGCTCTTTTGTTAAAGGATTATCATCCAACATCTCATTGTTTCCTCATATTACTACTCCTTCTTGGTTTGTATCCATGAGTTGTCTCTTAGTTCATGCTCATATTACAAACTCATAGGCAGAAGTCTTTGGCATTTGTACAGCCCCACCCAGTGGTTCCAGGTTTGAATTCCAAGACACATTTCAGTATTGTAAATTAAATACCCCCAAAACATCAGTTTTCTTGAGTTGACATTTCTCTACTTTTTTATGGCCCCTGTGTGCAAGGAGGACAAACCTGGAGTAGCTGGTAACAAAATCTTACTAATAATTAGGAACAAGCTGTATAGGTAATGAAATAGAATACACCAGTAAAAGTGAATGTTTTTCTGAGAGAAATGTTAAGATGGCAAAGGCATTAGTGTAACCACCAGAGATGACTGAAAGGCCTCTTCCCAGAGAGTGAAAACTCACTCTATAAGGAACACTAACACATCCAAGCATATTTTTATCTTTTACAAGCCACGCCTAAATTCTTTAAATAAAATATAACCTAATAAATGTTTATTTATAGCCAGTTTGCTATTGCAGCTTTCCAGTTCTTGCTTTATGTTCGGCTTCTCTGAAAATGGACATTTGACATAATTGTAAAAAGGATGTGCCTTTTGCAATTTTGGACAAGAAATGCAGCAATAAAAGTTTGTTTTTAAAATATCCTCAGGACAAAATTGCAATAGATCGTGCTGCTATGCTGCTTGTAAAGCCAACTGGCACGGAAAAGTTTAGAAAGCCTAGAACCTTAAAAATCTGAAAGGTGGAGCTCTTTCTCACACTTCCTATAATAGAGACTAGGCCTGAAAAAGTAAGCTGCTACTAGCTATGGAATTGCCTTTTCTTCCATAGCAAGGTAATAAAGTATTCACAGATGCCATTGGCAACAATAGGTCATGTCCCAAAAGGAGAGTGGTACTGGGTGACAAGTCAATGCATGCAGAGAAGCCCTCAATCAGCCACAGCAGACAATTTTAAGCAGTAATTGTGGTGCACCCCTTCCCACTGTAAATAGTCCTAATGTTAGTTTGGATACTGCAGGTGGTAAGATAGCCCCTCCCCAGATGTAGTGCTATTAATGTCTACTCTGCTCACTGTAAGTTCTATAATAAACTTCTGCTAGAAGAAAGATCTGATAGTGTTATTGTAAATCTGCTTTTGAAGAAAATAATACTTTGAAAACTACACAGACTTTATTTTGAAGCTTTTTTTCCCCCATTATTAGTGACAAATTAAAGATCTCCCAGATAGATAATAGAATAAAAAGACTTCAGGAAAAAATATATAAGATTTCATTTTAAAGACTGGTATTCTTTTTTTTTTTTTTTTAGTTTCTTAATAACAAATGAGGTTAAGCTACTAATCTCGCTGGAGAGAATACACAATAGAGCTAAATAAAGAATCAGAATACAGGGCACAATGAAAGTGCATTAGATAAAAAAACCTACCAAAATTTTTCAATTGAAGTAGTCCAAAAACTTAGAAAGCCTTTAAATTTCAATTTCATGATGAGGTACTGAAAAGGCTCCTCCTGGTTCTGATAATTTTACTTCACCTTTCCAATGTTGGTTGTTGGGTTTTTTTTGTAATACCTTGTCACTTCATTGTTAGTTATTCTTTGAAATGTATCTCTTGACTGAGATTTTGGCTGCACCTATAATAAAATAAAACTGCAACATGCTACCAATAAGCACTAATAATCAGAAAATGTTCCAGGAAGCAGTGCTATCAATTAATGAGTGGCCTCACACACAAAATCCTGCATCAGAGAACAACAAAACAGAAACAATAAAAAAATCTTTGAGCTTCTTTCAACCTCAACTGCTACTTATTAAATATCAGGATATTAATAACCATGCTTTTAGAAAATACTTCAGTAAAAAAAAGGTCACAAGAAAACCACCAGTAATTTTAGTTTTCTTTTGAAGACTGCTGTGCAAAGGAATGTTATCCCTATGCAAAAATCCAATACCTTTTTATGATGATGCAAGAAGCACACAGTGTCGTCTGTGAAGCTAGTTTTGTCCTGAGTAAGAACTTTCTGGCATAAAACTAAACTAAAAAGAACAGATGGTTGCAGGAAATAATTAAAAAAAAAAAAACAAAAAACAAACCAAACCAAACAACAACAACAAAGAAAAAAGAAAAAGAAAAGAAGGAAGAAGAAACAGATATCAAAGCATCAACTTCTCTTTCCCTGAATTTTCCTTAAAAGAAGTAGAACAGGAAGTTTCAAGAAGCTTACATCATCCAATTCCCAAAAGATTCAATCCCAAAACTATGTCAAACAATGGAATTATAAAGAAGAGCCAGATGCTCAACATGGACTTAGTTGGACACTGCTAAATGGCCACTGTAGGCATTCTTAGGAACTGAATAAAATTACACAGAAAAAGTCATTATTGGAAGTTATTATTATCATATGATTATTCATTATCATAGAATTCAAGAAACACGGGTTGGTCGTGAGTCTTCTCATATTCACTATCTGCCCTAAAGACATGGCATTTCTGGTATGTGATGACATATGGAACTTTCCCAGATCACTAAAAAAACCCCAAAACCCCAAACCAAAAAACCCCAAACCAACTGCCAGGTAAAAGACAAGAAGTACTGTTGAGCATATAACGAGCACAAAAACAAATGCATTTAAAAAAAAATTATAAAATTCCTCAATTTTAGTCATTCAAGAGTTGTTTTTGCATAGCTCTTGGACAGCATTACAGACATGATCCATTAACTCTTAGAGGGCTGTATTGTGTAAGAGCTACAATCAACTTAAGCAGATATACATGAAGTTACCATGTGTTCTCACATTAAGCTGCAAAATGCACCAGCATTATCCTCAGTGTACCCTACATGTGAATCTCTGTGTGTGCAGATTCTTTCCTGCAGTTCAATAACGAGTTGTTTCATATGCACACTCTGCTCATGAATGTTATGCTTAGCGTTCTGCAGTAAAACAACATTTTAATTAAGTTATAAGAATATCAGTTTCATTCTAGTCTTTGATGCTTTTAACGACAATTACAAAGCAGTAAAAATTTAAAAAAACAACTGTTAGTATTATTTTAATTTAATCAGAGATCAAAGTTATGGGAAGTGGTAAAAGCATCAGAAGTTTCTCTGAACAGCTGAAAAACCTTTGTATCTGACTAATTAAAAGTACAGTATTTTACAACTCTAGCAATGTGCAATACGGAAAATTCCAGTAATAGTAATAACTATAGTATATGATCTATTCTGTGGCACATCTTCAGGGGTTCAAAATAACAAACAAGAGATAAATATAACAAGTAAAACAAGATGTGAGTTAGGATGCTAATAATTAAAGATACTGACTCCTTTATAGACTTTATAGAGTCTATAATAACTATTTTAAGAGTATTCTTGTGCTACAGTAGTATCTGTAAAGGTGACTACAGATGGGAGGAAGCTAAGAAAAAGAAAACTTGAAAACTGAGATCAAAAAATGTGCCATCAAAACATATGTCACCTTCTAGCTAGCCCTGACTTGAGCCATTGCAAAATACTTCAGTCTGCAGTGAAAATGATTTATTCTTCAAGCTTCATCAACTACATTTTTAAAGCTGGTAAGTGAAGGAGTATAAATAAATATACATAAAAGATAACTGTGTAGTAAGGGTAACCTTGTTTATTGAAACTAAGCACTGTTCTTTACCACCACTGATATACTAAATCAGGTTAGCAGCAAAGTTTCTATTCAAAATTAGTTACCTGCCTGAAGTTATAAACTGTTACCTTTCTGTACGTGTTATATTTCAAAACAGACCCCTTAGTGAAGCATCTGAGGATATCTGATGTGCTTGCAAGACCTTTAATATAGCTCATTTTTCTGAAGAACAGGTTAAAGAACAAAAAGCAAAATTTCAAAAACATCACATATTTTAAAATTTATATTTATCAGACAAGGAAAAAGAGCCTAAATAAATTACATTTAGGGTGTTAAAAAGTTTATATATTTATTTGCTTGTAGAACTGGCAGAGATCCCTGTCTGTCACAATTACAGCCACAACACTTCATTCCCATCAAGATTTCTCCCGTGTCTCTCTTAGTCCACAGCATGGTCTCAACGTGCAGTGTCAGTTTTAAGTACCACCAACTGCTCAAGCACATAAACATCAGTAAGTAGCAGGTGCTCTGTAGTACTGTAGTACTTTATATCTGTGCCCTACACTGTCCTTCCTGATCTTCATTTTCAATTTCATCACTCTGGTACCAATATGCAAATGGCAAAAGGATGTTGTCTGAAGCTGTATCCAGTGTCCCAAAAAGACAATCAGAGGAAAAGGAGGGGCAAACTAAACCGAAGTTAATATAAAACATTAAAAAATATTTTCTTTCATAATCTATTTGAAACAGAAGGCTATCTATAAAAAAAAAAAAAATTAAAAGAAATTATGACTCCTGGATAGGGTTTAAATATACTATTTTTAAAGTGATAGATGACATAGAATTAAAGCATTCTTTAGACCTGGTTGCAAATGTAGTAATAATTAATCCAGATGGTAAGAGACAGGGAACACTGATTTAATGATATTTTCTACTCATGATTTTTTTTTCCTTTCTTTGGTGGTTTCTAAAAATATTTTTACAAAAAAGAATTGAAAGAAGATGGGAATGGAGCTTCTATGACAGTGACTCTGGGGTGGAGACAGTATCTTTTTCCTCTGTTCTTGAAGAAACAATTATAATAATCACATATCAAAAAAATAGTTTAGAAGTGCAGAAATCCAAGTCTGGATTAAAGATGTTCCCTCTACAACATCTACCTCTATGTATACCTACCTCTATGTTAACCTATCTCAAAAAACTTATTTGCATTTGCAGTAATTTTCTGGTAAATGCATCAAAACCAAGAAGCCTGAAAAAAGCTTCATTTAGATTTAATTAGATTTACATTTAATGCCCAGGATACCAAAGCTTTAAAACTTAATAAGTGAAATGATCAGCAAGGGATTTCCTACAAAGCTTATCAATACAGGAAAAAAACTTACCTAACACAGAGTCACCACAGATCAATAACAGGAGAACAAAAATGAAAATTCACTTTCAGTTAAAACCGTTTCCAAAATCTGAAGGCAACCTCATATGTCAGAGCATCGTTATCACTTTCATGGCTAAAAGAGGAAACTTGATAGTACCAGAAATGCCTCTGAGCAGGATTTGTTCTTATTCAAGGATTGTTTATACTTTTGGTTTTTTGAAAAATCACTTTCATCAAATCACTTCACTACAGATACAGATTCTGATACCACTTTAAGTGTCTAAATTCCTGAAGTCAGACCCTTCTAACCATGAGTTTCATACCTAAAATATAATCTAGGCTATTGAAACATGTAATACCTCATTTTCAAAAGTTCCAATAAAACTGAAGAGTATTGTTACAGTGAAAATTTATCTAAGCAATTGGCTTACCTCAGTGCACAATGGCAAAAAAAATTCATTGAGAAACTCGCAGTTAAGACCATGTGAAGTCCCTCCACAGATCACTGAGTGCTAAACAAAACATATACCCCACACCAAAAAACCATACATATGCTGTCACTATTGGGGGGTTTTGTAGACAAAAAGATTTGGCAGAAGTCTACTCTTATTGCGCTCTCTTAACATTAACAAGAAGCTCAACCTGGTAACGTGTGCCCGTAGCCCAAAAGGCCAATCATATTCTGGGCTGCATCAAAAGAATCATGGCACCTCATCTCATCTCTTGATCATCATGTGAAACTTACTTATCTACATGAGATTATTTTTATTATTGTCAAATAATAATAATAATAATAATAAAAACAACCTCAAATCTAAACACTTCCACTCCAGACCTCTCTTACAGTAAAAAAACTTTTTCTTACATTCAGATGGAATGCATGTATTTTAGTTTATGCCCATTATCTCTTATTCTGCCACTGGGCACCACTGAGAAAGGTAGGGGTTCATCTTCCTTGCACTCTCCAATCAGATATTTATAACCACTGATAAGGTCTTCCTGGGCCTTCTCTCTAAGCACTCACATCTATGACAGAGAAGATCAGACACATAGGACGAATTTCCTCCAATTCCTTTTTGGCATCAGAACCACAAAAAAGGAAGCCAATCTTCTAAGTGCGGGAGAGTACTTTAACATCTATAATACTACTGTTAACAGCAAAGGAGGGCACCACAGCACCAGAGTCAGGATCTTCAGAGCATTGTGTGGTGGGAGGACAGAAGATAAAAGATGAAAGATTAAACACTTTATAGGTTGACTGCCTATAAAGAAAAGCCTTTTTACTATGAGAACAGTCAGGAACTGGAACAGGTTGCCCCACTCTGTCTCTGTCCTCAAGGCAGTCTGGGAAAACTGTGACCTCAACACTGACTCTCTTTTGAGCAGAGGGCTGGACCAAGATATCTCCTGAGATATCTTCAAACCTGAATTTATTGTATGGGCCTATAATCTATGACAGAAGTATTCACAATTCATCTTAAAGGAACAGATTAAGATCTGAACTAGCTCTACCACTGTTAAACAAACAACAACAAAAAAAATCCAACCAAAACACCCAATATCTGTGTTCTCGAAATATGCACAATATGACCACAAATAACGCACTTCTTTATGGGTATAGGAAAAAGGGTCTTAAAGTAAAGGAAGGTAAGTGAAATAGATGTTAAATGCTAATTCTCTTTTAAGTACTTACTCATACAGTAAGAATCAAAATGGTGCTGCAAACAACACTTCTAATAGATGCATATTGTCTTGTACATTACATATGCTGCAGATTACAGATCTTCATACTTTTAAACAAGTCTAGATAAAAAACTGTGTTACCCACAACATAAAAAATCAACACCCCATTGTGGAAGAATTAATCTCTTCCCAGTTTCAACATGACTCTGTTTGTTCTTGACAGTTACAGTTCTTGTTACTCAACAGTTGTGTAACAAGTCAGATGCAAGAACAGATGCAAGAAGCGTGCTCAGCCCTCTGCTCACCCAATACCTCGTCTGGGCTTCTCAGACATTTCAGTGGAAGCAGGTACAAGTCTTTCAAAAGTGAGTTAGAGTGCACCGTGCAGATTTAATAACTGCTTCCCTAAGAGGCTAGAGTGCTCCTGGTGCTCTAAAAAAATAACCCAGAAAACAGATCCTGTAGAGATCCCTTGAGACAACTACTCAGGTCAGAGTTGGAATGATTCAAAGCATGATAAACTTCTTTTTTCCGTTCTTATCTCGATTATTTTAGCATGAGAAGAGTTGGTTCTTTCTGAAGGTGGAAGCGGCTCAACTATAGCTGACCTAGACAGTTACATAAAATTATAGTGTTCTCAAGGCTCCTTCTAAGTAAGAAAAGGAAAAGATCATGAAATTTGGTGTCTGATGCAATCTTGCTTATTTACAGAGTTAAAATTCCACTTTTCTTAGCACAACAAATCACAGGCAAGCAACTGTTTTCTGTGCCTTACTACTCACCTTCCCCTACCATTCCATCTAAAACCTCTCACAAAGCAGTGCCTAAATTCACACTTCAAGTAGTCATTTACACAAGGTCATGAGCATTTGGTTCATTTTTCAATTTTGTGTCATTTTCTCATTTCTTCTAAGTATTATTCAGCAAAACCCCTCAGCTACAAGTATTGTCATTTTACTGAGTGGCATAACTTTGTTCTGATGCTTTTTAAATGAAAGGCAGCAGCTCATCAGCTTCAGTTATCATTGTTACAAATAAGAGTTTAAATTATTCGGTCATCCTCCCTAAGTGTGAAAAATAGTGACCCCATGCTTCTTCAGTGGATAATTCAAACACTATATACCTTTAAATACTAAAGTGCTTTGACTATTTTCCTGTCTTTCCACTTATGCAACTACTCTCAACTATTGTGATTGCAGTATCCAAGAATTGCATAAAATGACTGGATCTATTTCAACTTTTTACTCTGAAGGTGCAAGTAATGAAAACTATGACCACTCTTCTGTGACACTTCTGTTGCATGAAATTGTTCCTTTGTTAGCTTTCCAAAGAGATAAATTTATCCTTCAGTGGGATCCTACTCTCACTGTCAACAAATTCAAACACAACACACAATAAAGGAATAGAGGTCCTTTCTAGAGAGACAAGAACAATCTAATACAATCCTGTGCTGTGCTATGCTAATACTGTACTCTCACATTAATCTTTCTGACAAATAGAGGGGAAAGATGGCATATACACCAAGATTATACATAAAAACATAAACCCAAAGGTTTCAATTTACGAATTAGAATGGCAGGGTGGTATTTAGCGCAAGCAGACCGTTTTCCATGATAAAAGATTCACAGTGCTTGGGGTGAAAAAGAATCAAAGAGAGAGAGAGGGATAAAAGTGAACTGGTGACTTTAAAAGCAAATAGTCAGAATTTCAAACTGAACAAATGCTATTTCTTTGCAATAGCCTTAGAAATGACTGAACATAGAATTCATTTAGGATGACCACAAGTGAAGAGCAGGGAAAAAGACGGGCATTTGCCACAGTGAAGACCCTCTGGTTTCTAATGCTAAATAACTGAGTATGGAGAGCATGCAAGATTAACTTCACAAGTTTAATTATGGGTGTCTTGTATTTTATAATGCCAGAGATAGAACTTCTCCTTTGCACCATGGACATTTTACAGTTTCTTTTCTTCATCCTACATAATTCTCAAAATAAGACAGCCAGGGTAGGTAGACAGCATCTATTCAAACCAGAATTTGGCCAAGGTTCCGTGAACAAAACCTTGGCTTAAAGCTCTGTCCTTCCCCCAGACTTCTAATGCTGGTTCAGTATCAACACTATAGCATTATCACATTCTTACAGCATCCAGTTTTCTCCAGGAATTAGCTATCACTGCTAGAGACTATTAATTTCTAACCTGAGCTATCTGTTGACACATGGCTGCAGATGGATTTCAGACACCAATTATATGGATGAGAAAACACTAGCTTTCCCCAACAAGGCTCTACAGTTGAGCCCTTCCACACACAGCTGTTGGCCAACTGTTGATTATTCACAGCAAAAAGCTCAGCTTTTTCACTGACATCAAGTCTGAGTCCCATCTGTTGATCCACCAATAAAGTCAAGTCCAGTAGATCAAAACAGACTCTCAGTTCTTGAGTTTTCTATGCCAAATGCAGGATCCAGTGAAGGGCAAAGAAGGCCATACTTAGAAAGGCAGTGCAATGTACAATCACTTTCTGGTTTGCAGAGGAGGCAGGAAGGAAAATGGATGGCAAATGGGCTCTGCAGGCAAAGACAGTCTTCTTTTACACTGGTGTCATATGGAGAAATTGCATTACCACACAATAGCAAGTCCAATGAGCACAGATTACGAGAGTAGTACAGAACCTAATTTACCACTAGATTAATCTCAGACATTCCTCTTACCTAGATTGCAATAAAACAGGAACATCTATTTTTCCACCCTGTTGTTTGATGTGTTTCATACTCTTTGCTCCATACAGAAAGAACCGTAAAGAATTTTTTTATTATGTTCTATTTACTCTCTACTGCCTCTCCAAAATAACAGTTTCACATGCAGCAGATTAAATCTATTTGGCAAGAATGTACACCAGTATTTTTAACTTGTCTGCATTTTCACTGGGAGATAATATAAATCTATGACTTAAGCACACAAAGTAACTACTCTGAGGCAAACACGCACAGCACACTTTACTTTGCCAGATAGGATCTGAGGTCACATCAATATAAGAGAACTCTAGAATATTAAGCCAAATTAAATCTAAAATATTGATCCATGTGTACACATACTTCTTAAGAAATAAAATGGCCATTCAATGAAACACACTGAGTGGAGACGAGAGAAATATTATATGTGTATTGAATTCATATGATTTGAATAAAAATTTTGGAGGGAATGCACCTGTTTAACTATGGGAGGGAATGTAAAGTTTAACTTTGAATGCTCCCATGTACACATGAGCTAAACTTCTATGACTTCAGCATATTTATATGTATATAACTCTTCCTTTTCTTTCACCCCAGCTGCAGTAATGCTGTACTGACACTGCTTTAAACACCAGGTATTCTTCTAACAGGTCTTTCTATCCCTCTGCAATTAATACACTTCATAAATAAAGTAGATCTCCTTGCCACAGAGTAATATTACATACCTGCATTTAACTACATGTGATAGTTATTAGCCTGAATACTTAACTAATCTAGGTTCTTCTGCACAAAATGTGACTCTACTGTTTATCCAAATTTAGCATAATTTGCAAATACAAGAATCCAAATACCACCTACTGGTAATCACTTTTCAGAGCCATCTCACATTAAACAGGATTTTTTAAATTCAAACTAAGTAGTTATTTACTTAGCAGCAAAATTTGAGTTAGTTAGACATTAAAAGGTCAAGATGAAATTATTTCATACTTGGATACTAAGGATTCTGAGGAGATCTGAAGCTCCAGTATTACAATATATTAGTCCATTTAGGAAGAAAAATTTCTTAGATAATTTGTAGAGGGGGAAAGAAGTTTTCCCCGAGCTTTTTGTTAGAAGAAAATAAGAGATTTTCCATTAAGTTAGCTGAAACAAACTCACCTACTTATACGGATTTCCTGCTATCAGCATGGTAAGCTCTGCCTTACAATTGGGATTCTTGGAACCTGTAGTTCCCTTAAGTCAGTTAGGAGTAGGAAGAACAGTAATTCTATTATACATAATCAACATTTTCTCACTTAATATTAAGTTGAAGTAGTGTGTGAACAAGTGCATTCCCTCCAAAAGTTTTTTACCAACCCTATGCTGATACCTAAAATTTCTTCATGTCTTATATAAGTACGTTTTAAAGTAGTAAAAAACAAGCTCACCTCAATTACACACTATAACAAATTTAAACTACTGTACATGAGGCGTATCAATCATATTGAACATCTCTCATTCAATAGTTACAATAATAACTACCTAATTCTGAGTCTTACCCAAAGCTTCCTGTATAACAACTCATAATGTACACTTTGGTTCCTTTATCTGTTTTAAAAAATAATATTATAATAAGACTGTAAAAATAAATATAATTATAATCTTATTATCCTCATTAAAATCTACAAATGAAAAATTATAAAGTATCTGTTGCTATTAATAACTGTGCACAATTAACACAATTTGTGGGACCAGGATCAACAGCACATGACTGCACAGGCAGAGAATGTGTCAAAATACTAATGTACATATAATAAACCATATGCACAGACAACTGATATTTTCTGTTTCATAATTTTAAAAAATTACCCTGTAATCTCAGCATTCTTCCTGTTCTGAACCTTTCTAGGAAGGAATCATTTATAGCTAAAAGCAAAATCATCTTGATCAAAACATATACTTGCAACTTAAGACCTAGATTATTATTTCCTTCCTCACATATATATAGATAAATGATTGTTTTTATTTAATAAATGAGAATAATCTGGGATCACAAAAAGTAAATTAGAAACAGCAGAGTTGCCTGTGTTTCTTTATTTGTGGTGTGAAGTAATATAATTAGCTTGTACAGGAATAAATGTTAAAACGCGTATAGTATTATTTCACAATTGGCTGAACAGTTAATTTCCTTATACAGTGCATATAATATTATCTGGGTTTTTTTAATGGAAATTTTACACACTGAATATTAGAGTTTTTACAGAAACAAAACAAAACAAAATGCTTGAACAGCATTTCCTTCTAGCGCAAGCTAGCACAAATTTAAATATCTCCCGGTGGGCAATATAGAGCTGTGTTCGATGTTTGTGTATTTCTGTTGGCTTCCATTTGATTAAAAGAAACGGCTTCACTGTAGAAGCAAAGTAGAACAATTCCTTGGAGTATTAAAGCACAATGTTCTGTGCATGTGACCACACAAAGATTCTAAAGAAGAGAGCTACAATGCCATTTTCCGAATGCTAGACTATCTAACTTTGAGTAATGACCATTTAGTGAACATTTATAGTATTTTTATTTTCTAAAACTCTATGCATAATTATCATAACAGTTTTCTTTTCAAGACAAATTTAGTTTTGAAACTTTGCTTTTCTATCACCAGCCCTATTTATGTTCTCAGGATACAGGAGATAAAGTACAAGCATAAGAAGCCAATCATCAAACATTTAGATAACTGTCTTAAACCTCCCTAATTTTACAGGAGGGAGATCAAAAAAAGAATGAAAACAACAAAAACATTCAGCTCTCTAACTTGCTAGAGGCCTAACCTCTCAGGACTGTGCAGTGTGCAGGCATGGATCTCACTTCAGGATCCAGAAACTTGGAGCTAAGAATGCAGTAGAGTATGAAAATAACAAGCCTTTTGTTCTTCTTCATTCTCCAGTGCACATGTCAGATTTTGAATTTAGAAAACCCCAAAAGCACAAAGAAGTCTACGGATAATTTCATTACTCTGCCATAGGAAGGGAGGGGAAAATTTCACAGCCAGAAAATCAGTGTTGCACAGTTACCAAAACTACTGGAAGACTCCACATTTGATAGTATAGAACAAAATCAAAGCCATAAAATGAAATTATGTAAATTAAATAAGTAGATTAAGAAAACCTCAACAAAACCCCATCTAAATAAACTGAACTATTTACTTACAGAATAAACAATAGGTAGCATGTGATACAAAACAAACAAAGTCATATCTTTCTGAGACTGAAAGGAACTAATGTTTTGGGATTAGTTCTAAAAAACGTCAGGCTGGTTCACCCTGGGAAAAAAAATCTTAAATGTTTATTTGCATATTGCATCTCAGGAATCTATCATTAGAAAGCATAAAGTTGGTAGTTGTAAATTATTTTCCATCTTAAACCAGTATTTTCCTTTCTAAATTGTACAATGGAAAACACGGTGATGTGGGAATTATTGTGAGGCAAGTCTGGAAGATGGTCGAAAATCTGGATAAGATATGAACTTCTTTTATCCTGAGAATTACCTACATGTCCTCCATATATGACAAGGTCACAAAATAAAGTATTTAAATACAATATCTTTGTAAGGCTTTTTTAAAAGAAGTGGTTTAATTAGAAAAAATAAATAACAAATAATGAAGTTCCAGTCTAAATTTATTTTTTTTTCATTTTGGTTTATAAAATGTTGTTTGCAAGGCTTTAGAGCCTTTCCTTTAATAAGGTCTGCTTACTGTATAAAATGCACAGAAGAGCTTAGCTGAGTAATATGGCATTTTTGTGGCTATGATTTTAACTAGTTAAGCCAAGAAAATAGATGACAGCTACTTTATTTTTAATCTTACTGTTGGAGTAAAGCTGTAAACTTTTTCCTTCCAGAAATAATCCTCAAACTGATTGCTGTCAACTGATTGCTGGAGGGAAAGTCTGTCAACCAAGGAGGGTGGAGACAGAAAAGACAAGCTCCCTCTTTCTATGTGTAACTACCTTTCCACAAAAAGTGGAAGCTAAATCTGACAAAATCTTGGTAAATTAAAGATCTATCCTGTGTAAACCTTTAAAAAACTGTCCTTTATAGTATCCAACACTTTTATCCAGGAAAAACTACATCTGACTTGACTCCATTATCAAAGAGACGTGACATTCTTCAAGTGTTCAGAATGAAACCCTGTATCTTTGTTCCTTAAAAATGAAAGCATACCTTATAAGAGCAGCTTCCAAATACTGAGGATACAGTCTGCCCTTCATACATTTCAAACAAATTTATACCAAAATTTAAACTTTTTTCAGATTTATAAATCTAAAATAGATTGGCTCTAGATTGGCAGAAGAGCACGTATCTGCCTCAGAAGGTATAATGAAGATTATTGACACCTATGAAGAGTTTTTTATCTAGTAAATACTATATAAATGTTTAATTATGACAAGGATAGAAATAGCCCAGTTTATCTCCATCCAGAAACTAAAATTTTATTAAGATTACCTTATTCATTCACCTCTAAAACCCAGTATCTCTACTAACTGATATTTTGTTGTTTTTTAAACATAAACTAAGATCCTCTTATAAAAAAAAAAACAACAGTCTTAGAACACTTTTTCTGTTGTCAATTCCTGAAACAAAAAAAAAGTCTACTGTTTTCAGGTTATAAAAAGTTTAATTTGACCCTTTCCCCCCTCTCCCCCCCTTTAAACAGAAGGATGACAAAATGCAAGACGTCACTTGCAGAGACTTAAGTGACACAAAATGGTTGGTAAGCACTCTGAAAAGTCATAGTAGGAAAAACAAAATAAATAATCTCCTCTGTTTATCTGCAGGTAATGTGTAACATTTTACTTAATAACTATATCTGGACCTTTTATAGTGTAAGTTGAAAAGGATTTGCTCTGCCTCTCCATGTTAAACAGATGAACAGTGTTAAGAGGAAATTTTAGACAAAAGCAAAAAGAAGAAACTTTGAAAATACGCAGTCTGGAACAAATAAATTAACTTTAAAAACCAAATATTATGGGAAAGGAAATCCAGAATCCAACATCTATCTCCATATTCCAGTAAAGAATTTGATATGGTATCACCCAGCAATTATTTACTGAGTCGGAAAAGATAGGCAGGCATAACACAATAATAAAATTAACATAAAAGTGACTAATGGTAAGATATTAAGTGGACTTAATAAAATCTTTCTTCAGACTCATTTCATGTCTGTGAATGTGGCAAAAAGCAGAGGTGTTTTGATTAGAACTGGTTACAGGAAGCTCTCTTGATGCAGGGGAGGTTCTCTCTAACTTGCAGAAGAAACTGGATGACCATTTGTAGTATTAGAAATGGCAAAACCTTTAGTAACTCTTCATAGCACGATTAAAAATAGAAGAATTTCTGTGATTATTTTTGTGATGGTCTCTGATCATTTCAGAGCAATACAAAAAGATAAACCACACACCCACGTCTAGTTTACTACAAGAAGATTGTTAACCTGGCATACCTGTAAAACAAACCTGATCTTCACCAATATCTGCCACAATATTTTGAGAAGACCAAATGGAGCATTAGCATTCTTATTCAAGACCTAAGGAAACACTTCAGATACAAAGTTCAGAATTCAGGAGAATAAATTACTAGGCTTTGTATCTTCCTATTTATTCTGTTTCACCAGAGAGACTATAAGGTGCTTGCTCTGCTTGTTTGATCCTAGCACATAAAAGCTGAGGAAGACACATGATCAATGTCTATAATTTATTGAGGGCTATACACCAAGGAAGGAGTTGGTTTTAAATAACAATATTGAGAGATTAAAAATTAGGAATCAAAGAATATATTTAAGCTGAAAGTTCAAAGAAAGCTCTAAGCATTAGGAAAGAGGTTTTGAAACATCTTTCCAGAAAGAGCAACAGGGCAATGTGCTTACCTAGCTTAAAGGTAGACAGTGATGACTTTATGACTTGAATTAGATAAGATTGTTGCCTAACTCAGAGAGGCCTTTTCTTCAGTCTTGAATTACTGTGGTGATTAACTGTTCCCTATTTTGCTCCCTTCCTTACCAGTCCTTTTGTTGCCACTATTCCCACTAAAGTTCAACTAGGGCTATTAGAGAACTACATGCAAATTTTTTATCTAAGGAGAAAACAGTCTTAAGACTCAAACCCCTACCCCTCTAGCTTAAATGGTTTCATAGAATATTGCATCAAAGCAGATGACTAGAAGCTCTCCTTGAGATCAAAAGATTTAATCACCAGCTAAACAGAGGAGTACATTGCAAACATACTGAAATGATATTGCCTCTTCAGGTCTTCATTAAATATTTGTCCTCCTCAGCAGTTTAATGGATTCCTGCTTACTATATAAACAGTCTAAGAAGGTATTTGATTGTACTCCATGCACATACACTTTAAATGCTGTCACTATGTGAAATCTTGTAACTTAACCTGTCTATTAAGACACGGAGCTATCTGCATCCACCATAACATAGTTAACTCCATGTTAATCATTGAACAACCCATTCACAAGATACGTATGACACTGTGTAAATCAAAAACAGCTACACAAAATAGAGGGCATATTCACGTGACTACAAACACCGGCCAGTAGTCATGTAGTTATTTGTACAGCATTAAGTGAACATTATGCAGACATCCGACTCCTCTCCATTCATCTCCTTTTGAAGATCTGTTCATCAATAACCAATGGTTACCTGACAAAAAAGCATGCTCAATATGTTGCAAATGTTGAAAATGTAGGTGGGTTTGTCATTCACTGAAGTCACCAAGCCCACAATTCCTTATATCAAACAGGAGTCATTACTGTACACACAATAAAGTCTGTAAGTATAAACACACCACCCTGCCTCCTTCTGCCTGACAATTTTTTCATTTGAGATTATAAAAGAAGCAAAGGTTTTTTCCACTATAACTTGATGCAACACTTTGTTGGCCAAACATAAAAATGTCCACTGGACTGAAACTTATGCAGTGACATATATTGTTCAAATCCCAAATCAGAACCTCCATGTTATTCACGACCTACACAGTCAGAACGATGGTAGTTTCACCAAAAAAGTATTTTTATTACAGTGCCATCTCAGAACAATAAATGTTCATCACTTAGTAAATTTTGGTCACTTTGTGGGCTGCTGTTCATGACAGCATTTCCAGTTAGAGACAGAAGAATCAGAGAAGACAACAAACTGTTCTCCTGTTCAAAAAGGTTCCAAGTTCAGAAAGGTTCCAAATTCAAAAATTAACTCTACTTTTATTGACTGTCATTTGACCTCTACCATCTTTTTTCTGTGACAAACCAAATAGCAACAGAATCTCTTTTAATTGGTTGGTTATAGACTGGACCAAGGCTCCCACCTTACATGTCATAAACTGCTGTATATGTGAGTATGATTTAGTTTAAAAACAACATGCAGTCTTGGATTTGACAGAAAGATTCAATTTCAAAATGTGTTTTTTTCCTCCTGACTAGTCTCCTTTTAAATTTTTGTCCTTTTATTTCTGGCCTATGCTTATTTTTGGCACAGTTATTTTGCTGCTGTAGAACAGTAATATGAAAACTACTGCATACAGGCTTGTTTTCAAAGTAAGCATATTGAGTGGTTAGCCTAGCTCATATGTTCTTGCTTATCTCACAGATTTCTGTGTTATTATAAGTTTCTTATACAAGCATAGCAGTCTTTTGCCACACACACTTTTACAATAAGCTCACAACTTAGGAAACTTGCAAATGACATGTGCTGTCCAAGAACACAAACTCCTTAATTCCCTCATGCTGATGCAATGTACAGGATCCATCTACAACACACAACACCTTTTTAATAAAAAAGCCATGTTTTTACATAATTGGAACAAAAGAACTTAATAATATTTGCCATTTACAGTATTACTAAAAATATTTTAGGCTAATAAAGCAATTAACCTCAATCTAAATTAGTTCCATCTGAAAATACAAAATCTCAGTCTAGTTTAGCCAGCAACAAAAATAGTCAAATATAAGAAAATTCACTGATGTCACAAAACTAAAGTATGAATTCATTTCTACAATATAAAATCATAATCTTATCAGACTAAACCCCTCTTTTTGTATTTTATGAAGAAATATCTGGCACAGGAATAACATAAACATCCGACTGAACAGTAGGTCTCACCAGTTCAGCTCATTTAGCAGGCAAGTGTCAAGAACTATTACAGTATTGCCTTAGAGGCAGTAACTGAAATTCTTGGAAGTAGCTTATCACAGTTTTAAAGCTTTTTTTCAAAGGATGAAAATCATCAAAGCAGACACAGCACAGATTTTAGTTGCTGTACTTGAGAAAGTCAACCTTTTCAATGGAAGTTGTGGTCTCCCTCATCCAAGTTTTCTCCATTCTGTATCTCAAAATATGGTCTTGTACACATTAAAAACTGAAGATAAAATTTAACAGCCTGGTTATTCTCAGTCTTTCCACATGAAGCAAAAACAAGAGGACATACGTGATTCTAAAGCACCATCCTTACACTCAACCACTTCCAACTCTGCAAGAGATTTCAGGCTATAATGTGTAAATCGTTACTGTATGCTCTAATAGTGCTTTCTATTTAATCAGAAGAGAAGAAAAACCCCCTCTAGAATTACAATAAATAACTACAGATTTGTTTTAAATGAAATTATGTAGTTTATATCTGACCTGAGTTTCAGTCTTTTCCTAGTGGGAAATATAAATTCAGCATTTGGATACATAATCCTACAGCTCTCAGAAGAAGCCGACTCCACCGCGAACACTTTACATGATTTATAGCTCTCCTCCAGATTCAGATGACAAGTCTCGGCGGAGCAGGTGCAACGGGGTATTTTTTCCTTCCTTCAGACATCATTCCCTCGTATGTAAATTAATTAGGAAGTCTTCCGCACTCTCGCGTAAGCGGGGAAGATGAAGCCAAAGGAATATCAGCGTTTGGTTTCTCACGAGGAGCGGGTGACCCGGCCGAGGAGAGAGAGAGAGAGAGAGGGAGGGGACTCGCTGTTCTTACTGCTGGAGCCACAGCGATTTTGACAGCGTCAGCGGCGATAAAGTGAGCCTGGCTCCCGAGCGCTTGTGCCAAGAGAGCCAAGATTTTTAAACGGCGGGCAGGATTTGGGGGAACCGCGGGGACGCGAAGCGAACACACCCCCCACACCCCTCCCCGGCAACACGAGCATTTCTCTCCCCCCTGCCGGCAAGTTGGAGCTCCTCTGCCAGCGCCGTCGTGCCCCCCTCCGCACCCTGCCAGCCCTGCCCCTTTCCTGGCGGCCGAGGAAACGGGGAGCGAGTCCCGGCTCCCATTACCTCCTCCGGAGCCATGAAGAGTGGTGCGGGCGCGGCCTCGGCTCCGCGCCGGGCGGAGCGGAGGGGCCGGCGCTCCCCGCGCTCCCTTAGCCCGCCTTGAGCCGCCGGCACAGCCCGCTCCACATAAATGCATTAACAGCAGCCACCTCATGATTAATTCATCAGCCCCGGTGACCAGGGTTGGAGGCGGGCGGAGGGGCGCGGGGGCTGGGGGAGAGCCAGGGCGCACGGGACGGTCCCCTCTCTGGAGTTCATTCACCTCCCGGCGCAGGGCTCCGCCAGCGCGGAGGGACGGAGGGAGGACAGGGAGGCATCCTAGGTGCCGAGCGCCCCGCTCGCCGCGGGTACCCGAGCGCTGCCCGGTCTCAGGGAGGCCGAGGGGACTGCCCTGGGCATATTAGCGGGCGGCACTGCCGCTCCCGGCCGGCGGGACCTTCCGGGAGCCGGGCGGGGAAGAGCGAAGCGGCCGTGGGAATTTGCGAAGGCTCCGCGCCACGAAGCGGGTTGCAGTCCCCGCGCAGTTCTCTGCGGGAGCGTTCCCCAGCTCCGCAGGAAACGGGAGGTGCAAGCCTCGCTTGTGTCGTGGCTGGCAGCGGCCCGCTGGGTGCCTTGGCCGCGGAGTGGGGCCCAGGAGCCCCGAGCTGCCGGGCACGGAGGGGTGAGCCGGGCAGCGCAGGCATCCCGGGCGAAAGGCCCCGAGCATCCATGGGGCCGTGATCACAGTAGCAGGACTAGGCTCATTTGCACAAAGGTGTCCAACACCCCTCCCTCAGCCTTGGTAAAAACAACGCTCGGCCACTCGCCAGTTCCTGGAGCCAGGTTTTTCCATGCAACAATCCACTGGTGTCCATGTGAGCCTGCTTTGGTCTGCTAAAGCAGCAGCAGCGGCTCCTTTCTCAATCCTCCGCTGCAGAGCTTTGCTACCCTCTCTTCTGAGGGCAGTGCCGATTCCTTGATTTATTTAAATTAGTGGTACTCTGGACTTGGGGTTTCTTCACAGAAGGGATAAAAAACCTACTTCGACTTCAAGGGTTTCAGAACAGCTGTTAAAGGCGGGAACCACTTTGCATTTCTCTTCCTTCCTTTTCCACTCCAAATATAGGTAGAAGTTCCACAAGTCCACCATCCCCCTCCAATATTTAGTAAGGGACGTACTTTACAACACCAATCAAGAAGCCACCTTACCTTGGTTAGTCAGGTAGCTCCCTTGACAGGTGATTAAAATTTGTGTAGAACAGATGATTTATCACCTACTTATTACTGCCTCACCTCATCTATAAAACCAGGTTTGCCTACCTGGTAGCATTGTCATGCTCCAAGGGACTGTACTTGAGTAGGATGTTATCAAGGTTTAACAATTCTTTATTGATCATGTGCCAGAAGCAAAAATCACCTCTTGTGGATTTTAGATTAGCAAAGAATTTTCAGCCTGATACAGCTATATAGAGAGATTTCCAAGTATCAAACAGAATTCCTCAGCTTTATGTAGAGAGATCCCACAAATTGTCGCAAGCCCTGAGATAGGTAATCATGGGCAATGAGGTAGAAGAAAATCCGTGAAAAAGCAGAGCAGTTTTGTGGGAAAATTTCATTTACATGACACATGTTAATTTTCTTTTTGTATTATGCTGTAGATTTTGTGTTATTCGTATACAAAAGAGTAATTAACTCCACAGCTAGGGCTGCATTGTGGTTTCCATGTATAGTGATACTAAAAATCTCTCTGTTCAATTCTTGAATGCTTGCATTTAGACTACACATTTAGCACAATAGCACTTAAGAATTACAGTTGAATTCTCCTTTTAAAAGTAATATTTACTTCCCTTCTACAGGGAAAAATCTTAATTGTCCTCTCCTTCTAAATCTTCACATTTTGTCACATCTCTGAATTCTGAAGGCTCCTTTGTATATTGCAAGCCATTCTTACTGCAGGAAAAGAATACAACTAAAGCCAGTTTTGAACTTCTACAATTAACCTTAGGAAGTCATCCCATTATCTGACAAGCTTAATGAAATTTGACAGAAATTTTTCAGAGAAAACTGTTTCTGATTTTGTTTTTAAAAGTGTGTGCACTGAATTAATATTCTGATGAAAAAAGTTTTTATTCTGGTATCTGTTTTTCAAGTAGATTCATTTTCTTCATTGTTTAATGACTGCTTCTGGCTATATCCACATATATACCACCATATTACATTGGACTTAGTACTAGAGTTTCCAACATAATTACATAATTTTAGATAGAATAGTGCTACCTAGCTTGTATTGAAGGAAAAACAAAGCAGCTTGTTAGAATCAAAAGTTTCAGATGAGTACATCAGTTTTGGCAGGAAGAAATAAAAAAAGGTGGGACTTGATTAAAACCTCTGAATCACTAATCCAAAACTGCTTTTCAGCAGACATTATCTAACATCTTTTGTAATCCAGTGCTTCATCTTAAAATCAGTTCATTTCACTCTTCCTAGTGAGGGCAGTGCCTGAACTTCACTCCTCTGATTAGAAATTGTCTCATTTGTTTCTCTCCCAATAACATTCCAAATCGTTATTCACTTCTATTTGCCTATTGATGTGTTTATATACAACACTCACATTAATTTTTTTTTGTTTAATTGAACAAGATCCTCTTTGAATCTGTTCTCATAAGACAAGTTCTAGATTTCCTTGACTATGTCTATGACCTATTACAGTTTAAATTAGTTTGTCTTAAACACTGATGGAGAGATTTTTGTATATGGCATTCCAGTAAATACTTACTAGCAAGGTGCACAATAGCATTATCTCTCCATCTCCATTTAAATACTGATAAAAAAGGGATTTGTCTTTCTTTCATGACTTTCCTATGTTGATAGCTTTCAATTTGTCCCATGTTCAATACCAACAACAATTCTTTCTCATGCCATACAATTTTTGACTCTCAAAATACCAGATTATACCAGTATTTTTTCTTGTACTTTAGTGTACAGTATTGAATTTTGGTATCCTATAATATAACACAATTTCTTCTTCAGACACTATTTTGTGTGTGCTGTTGATAAGTTGGGAATCAACAGCAAATTACACATTTTCTTTTTTCTAAGATTATTACTGAATTTACTAAAGGATATGGAAATAATAAGACTGATTTTTAACAAATCTAGCAAATTCTGTGTTATACACTGGTCTCTTTTCAGAATAAGCTCTCTTCCTTTTGCAGGTCTTTATTTGCTTCACAATTTCTATACAGGTTTTCTTCTCTTCCATTTCAATAGATGTTCCTATACAGATGCCTGCTTCCAGGTTACTAGTATTAAACTCTGGAAAAAGCAAAGGTGTTAAATGAGATGGTGTATGACATGTTAATTGCGATAGAGGGAAAAAGATGTAGCATTACTGAAAGGATAGAGGAGAAAAACAGATATAGCTACCCTGGTGAAAGTTCTGTCTATCTGCTGAGCTAGGTTTTCTACTTACAAATGGCCTAGTAACTATAACTCAAAATCACCATTGTTAGAGAGGTAGGAGAAAAGACCTATTTTCAACGCTTTTTGCTTGTTTCTTTTATTTTTGGAAATTCTCCAGATTCCTTATCACAAAACTCAATTGCACTGGCAATTTTATTCATGTGTCATCTCAGAGCTATGTAAATATGCAAGTGTTCAAAACTTCAAACCCTAGATTTCTTATATTGTTTTTACTTATTTAAGTACAACTTTATGTTTCTACAAAATGGTTAACATCCTTGTTGATACCTTATTGGTATGAAAAGATAGATTTATTACATATGGGTGCATAGTTCCACTACTGCAACATCTGAATTTATCTGGACACAGAGTCATTGGAAATATTTCAAGTAGTATGTTTGTTCATATTGTGGATCAAGTTTCAGTGCTGTCACATCAATACATTTGGTCTTGCTGCATCTCTATCAAAGACTTCAGATGAAATCTCATTCACACAAAAATCAAAGAAATTCTGCTAGTTCCTTCATCTGAGTTAAGATTTCATTCACTGAATTTCTTCTGAGGGTTTACTGTATTTGGCATGAAATTCCCAACTACAGTAGCTTATATAAAATGTAAACATAGACATTTTCTAGGTTTATTTCTAGAAAATAAATGATATTGAAGGAAGAATATTTTTATGATAAAATCAATCCTGATTTAGTAAAACTAAAAGGAAATTATAATAGTACGTCTATGTGAAATATCTCTGGCCTGAAGGCCATGCGACATTTGCTTGATTCAAGGCTTAATATTCAAAGCTGGGTCACAGTTATTCATCTGCTAAGGTTCATGAAGTTGCTTTGATTTATGATTAATTCTGGACACTACATGAAAACTCTGGTTTCAGTCGAATTATGATTATTTGTTTCAGTCTGAAGCACAGACTAAAACTCAATGCATAAAAGGTGTCTTTTGCCTTTATTTTCAATTAATTTTCAGTGAATTAAATATCTGACAAATAACGGTGCAGATCCAGCTTTCGGTACTCAAGTCACTAGAATTCGTTAAGAGTGAGTTTAACTCAACTTTTCCTCATTCTCCAAAGACCTTTTCTTCCGAGCTTTATAACAAATTGAGATTATCTAGACAAATGTGTATTTCAATGCGTATAAAACTTAGAGGAACTTTATCATATAAAACCTCAGGGCTTAAAATAAGCAGCATTTGTTATTCAAAACAGTACCAACCTGTGAAATACTTCAGAGAGGTGGATTTTCTCTCACGTTTATTTGGTAATTGAGTATTGTGATTCCTGACATCTTAATTTCATTAAATGAATTTTTCTTACTGAAGTCAGAAAGACTGTTAGAAATCCTTATTAACAGTAAGGCAATAGACAGAAGTTATTGATAGGACATCAATGGTGTTGAAAGGTGACTTTTTTTTTTTTCCAAAAATGGGGCAATTCTGTCATTCCTGAAGGGTTACTGATGGCATTCCAAACCAATGTAAATAATTGTTGAAGCTACAACACTTTGCTATATACATTATTTCTGATTTTTAAAATTGCCCTCACTTTTAAATACCCTCATTCATATGTCCATTGTGTTACTCTAAATTATGTCACCAGAGGTGGTGAACTGAAGAAAGAAAAGAGAGAAAATAGGAAGGGTGGATGAACAATCACAGCGAGGAATAAGATGATAAAAAAAAAGACATTACTCCAAATTTCTAGTCCAGCTTAGTTTTACATTCTGCAGACTCAGAGCAGACTGTAACTAAAAGTACAATTGCATTTTTAGTTCTCTCACCCTAAATGATCTATACAAAGCTAGGGCAAGTTGCAGACAGGGCTGGTGTGTACAGTACACAGTCTCTGAACATCCTCTTGAAGCTGTGCAAATAGCCAAAGAGTAAAGTGTGTTGCAGACTTGCCCTTCAGAACCTTGATACACTTCCTGCTTCTAGAGGAACATATATGAGATGACTGGAAGGAAAACTTACTACACCAAAATGCTGAAGCAAGACCATTACTGTTTTGCTAGGCCTGAAGTTTCAGCTGAAATGTGGTTTATAATGCTGTAAAATTATAGGTCAGGTAAACCTCATTGCAGCCCTTGGGTATAGCTGTCCCTCTTCATTTAACATAGATGTAAGAAACAAGCAGCTGAAATGACTGTAGTCCCTAAACCCCAAACAGAATTACATGTACAAATCAAAAGCTTGAAAAAGCCAAGTCAGAATGTGAATGAAGTGGGTGGTTTTGCTGGTTTTTTTTAAGAAGGAAACAAATAGAAGTGAGTCAAATAGTGGCTGTGTGTAGGACATGTGTGAACATGGAGAAAGAGATAATATGCAGAAGGAGCTCATGTCAGATTGCTACCAAACAATAGGTACTGAGGAGCAAACCTAGACAGGTTTAGGGCTGCTGGCACAGACTGACCTGGGTTGAATCTCTGAAGAGAAAAAAAAAAAAAAAGCTTTTTCAATATGTATAATTTCTGTTATGCTCAGGTAAACAAGACTTTTTTAATGTTGTTGTTTAGAAACAGGACTGCACTAAAAAAATAAATCTCTATTAACATTTTCCCCTTCTAGTGAGAATAATCTACAAACTCCCGAATTTTGACCAGCCATTCGGCACAATAACAAAGCTGTGTGACAGTGATAAATCTCAGATGCAAACATACATGCTGTTATTAAAGTGATAAATCTCAGATATAAATATACATTATATATATAAAATATACATATTATTTGATTTATATATATTATTAATTGGTTTACAGGATTCCCACCCCACATTTTCAGAGGTAACCCTTCCTTAAAGATGTTCTTAAGAATCATTTATGCTTTGGGAGCTGAGACTAGTATATCTAGCTATCATTCAAATACACCAAGGACCTGCTAAATCAAAAAGGCATTCCTATACAGGAGAAAAAGTTTTTAATTCTCAACTTTTATGTGAAGATTTAGGTGTCTGTAACCTCCCTCTGTAACCTCCTCAAGAAACCTACTTCCCCTCTCCAGCAAGTCTAGAAAAAAAAAAAGAGAGAATATAGGCAGGTATCTTTTGACTTTGCACCCTGGAGCCTTGAAAAAAGCTTAGAAAAGGACAGAGCCTTTGGGGTTGTGGGCTGAGAGTGACCTGAAGCAAGCAGTGAAGCAATACTCCATTGCCTTGTTCAGAGAAATAGGATTTTGTATTTTCTTCTAAACAAACAGAATCAGCTCAAAGAAACACAAGCAGACTCAACTGTACAAAAGACATCAAGCTTTAACCCACTGTTAAACTCATTAAAATATGAGTATGTTCCGACTTATACAGATAAGGAAACAGTTATCTCAAATTATCTTCCCAAAAGGAAACTTTAAGAATAATCCAGGTAGTGCAAATGATAAATTTTCTTAGTGCAAGCATAACTATGACTTCATTATTAATCAGAGGGGTTTTTTCTATATGTGTAAATAAACAAAACTATTCACGTGGAAGATGCAACACAATCATGAATGAAATATCCCCAGTGTGAAAGAATGAAACATAAATATTTAAAATAGACACCTCTGAGCTTTCTGTATCTCACAGTATCACCAAGGACTCCCAAACTCCTTAAGCTCAATACCTAAGCATTTTTTTCACTTTGCTACATGAATGTACACCATACTGTCAAATGGTCACAAAAGGGCAGTTTAAAATGAACACACACACATCTCATATTCAGTAACAGAAAGAACCATCTTGCAGAAGACAACAGTGATTGCTCAAGTGCTCAATACACAAAAATGGAATGCTTCACATGCTGGAACTAATCAAGGTCCAGTACTAATCAAAGGTCCAGTACTCTGCCTCCAGTGTATAATTCATCTCCTTTCCTATCCTTGGCCACTAGCAGATGGAAAAAGACTCTAAATGAGTTTGTGTACAAAGTGGTCCTTTCAGAAGAACATCCTCCTACCTTCAGGCAGTATTACGGTTTTCTGAAACAGAGTTTCTGTACAGACCTGTCACATTTCATAGCCACTGGATTCAATGAAGAAAGAACAACATAAGCACTTCCTGAAGAGGAACAGTGGCAGCTACTGAATCTTGCCACCACATACAGCACCCTGGGTTTTCGTCAGAGGTCTCCTATCTAATTACTCACCAAGTTCAACCTGCTTAGGCTGTGAGATCTGACAAGATCACAGCCTGAGGTAGAGCAGCTGGGATTTAACTTTTATTTGTAAAACTTAATTAGGAAATTTTTTTCTTTCTTTCCATTTTTCTACCTCTTTACCATTAAAATCACATATCACCCTACATATGCACGTACAAACACATAAAACAAAGACTAAAAGCAAACCACAACAGTCAGTGAAGTTACTTGCTATAGAAATAGCAGTGCTGGCATTAGCACTTCAAAGGGAAAAGCTATTTTAAAATTTAACTGCCTGGCAGATGCAGCAAATATAGAACAGGAACCAAAGAGGTAAGGAGGGAGGATGAGTAGGAAGAGGAGAAAATAAGTGAAGAGGGATAGGAAAACAGATGAACTGTACATTAATTAAAGGTAAAAATAGCTAAACTGTCTGTGTACTGGAACTGAAATGTTGGCAATGTGGAACTCGGTAGCAAAATTCCAACTGACTTCAGGGAAATCTGTCTTTCACTCTGTAGTTTTACACTCATGTACTACAACGTGTTAACACAATTCCTCAATGTATTTATTTCCTTTTTGTTCGTGGTTGCCAATAATTTATTCTACAGTAATCCTACAAATATTGTGAAATCAAGAAGTAAACTAACCCTCACTTCATTTTCAGTACTAGATTGGAAAATCAGGATAGAAACCTGTTAGTTTGGGTTTTTTAGCACAAATTGCTATTCACAGAGATGTTATTATACAAACCATAGGTAGCCATTCATCATGTATTAAACTCCTGTATTTTGAAGCAACTGGTACAGAGTTTCATCCCCCTTGTTCCTGGGATTTGTTATCATCTCACACACTGCTGAACTCCAGAGGCAATAATAATTTCAAAGGGTGGAATTTAAACCCATCTGTTTAGTCTATAATGCAAGATACATGAAATGGTTAGTCATGCATCTACATTGATGCATAACTGATTATTCTTCAGGCTGAAAAAGTATTAATGAAAAAGTATTTTATATACAGTCAGTCTGATTGCTGTGGTAACACTGAATAACCTGAGCTGGCTCATTAAATCCATCTGTGATAGAATTTTTTCTGTTTCAGTTCTTTGCCAATAGTAGTAATAATCACATAGATAAGTCATTAGACTATTACAACTCTGTAATTTACTCTTAGATCTGTTCTGAACAGAGTTCAGATAGCGTGGTTAAAAAGTTACTATCCTTGCCACTGTTCTGGAAGATTGTTCAGATAAAGTGCATTACAACAAATATGAAGAAATATACCCACATCAAAGTAATGTAGAGAACAACCTTTGCCTTGATATCAGCAGTCCATTTTGTAAGCACTGAGTGACAACATTTCACATGAAGCTTTGAAAGAAAGGAGATATATTCTTCTCACTGCTCCTAAAACAACTAAGGCAGATGCATTTTACCATGGGGAGTCAAATTCCATGAATCAGTGCAAAGTTTTCTGGTGGCATATAGGATGTGGAAACAAGCTCATAGCTCCAAATGTATGTACCTTGTGGAGAAGCTCAGAATGCAGAAAATAGCAAAGGAAAACCACAAACTTATGGGATCATAGCTGAAAGACTGTACTTTGTTCTTTATAAGGACTGGAAAAAGATGAAAGGCACAATTCCAGATTAGACTTTTTTGGCAAGTGATTTTTTTCTTTTTATCACAGACAGAAAAATGAGAACAAAGTAGACTGTAAAGAAATAAGAAATACCTTACTGATTTTGTTTTATTGTTTTTCTGAAAGTTGCATTGAAACTTAGCTTTGTTCCTGTAGGTGCACAGAAAATGTTAGATGGGTATTTTATTTATCTAAATATTATGGAATATGATCTTATGTTGTATATATATTATAATTATCTTCTTATCAGGATAAAAAACTCACCATGGTTAAGAGATAACAGTAAAAGATACAGAAGACACTAATACAAAGAACAGGGTAAATCCACAATTTTCGAGAACAGTGAGAAGTCTTACCAATCAGCCATGTGAAACAGAGACTGAGAGATGATTACATTAAGAATAATTATAGAATTATACTTTTATCTTATTCACTTCATCTTTTATGTGTTTCCTCCTGCTTACTTGTCTATGTCTGCAAAGTTCAGGCCACCTAAAGTTCCTTTATCTGTATGGCTGGGTTGACAGTTATTTAATTAAATTTTAAAAAATCAGGGCTTTTGCTTCATGGTCTCAAATATTGAACTCCTTGGCTGTAAAAAACGTTTGGTAGCAAGTAAGTATCAGGGAAAGAACATTTAAAAGGAACCTCCCACAGATAAAATAAAGAAATGTAAATGGTGATTATTTAATGTATAAAATCCTTTGGCCCTTATTTTCACATATGTAACTATAATCGTTCTGGGTTAAATGCATCTGAAGAAATGTGGAAGGTTCTAAAGATAAAATTATGAATAAATAATAGTTTTAATACTTCTAAGTGTTTGTTCAGCTACTTTGTTCAGCTTTCAAACTACTTTATGGGCTAACTTGATTATATTGTAGCCTAGAGACTGAATATGCTCCTTTAATACACTACGGCTTTCTCAACTCTAGAAGTCCTGCTTTCCCACTGAAAAAATTTCAGTTGTTTACATGTGTATCATGAAATGGACCTCTCACATCTGTGCCTACATTTGTAGAATTCAGCTGGGACTTTGCCATTGACCCATGGCAGAGGAAACTGAAACCACTGGAGGTGAACAAAGACATATACGCTTAGTATAGGTGGGGAACTGAGAAAATAACAGTAAATAAAGCAAGGAAATATGGCCCTTGATTTCATTCAGGTTTTGATATTTGGTCTCTTTGCATTATTTTTTTAATATAGTTTTTGATATTTCAGTTAGACTTTTTCCTTGATAAGTATATGCAGTAATGGGGTCATTTTAATGCATCAGAGCATTATAGAATGTTTGAACTAAATATAATCTACTTTTCTTGGACTCTATATCATCAAAGAATTTTACTTGATGATATTACTCTTTAAAAGAACAAGGTAACATTAAAAGAACAACTTACAATACTTGTCAAAAAAAGAAATCACCTAACACAAGAAAATACTAGTATCTGTATCCTTCTGTTGTTAATTATATCTTTTGTTGTTGATTCTACTCTCAAATAATATACCTAATCTGCTATAGAGCAGATGTGTTGTACTATTATTGTTGTAATTGTTAATCTCATTTTTCTGACTGCTGGAGAAGCTGGTGTTTTGGTCAAGTTCTAATTTGGGTAATTTTGCTCAATTTATTCACAGAAGTTTATTTCATGATGCATGCAAAATCATGATCTAAAGTAATAATTAGATACTTAAAATAGAAAAATTTTAAAATTAGATTCCCCCCAAAATTAGCCAAGTTAGCAAAGGATAAGCGGATTATTTCTCCTTGAGATGGTATAT
>NW_020955220.1:2537725-2538889 GCF_003031625.1 Empidonax traillii
TCTAATTTGGGTAATTTTGCTCAATTTATTCACAGAAGTTTATTTCATGATGCATGCAAAATCATGATCTAAAGTAATAATTAGATACTTAAAATAGAAAAATTTTAAAATTAGATTCCCCCCAAAATTAGCCAAGTTAGCAAAGGATAAGCGGATTATTTCTCCTTGAGATGGTATATAATTTATGATCCAAGCATATGTGCCACCTGTTGACAGTGATTAGAAACATGACATTTTCAGGAATATAATAGCAATTAGACTATTATTAAAATGCATTGAATACAAGGGGCAATTATGGTAATTATGTAGCTAATCACAGAAAACAAGGTATACTAAAGATACATTGGTTATTTCATTTATATTTTAAGTCTGCATAATTTACAACAACTCTTTTGTTTATTTGGAGAATGTGAAGGATCATTTTATTACTGTGATTCTCAATGTATATTTTAGAACAATATTCAAACGTGTTTGAACATGAAGGAAAAAGAGAACTGCTTCCAAATTTCTGCACCCCAGATCTTTCTTTTGAATGAGTATCTCTAAGTTTTCATTGCTTATTCATAAGTGCAATATATTTCAATAGCATAGTATATGATATATGGAACTGCAATTCACATACATAAGACAAAAGGAACCAAGATATAGGATGATGGAGTGAAGCATCTAAGTGCATCTAAGCTAAATGCCACTGAAATCATGTCAAAAATTGTTCCTTATACATAGAAGCATCATGGCTACTTCTGAACCACGTTGCATATCAATAATAAATTAATGGTCTTGATTTTCCACGTGCATATATATTCCATATATTTTTCATAGTACTGTTGCTTTCTGAATTTATCAGAAACTTAAAATAACTCCCTCTTATGCATATTTGATGTGAAATAGTACCTTTACTAGAATAGCTGAAATATCCTTTTGGGTATTTTCCCATTTTGCAAAGTGTCTAGAAGTTGTTAACTACAGATTAGGTGCATTTAGATGAGAAGGGTTTACATCTCACAGCAAAAATAAACAGTCTTAAAGTTCAAGGGAAAGAAGGAGAGTTTTTAAATCTATTTATTTCTATTTTTGTGGTTCAGCTAGATAAAGAATTCAAGTTCCAAGGCTGAAGTTTCATCTGTTGTTTGGTTTTTTGGTTTTTTTTTTTTTTTTTTTTTT
>NW_020955220.1:2539388-2585755 GCF_003031625.1 Empidonax traillii
GTTTTTTTGTTTGTTTGTGTTTTTTTTGTGGTTTGGTGGTTTTCTTTCTTTTTTTTTTTTTTTGGTTGGTTGCTTGTTTTTCAAGACTCACGGCATCTCGGAGGGATCTCCACAAAGATGCTTTGCTGATTTCTCAAGGACAGTTTCAAGAAGTCAGAGTTCTCAACTACTGGCCACACTACTCTGTGTTCAAGAAACACAGAAAAAATCCCTGCTTAGGAGCCAAGTTCCTCTTTTTGATGGTCTAGCCTGGTGGCAAGACCATCATTGTCAGCCCCTTCTCTGGAACAGGTGGTGTCAGGAAGCACTTTCCCTGCCTTCCCCCTTTTTACCTGGCTTGAGTATCTTGTCAAACTCTAGTTTTTACAGGTAGGCTGGCAAGGTAGGCACCTTGGGCCTGATGATCATGAAGAAAGTGAGATAAAGGTTCATGAAGAAGGCCAAGAAAATCCCTAATACCTTTGATTATATGTCTTATCAAAACTTTGTTCATATGACATTTTAGGAAACTGTCACAAAGCACTCAACCTCAGCAGGTTTTGATGTACCTTCAGATAGTGTCCTGGCACAAAAGCTTACAGAAAAATAGAACTTCCTTGCAGAAGTTATTTTCTGCTTTGTAGAAACAACACCTCAGAAAGACTCCCAAGAGTGAGCTGACGATTGTGTGGCCTTTTCTTGTTAAAGTCAGAGTCTTACCATTTTAAAGTTTTTAAAGTTTTTAATAAGCATTTTAGCACAGTTTGCTAGTATGGAAGCTGCTCATTATGAGCTAATTGTTTCAAAGAGTTGCTGAAAGTGCTTAAATGTTAAATATATGCTACTGTAAGCAAATATTCACAAGCCTTTCAAAGCAGATGTTTGAAAAATGGTAGGCTGCTCATGGTAGAGTACACAAAGGACATGAAGAAGTGGGATTTAATAATAAATATGCTCACAGCTACATGGCTGCTAATCCACAGTGGTTTTCCTTTTTAATTTTCAATTAAATGTGTAAGGCCGCAATAACCCAAATAGTTTTTGTAAGGAAGTTCACTGCAGATACCAGTAATTCCTAGCTTTTCTCTGTTCTCCCATTCACCTCTCTCTGCAGCTTTCTTACCCACCCTCTTATGTCTGTGTGGGGCCCTCCCAGTCCTGACACTCACTCACAGCCCTTGTTTTCTTCCGTCAGCTAGTGCTCTGCCTATATTCAGTCTGTATGCACACAGCCTTTTTCTCTTTCTTTTCTTTCTTTGATAATTATTTTGGTGTCAAGATGTCTTAAATTCCTACAACACAGAGCGGCAAGGTTGGACAGGAAGGCATTAAGGGTCCCGTCCATTACAAACTGTAGAAATACCAAAGCTGAGATTCTACCAAACACAGGGCAAAAGCTCCAGTGTCCTCTTTCACCTTTTGTTGTTGTTTTTCTTCCTATGTCCCCAAATCAATAGCATTCTGTTGACTGATTCGTGGAATATTTACTGGTATTGACTGGCTAGGACATTCAGCAGATACTGCAGTACAAAAAATAGACAGATGTTATTACGTTGTTAAACTGTCCTTACAAACTTTAAGAACTGGTACTCATAACTTTCCTATTTTTACTTTTTATTTATATGGTTTTCAATTGTTTTCTTGTGCTTTCTTGTTTACAGCCAGTTTTCTTTGGCAATCTGATAACTGAATACCATATGGTTTTATTTATGGTGGATACATTTGCTAATATTGAAATATGTAGCACATCATAGTGCTTTGTGGTCACTAAGGTACCTCGGGGAGAGATCTCCGCACTATGAAGCTCAAAAGTATGTAACAGTCATTCCCTTACACCTGTACATATTACCATTACAATGAAAATGATCAATTGCTAAATGAGTCTCACATTTCACTCCTTAAATAAAGGGGATTTCTGATCCTAAAGCACTGAACACATGATTGAAACAGAATTAATTGCTGTAACTCAGATCTATTTTTAATTTATATCACAAAGTTCAAAGACAGTAAATAGATTACTATAGCATTATACTTAGCCTGAGCTTATTTTTCTACTTGCTGAACATGGAATGATTTGTTGTTTGTTTGTGTTTGTGGATTTTGTTGTTGTTGTTTGGGGGAGTTGTTTTGATTTGGGTTTTTTTTACAGATTATTTCTTATCCATCTCCCTTCAGAAGGTCTCTCAGCCTTTTATTACATTGAATTGGAGCTAAGATGACCCTTTTGATCTGGTTCCAAGAGTGAATTAGATGAGCAGCTCTGCACAGACAAGCAAAACCTGACATCCAGTCTCCCTTTCTACATTCTTCTGTATTTCTAAATTTTAACCATTATTACTCATTTATTATAACATCCTATGGCTTTTGATATACCCAGAGCTTTTTAGCTTGTCTTCACAAATTTCTCATGACTCTCTGTTTCTGTTCACCACTGTGCCACTGCCCTTTTTTCTATTATACCTGTTCTTCTCATGCTGAACCACTCACAAACTATGTCAGAAGCTCAAAATAAGAGAGGGAATTTGCTGAATCAGCAAGTGCCTTGAAAAATATTATTGACAAATACTTTGCTGCTAGGACAACAAAGGAGGAAAAAGTTTCTTTCTTGCCCAAATTCAAATTACACTCCTTTGGCTCTTTTAATATGAGGATGTTCACACACCAGTTTTCTCTATTTAACACTAGTATTGAAGTACACTTTGATTAAATATCCCTTCACTTAACTCTCTCTGGTATCTTTAGAAGATGGGATTGAACTGTTACAGCTTATTCCTATTTGATTTGTCTGCTGCAAACAGGGTATGCCAGGATATCGACAGTGACAATCCAGTTTGGTTAGTCTCAGTAGGAAAGTTGCAGGAAATGTGAGCAATTTTTTGCAAGCAGAACTTTACCCATCACCATGACATAGGGGCTCCTTTTTATTTTTAATTTGAAAATACCAGTCTTCAAAGCAGTTTGAATGGCAGACCTGTATCAGAAATGCCAGTCATTTTCTCCCTATGGGCCTGACTCCATTATGAAACTACGAGACTAGGTGAAGATTTCCATGCCTGCAGAACTGAATCCTTAAAACTTTTTATCATTTTATACAGACACTGTTGAAGTAAAGAAAATATCTCTAATTGTTAGCTTACTTCATCAATCTGATCTGCCACAAGAGGGCAGAGGCTTATGTCACTCAGCTTCATCTACTGTCATACTAGAATGTCAGGGATCTTTAATGGGAAAATTTATCATGTTTAAATACCAGGGTGAAATATGAAATTCCATTAACTATTTTTAAATGGCTTTAGGCTAAAAAGCCAAGTGCAGCAACACAACTCTGTCATCTCTGCTGCAATGAATACAGCTGCCATAGCTTGTTTAGAAGGCATTAATTACTGTGCAATTATGCAAAACATAAAAAAAATTATGCACATATAGAGACAAATGTGTGTATAGATCATGGCTTTGTTAGTTTGAAAAATGTTGTGGAGCCAAGATACTGAAACCTTTACGTAACTAGGGTCAGTTGTTCATTGCAATAAATGGGTAGATTTTGGCTGCAAGGTGTTAGGAATCCAAACCTATTTTTCTAGACCTAGAATAGTTTAAACTCAGTATTTGAGGAGCAAAACTGAGTGCTGGCTTGTTGGTGATTGGGTAACAGAGAAACTTAAATCAATGTGTTATATTCTGCACTGGTACAATGGTTTTGATGAAAAAAAAGAGGAAATTAAAAAATCAAGCTCACTGTTTTCACACGGGAGTAATTTACATTACATACACTGACTTCCACCACTTTAAAATTTGTTACAACTATGACTTAATGATTTGTGAGGTTAGATTCTGACAAGCCCCACCCCTGTTTTGTACCACTAATAGTTGTTTATAATTCTATTTGTACTTAAAAAAAGTTTCCATAGTTTATCATTTGATTCAACTTCTGAAATAGAATCTTCAATACTGATAAGTGATGCATTTGCCATGAACAGACATTGCCTAAAAAGTGCAGGAATTTCTTTTTCCTCTTACTGATATCGCAGCTATAAAGTGAGAGCAGTTGTTGCCCATGTAATTTCTTTTCCTAAGCATCAGCTTAGTAAAAGAATACATTACAGAAGCAAGCAAGAGAGGAAAATTTAATGCTCTTTTCAATTTTAGTTAAAATGTATTTTAACAAAATACAGATTTCTGTATAGTGAGACTGCTACCACATCCTTTGTTCAATGCCATCTTAAAGATAGTATTAGACACAATTGGTGGGAGGAGATACAGCACAAATCACTGCATATTTACAAGCTCTCAAAACTGATGGTGATGATTGTAATTATCAGGGACAGCATGAAGGAGGTAGTTACAAAATTCTGATAACTGAACTAGCACACTGCACTGTCAAAAATGAAAACCTGTCTATTAGAGGGGGGAAAAAAAACCACCTTTAAGAATTTTTTTTTTGGGGGGGGGCAATGCAGAACACTGCAGAAAAAACTCCCCACGTTTTCCTCTGTAGGTAAGCAGATTTCATATTCCAGACGCTAGAATATATCCACTTTAAAAGATTTAAGTGTGAATTCTGTTGTACAATTCCATGGGCACTCAGTACTCACCATGGCCTTTAGATTATACCTTAAAATCTCTTGTCCTAAAATAGCTGCAAAAAGTACTCCCCCTTAAAACTACTGGGGACTTACAAAAAAATGGGGGGTTGAGCTTTTAGGATTGGAAAACAAAGTAATCTGCTACCTGGGAATCTAGATAACCCACAGTCCCTGGCTCCCCCACAGTCTCTGGGTCTGCAAATGCCCATGGGCTACCAAGGAGACAGTGAGGTCAAGTGAGCTGTTGGGAAATTAATTAGGATTTTATCAGAAACTTGTCTGGTTTCATATAAAAAAGTGAACACAATTACCACATTTCCACTTTTTCCTGACAAATGTATACTGTCTGATAGAAATCTTCCATCAGAATTTTTCCAACCTGGCCCAGTTTCTATTATAAATTAACTCATCACAGCACTACCATGGTTAATGCAGCATGGAGAACAATCAAAGGACTGATTCCAGCTTATTATCTTAGACTAGGCCTTGGACAGCTGTTGTGATTATCAAGTTGATCTGACTTATTTGCAGCACCCACAAGAATAATACTATCTGAAAGCTTTTTTTTTTTTTTTTTTTCTTAAAATGTAGCAATAGCTGGTGACAAAACAATTTCCTTGAAGCAAGTGTATTAAATTAGGATGAAAAGAAAGGGTCAGAGTATATCCAGCTTAGGCAGCACCAAACACTTACATGGCTGATTCTACAAAGTTGATCCAAGGAGTCATAACGAGATGATCCAGGGAGGTTAGGTACCCAGGTTCTCCTCAGAAGTAAATAAAGGCAGAAAAGAAACTCAGTAGGCTGGCCAAAAAAAACCAAACCTTCTGTGACTTGGGGGTGAGGGTCAGGCCATCAAGTTCCAGCCAATAGACCACTGTGAGCATAGCAATGAGCCTAAACCACCACCAAACATAGGAGTGGCAGTGTTGCATATTAAGGACCTTCACTCATGTGGCCTCTGCAGACTGGAATAATTTTCTGAAGACAGGCACTTGATTAGTTGGGACTCACTTTTTCTGAAACTTAGTTGGCTGATGATACCTGCCTTTTTCCAAACAACTCATTAATTAGGCTAATCTGTTCAAAAGCATAAAAACTGTGGTTTTGTTCTCCTTAGCCTCTGCAAATTCATATCTATGCCTCCCACTTCCCAAGTGCATATCCTAGGCACCAGTGTGCTTACAGTAATCACAGAAATCAGACTCAGTATATGTTAGTTGTGTCAGAATACATCAGGAATTCTATTTGCATAGTTTCCAAAAATAAAACTGTACAGTAGACACCTTAAGTTCTTCAGTCGGTCTTCTTTCAATGTCAGGAGATGGCACATTTTGCTGAGTTAAAATCAATTGTAAATTCCCTCAGATTCCCACAGATTTCAACTGAGACAGGTTATCACTGCAAAGCAGTTATGCCAAAGACAAAGAAATGATGTAATGTACTTTCCTTTTATAACTGGATTAATTTGTACTTTTTCATATTTTTAAATGTCATTTTTATATTCAGAAGGTCAGCTATCATTCCTGTACCCTTTAGAATAAGACAGCTATGAAGGGGACTGATTAAAAAAAGCTGTCATTTTAATGAAGTTTCCATTCTCAACTGGTTTTCTTATAGAAACTTGCAGATGCATAATACTTTACAGCCAGACCTGACTCCCAGCTGTTAGTTCTGCCAGGTATAGGAGACATCCATAACCCTTCACAACAATGTAAAAGACGTTTTTCTGGTTTTATTAATCTTTTTTCCACTTAATAGGCCTTTATGTTAGACATCTACTCCTCACACTATTCTCTTCAGAATTTCTAATTTCTTTGGACCATTTTCAAAAATCTAAATTGGATTATTCCTTTCCCAAAGACTTAGTATCAGTGAAGCTGTAAATGCAGAGAAGGATCTGAAAGGACTGACCTGATGAAAATTTAGGACACTACCACAGCAATTAGATCATTACAGTGAATTATAAAAATAAAGTGCTGCAAAAAATTAAATTATTCTGAAGTAGTGATTTAAATGAGAGTCAAATGAAATTCACAAAATGAAGCTGGTCACAATCTTGTTGGGAAAGGAGAAAAGTGTGATAAGTGTGATAAGTAAAGGGACATCTGTGATTAGCCTATATCCACATTTGCAAAAAAATATGTGACATCACCAATTATTGGTTTGATAAGAAAATCACAAGTTATTTGGTGAAAGAAACTAAGAAAACTATCATGCATTCACAAGTAAGATGCAGGACGTAGGTGTCTGTTCCTCACTGGTCTCACTACAAAGTGAAATGGGTTCACTTGAACTTTAAGCGAAACTGTTTAAACTGCCATTGAAAGGACATGGAAAATATACACTTCATTGGTGAATCTCAGCTGAGTCACCAATAATTCCCAGCAAAGGGAATGAGAAGTTTTATAATTGCAACACTTGTACCATTTCTGTCAATCAAGCAATACCCTAAACTCACGTTTAAAAAAAAGACTTTGAGCTGTCTATATCACACAGGGAAAAATTATGTAAAGACATCTGAAATATCCCTTAACAGCTTGCTTTTACTGGAAGCTACAAGTTACCACGGTGCCCTGATGGCTACAGATATGTGGTTGCATTGATCTTCCACCACATGAAATCTCTGAAATCTCACAGGTGACCTGAGTCTGCAGTACCTGTGATCTTCCTTTTGCAGGTGAGTCTACAGTTGACCAATATGACCCGAAGTCTGGTCAGAGATGACTGAAGTTAGAAATGTCAGAGAACATTCTCCTAGAGTATTTCTGGATAGCACTCTCAATTTGATGCTTCTTCTGCAGTCCTGGACTGCAGTACAAAAATCGTTCCCTTTAGGATACAACCCAAACCCCCAAAAAACAGGCAGACAGCACTTACACCCTGTGTGAGTGTTCTATGGATTTTGGACCAGACAAGTGATATTCCTTCAATTGTAACTGTCTGATTCCAAACTGATATTAAAGATGTACAATTAGCAGATTCTGCTGCAGGAAAACATATCATGTATGGCTGTCTCTGTCTCACCAGCTATGGCAGTATTACAATTTAGCTCATTTGAAAATATGTAGCTCAATTAAGTTTTAGACTCAAATCAGTGTTCTGATACACATAAACGTAAACATTTTCAAGTAATAAACTGAACTCATAAAGTGCCTTATATTATCCAGTGCTGAGCTTCTCCTTAAAGGAAGTGAGGGTTTTATACATCGTTTGTTATTTCACAGTAAACTGAACCATTTGAAATAATTTAGTTTGAGAAGATCCTTTCAAAGCTGCCAGGTCTGTGCACTTGCTAAGTTCTGACCTGGTATAATTGTCACCCTTTCTTGTCATGCTGTTAGTCACACTAAGAGGACCATTTTTATTTTTCTGCATTGGATGAATTTTAAAAATTATTTTCAGGTCTTAATTTTTCCATAGCTTCATAACAAAAAATATTTTAACCTGTTGTACTACAATTTTTTATCTGTGACATTGATTTCAATATTTGCTCCTCTGTAAGGCTCTATAAAAACTACATATTAATTAGCACAGCCCATATATTTCACCAAGGACATTTTTTTTTTTGTGTTTGTGGTAGTATGATCAATGTCCTCAAGCAAAAAAATACTTAAACGAAAAATAAAATTAAACCAAAATAAACTATTTTATTCCATACTGTTCCATGTAAGAGCATAGAAACCTATACAACTGGAAAAATATTGAGAAACTTTTTAAATACTTTTTGGACTTGATCTTACCTAACTGATAGGAAGAGTTTCAAAGGCAAATACATCTATTGTGGTAATTAAAGTTCAGTAAGGCAAATGAATTTACTTTTTGTAGCTAGAATATATTTAATTTCAAAAGATACAATGAGAAATAACACAAGCATGAGGTATTTATTAATGGCTCGGACAGTGAACATTTTTATGGAACACTGATAGGATTCCAAGTATTTTGCTCTTTTAATAATTTTCACAACTAATGGAATTTGATCAATATTCTTCAAGCATACATAAACAAAGGTTCTTCCTTGAGAATAACAAATTGCTGATGTTCAGACTACTACTTTTTCAAAACATCTGATGAAGGGAGCAAATTGAGATTGCAATACGACTCCAGTTATAAATTCTTAATTTACGAGACTTCCCTTGAATGTCTGGTAAATGCTCATCTATTACAGCTCTTGAGTTTTGGGACATTGGGAGTCTGTGCTACAACACTGTGATCTATTTTTTTTTAAAGAATCAATCATAATGCTATAGACCAACAGTGAAAATAATTTTACCAAGAACAAAAGATAGTTGGAAGATGCTGTGAAACATTAAAAGATGATAATTACATGGCAAATGTCACAAAAGAGCCAATAAAAGCAAGACATAAGAAATTTCACCCATCACTGAATTAATTAAAAAAACCCCACAAACTCAATGAATCATTACTGCAACTTCTATGCAGTACAGTTCAGAGGGTTACATTTCAGCAGCATGTGTACTTGTCACCTTCATCATAAATCTCCTTGTAAGGATGTGACCTTCATTTAAGGTTACTGTGCCCGTGTTCCTAACTACAGAAATTCACATTTCTATTCATAGTGAGCTTTTAGGTTTCTAGATGTTATTTCAAGCAAAGAGAAAAGTTAAGCCTGAACTCAGATGCTAGTTGAAGCCACAGTATCCCTGTTTTTACAAATAAAGGTTTAAAAGAGTGATTTTACTAAAACAAAATTCACCATGAATGAATAAACAGGGACTAAACATGTATTGTCCCGCAAGATTTAACAATAATTTACTTCTATGTGAAGTCAGTGTAATGCATCATCAAAAGACAAATTTTACTATTTCACAGGGCATCTCTGAATGACTGACAATAGAGATTCAGCCTCAGCGAACTTTGTTACTGCATTTGGAGAATACTTAAGTATATAGACAGTAGCCTGTGTTTTAAGAACAACGTTATAACAATTGTGTGCTGCTTTACTCAGTGTTCTTAGCTTGGCTGAGGACAGTATATTATAATTATGCTTTCTTCCTGCAATAGAAATGATATTTAAGGGAATTCTATCACCTATGATTACTGGTTCAGAAGGAACACAAATAAATCTACACAGGCTCATCCAAAATTGCTCAGTTGTCTGTACATTGCCAAGAAAGAAACTTTCAACCAACCAACAGAAACCCCAATGTGGGATGCTGCTTTACAAAATCAAAATACAGTTGAATAGAAACCATAAGAATTCACAGGGAAAAACCACCACCACAATAAAAAAACCCAAATCACAACAGGGTACCATATTTTAGAGGAGAAAGTGATGGGAAACAAAAGCTGACTAGTGTATTACCTGACCCTTGGGCTTTCAGCACATTCTCTTAACTGTGACTTGTGCTATATTGTTATATATATATATTATAGGATCTGTAATATCCTGACAACTCAATCCTTATTTAAAATTCTGTATGACTCTTGCTCCAAGAATTGTAGCCAGTTTCTTGAATAAAGTTCAGTTCTTATAGAAAACAAAAGTTACTGAATTATCACAGCTATTTTGACAGTGATTTTTTCCACTCATTCTCATTATCTGAAGACCACAGACCTGGTAGAGATGCCCAGGAAGGATTTGGAACAAGGATCCTAGGTCTGCCTAACCTCCAAATAGGGAAAGACATCAAATAATCTCATTCATTCATTCTCCAGATCTTTTACTACGTCAGCCTCTAGCACAAAATTACTTCAAAATTCATTCCTAATCTCATCACAAGCTGGGGAATTGACAGAAGAGTTTTATCTACAACACCTCTTGGCAAAATTTTGGTCAGCTATGGGTATGACCTATTAGTTCAGCTTTCCATTTCATTTCTGCTGCCAGAATGATGGAAAAGGTACAGAATTAATCCTGTTTCTCTTCTTATTTCTCTTATGAATGCTTCTGGGAATGATCAGAAAATGGATAATTCAGGAGATTCTGCTGAACCGATGGGAGATGCAAATGCACATGGCTAATTCTGTAATTTCCAAATTACCTGTAGCCCTCTCTTTTGCAACAATGAGTGGCCAGAATCTTCATCATCTCAACTTCCTATTTTATCTTCAGTTAAAAGTGATCAGGGAAGGGAACCTAAGTGAACTCTGTTGTCTCCCTCCATCTCTTTTATCTCTTTATCACAGGATAAAGATCCAATTCCAGCAAAAAAAAAGTGGAATTTATTATTATTTTCCTCCCAAAATTGCTTCCCAATGAAAGTGCCAATGAAATTAAAACAGTAATAAAAAATGTAAACCCAGCTCTATATAAAATATTGTCATATTATTTCTAGCACTCATATAACAATAGTTATTGTTTTAATTCAAAAATTTTAACAGCATATGAAAGATGAGATTCAAGTCTCAAAATAGTAACAAATCATCATGATTGTAATTGAATATGATAGACAATGCTGAGATAACAGATACTTCTGCATTTCCCCACTTTAATAAAAGAATTTACAATCACAAATTTTACTTTCTCCCTCATCTTGTTTAGGCTTCTTCTATAATTATAATTGTATAGACAAAAATAAACTTTCAGTATGAAACCATTTTCACGGTAGTTATAGTATTGCATTTATTAGAAACATTTGCTTATATTAGAAAATAAAAACAAAATAAATTTATTTGCATTTTCCCTATGGAAAAGCAAGTGTTTTATTTATTTCTATAATAAAGTTCTTGGAGTTTTCTGAGTTGAGTTAGATACCTGATTGCCATTCCTACCTCTGTCTAGAGACAAGGTATCATATGTAAACAGGTGGAGGAAGTAATGTAGTTGTCACCTCTCCATCTCTATATGAAATACAAAGCACAGACATCTCTAGAGAATAAAGGAAAATAAGAATGTTGGAATCAAATTCAGCTTACTTCACAAAATTATAGCACACTTGATAAAATATAAACAGGTCTATCAAATGCTTAAATCCTAATATTTTTATTGCAAATATTTATACTTGGCTGCTTTAACTAAACAGGTGATAATAATTGACAAAAGTTTGAATACCGTTGTATGTAATTTTCAAACACAGATAGGTATTTAGATTAAAAAAGAGTAATCATCTTAACAGACACCTTCACAGGATGTGTGCAGCAGTTACCCTTCTCCTAGTGCACATCAAAATGCAAACTGGTCTGAATCAGATAGACAAAAAGTCACATCTCTCTGACTCAACCTCATGCAGTCACATTAAACATCACATGGTTCCCTCATGTCTTTTCTCAGAACACAGAGGGGAAGAGCAAAGAAGGCAAAAGGATCAGTGTACAGAAGCACTCCCCAGGACAGAATGACAGAATATTCTGCTCTGTGTAAAATTTGAACTGGTGCTGATAGGAGAGAAGCATTCTCCTAATGAAATTCCTAATGACATTACTTCCTTTCAGCTTCCTGACTTAAAAACCCAGCACTTCAGATATATGGCTAGTGCTGTGGACAAAGCTTCACTGATTCCAATTGTTTAGGAGGCCTAAATAATTCAGAATGTGAAACATAGCATCCCTTAATAACTAAATACTGCACCTTTTATACCGGTGTCTGCAGCCAAACTAATGAAACAACTTAAGTATGACTTCTGTTTTATTAACAATTTAAATTTTAAAATTTAGATTTCTCCAAGCTGCTTTAATATTTTAGACTCTTTAATGTATAATTTAGGAAGCTTGGAATTTATGTTAAATTTCTTCGAGCTATATCAATTGTCCCTATGTATGTTTGATTGATTACACAAAGAAAAAAACATTAAAAGGTAGCATATCAGGTCAGACATTGTTTATGTATCTATAAAAAGGTATTAATGATTACTCATTAGATATTTCTTGTTCACTACTATAAAGGAAATACAAACCATTATTTCTGACACTTCATACAAGACTATATATATGCACAGAGATCTATCTATCTATCTACCTATCTATTGCAAAGAAGATCTCAATAATTAAATAACCAAGCAGCAATATAGCGTGCATCATGTGGTCCAGCACCTAAGTTCCTCTTGGAAGGGTACTTGGGGAGAAAGGGAACAAGGAAGGCTTGGTCTCTCTTTGTTTCCTATTGCTGTAAGGTCTAATACACAGTGCTGTGGATGGCAGAGATTGCTGCAGGATGCTTCATTCTTTATGATGTTTATGCTTATTCATAATTGTCGAGGATGCCCAGGACTCAGCACAGGCACCTCTTCATCTGTTTGTATGAATATAAATCAATACATAGATCTCACAAGTCTGTGACTTTGCGATATCCTGAGACTTTCTCCCCATTATTCTTTATGAAATGTGAAGTCTTGTAAGTGTAATACAGAATTATTTTGCCCGTGTGCATTTGTTTGCGTTTTGCAGCAGTATGTCAGTTTTACTTAGTTCTGAAGATGTCTCCATTTAAGAGAACATGGGATATTATAAAGCGTATTATTTACACAATGTCTCCATGGCCTATTTCGGCCTATACTCCCTGAGGTAAATTGAGAACCTATGAGGAACATTAAAGAGAATGGAATGAGAAGATAGTGCTTCTGGTTTTCTCTAGATAAATATTATTTCTTATGGTGAAACTATTAAAACCAAGTTACTTCAAAGGTACTCATGCCTCTACAGAAATGCAGGAAAACCAAGGATGTGTTATTTTCCTGAGCAAAACATTTTTTTTTCTTTCAATCTATTTTAAAATAGTCATACAGATGTTCAAATTACAAGAGAGATCCTGACAACTTTCTATGTGATGCTCAGAGAAGCAAAGTCCTGTTGCAAAGCATCACAACCCAGAAGATAATTCTCTATCCTATGAATCTGTGCAATCTGACAGGGTAAAAAACCCTCTTGAAATTAACATTGTTGGAGAGTTTATCATTAAGCTATCTCTGCCACCAACAGGAAGTTCTACTCTACTCAGAGGTGCTGAAGGATTGGTCATGGGAGAAAACAGATCCACCCTTTCTCAGTGTTCCTGTAATACAGGAACACTAAGACATTGTCACAGGACACTGTGGTCCTGCTGGGCCAGCAGCACAGATTGCATCCTCTGAAATAACGGCACTGAAACAGGGCATCACACCTGGAGGATTTAATGATAGCTCAGTGTTGAAACTGAGCGTGGCTGGGAAATTTGCACACATTTCCTTCTTTATTTCATTGACATTTCATTATTATTCGACTATCAATCTCCCATAAACCTTTTTATTACATTTACTGCATCTAAAGTTTCGGACTAGTTAAGCGCAATGCTAGGTATTGCATACCTAACATGTTTATAGGAAAGCAAACTGATAGAGAACAGACCTCTACTGAGAATGTAAACACTGAATGAAGAATCAGATCACTCTCTGTAGAATTATGCACTAATAAGAAGAATTTAAATATAAGTTAAAAAATAAACTATAAAAAGATTAGGATGTCACTCAATCAAAATTAAAATGTATTATCAGCTTAGATAATGAAATTTTGTTTCTGTTTAATTTTAATATAGGTCAAGTAAATGAGTTATAAAAGATAATTAAATAGTGTGGCACTTTACTTAAAGGGAAAAAAATCCCCACAAAAATTAAAATTCAGGCACTCTGTTGTTTTGAAGTTGGGTATTTCATAATGATTGTCTTCCTTTTGGGGGCATATGCCCATGAGTATCACCTTAATGTTCTGCAGTAAGGCCTAGAGCAATAAATGAAAAGAAAAATCAGTGTAGGAAGAGACTGCAACTAATAAATATTTGATCAGATACACAAATTCACACAGTTTGATAATGCCTTGAGGAATTTGCCATAATTTATTAACTCCTGCAATGTAAACGTGTGGTATTATGTTCCTTAAGAAATGGCAAGACAATAAACAGCTATTAATTTTTGCAATCAATTTTTTTCCAGAAGAATATACATCTGAAATGCTATTGGCTTGTATTTGTGTGAATAAATAATGAAAAAAAGATATAGAGAGGTGCCCCTGCAGTATTGAAGCTGTAGAGATGTTCCTAGAGTGGAACTGTACAGTTCTAATATGGGAATATAAGATGTTTCTAATAATTAAATTAGTTTGGGGAAAAAAAAATCAGTCCTAAAGTAGAAAATATCTGAAACGTAAATAGCTCTGGACACTGTTATCTTGATTATTTAAATGTCAGTTGCTGCTTTAACAAAACACATTCGGGGTAGTACCCATTTAACTCAAGACTAACTGGAAGAGTAAGATCACTCAGAATCAGACTGTACACCACAGAATATAGTTTTCACAGTTACATTCACTACACAAGACATTCCTGTGGTGAGGGAATCTTTTTATGGTTTCTGTGTTACTGTAGGTCAGATAGTGCTCCTGCATATCTTACCCTGCTGCAAGGTAGTGACCGCACTGAAATGCATGGGCTGCTGAAGACACAAAGGTACTCCTTGGATTGCTCTTCAGAGGAAGAACAACTCAGTGCATGTGACACAGCACACATCGTCCCAGTGCTACCAACAGATGGTGAAAAACATGCCAGGTCTTAGGCAGCAAGGTGAGCTTAAAGAAAGAATTTTCCATCACTGTTTCATTGGAAGTGGAAGGCAACGACTTCACTGGTTCATTAGTTCTCAGGATAGATTAGAACTTCAGACTTCTCATTACCAAATACAGTAACTGGGAGAATCTAGATCTTCAATGTGGGTTTTTCAGTATGCCTTTAAAGATGTTTAGTAGTCATGTATATAGGGATATTTATTAACCATACAAGGTCACCCTTTGCCCTTGTAGTTATTGCTTTAAGGGGGGCTTTAAAAAGCAAAATCTTTTAGTCACTCTGAAGTGAAATAATGAACTGAAATGCATTTCTGTTTGAATAAAGGAATCTTAAAATGAGCATGAACATTCATCGTCTTCACATTTCTGCATGGTAAACTTTTCTGCCTAAGAACCCTGTATAGTTCACATCTGCAGAAAGCAGCATGGAAGATGTTCTTATTCTACAAAACTAAAATTGCTGTACTCAGATGGACTTCTTACAAATCAAATAAAACTGAAAAATCCTAAATGCCTTTAGGAAGAACTTACTATATGAACTCGTGTATGTACTAGAGAATTTTCATACATTTCAAATTAAAAGTTTGTGCTATTCAAACCTAGGTAACTACATGTGATTTTTTAGGAAAAAGAAAGGTTAAAATTTTCTTCACGGTGCCTTAGACACTGAAGCTGTCAGGAAAAGTATTGTAATTCGTTAATTTATAATCTATATATTTACATGAATACAGTGAGTCCCACAATGATTCATATGCATTTTTTTTCTCCAAATTGCACTTATATCCAAAGAAGTATTAACACATGGTAACCTAGCAGTTATTTTGCTTCATTGTTTCTAGGGCAAGTATTTAGGAACTAATAATAAAAAAAATAAACTGTAAACACTTGGAAAAATTTCTAGTCCTGTTAAACTTGCACTGAAAAAAATTAATGTCTACCCATGATGGAATAAAAAAGCCCACAAATCTTTTTTGATTGATCTTCATGCACAAAGGTAAGAAAGCATTTATGTAGATGAAACGTTCTTACTTGAACTGTTCAAGTTTCTTAGAGCAAGTCTCACAGACTTCTGCAGATAGTTATGTTGATCTGTTTGGGGTGCAAGTAAGCCAAATGACACATTCAAAACCATTTTTTCTTTGTTTTGAATATAAAGTCTTCATATTGTGTCTGGGATCAAAGTTTTTGTAATCATACTCTATGTAAACCTTACTTGGCTTTATGAATTTGGAGGAGTCCACAATTTTTGATAGGCAAGTATTAGGTTAAGGAATCTGTCTTGATCAGAAACCTCAAGTATAGAGAATTATTCAAAGTTCGAAATGTACAGCAATTTTAGTTTTGCAGAACCTGGGCAAAAAGGAAGTCAGTTTAAACTGGTTAGACAAATATAGTACTTAATCAACTCCTCGCTAATATTTTATAAAATAAAGTATATATGCACATTTAATTTTCCCTGAAAGTATAAATTGCAGTAAAAAATACCTTGCCACATGTTGAAGTTTAATTCCTATATTTCTCAAAAGCATGGGAAAGATACTGGCAGAGATCTTTACATATAATTCTGTGAATGAAGAAGTCAGCTGCCATTGAATTTCAATATTTACTATGTACCCCTTTTAATCCCAGTGAAGATTCCTTCAGAACTAAATGTATATTTCAGCACTTCTTACACAGAGACAAAATCAATATGATAGTTTGAATACTCATGCAAAACTTGGTCCTACAAGTTAATATTCAGCACTAGAAGAGGCCATGCAAGAGATTTCTAAGGAAATACTACATGAAGGGGATGATATCTTTGAACCTAAAAGATGTCATTGTAATTAACCTATAGATGTGGCTTGTATGAGCGATAATAATATAATTGTTTGCAGAAGAGATCCTGTCACCTGAACATGGACAGTGTAAATTTTTCTGTGCTTGCACACAAAGGAATCAGTCAAGCTGGGATTTTTTTGGGGGGGGGTTTGTTGTTGTTGTTTGTTTTGTTCCTTTTTTTTTCGTATTTTCTAATTTAACAGTCATACAAGAGAAAATTAAATAGGTGATAGAAATAAACAAATGGATTGAGCACTTTTTAAAGGTTAGTAGCATGCTCAGGGCCCTAAAAACCCTCTTTAAAAGTCACTGTACATGATGTGCAATTACATGGATGAGATTCTGCAAAATTTGGCACATGTCAGAGATAAGATTCCCTGCTGAGCTGCTTTGACTGCAGAATAGATGTGGCCTCTTGGTGTCATACAAAACAGTCATACAGTTAAAAATCATCCATTCCCAAAATTTTAAAGAAGTTCTAAACACTTCAAAATACAAAAATATATCATCCCAGTAACCATCACGTTTAGTTCATTAAAAAACCCCACAGAACTAAACTCACCTTGATGAGCTTGGTCTTGCAAGATCCCTAGGGCCCTCAATCTAGCTTTTAAATTGGACAGGGCATCGTGATCCAATCCTTTCTTCTGTTTGAGCTTTATTTCAATAACATCTTTCACTTTGGCTTGCTGGAACTCTAAAAAGAGGGAATATAAGAAAGGACTAATCGTTATCCTGCAAAATTATTTATCTGTTCTCTGAACTTGAACAAAGGGCATCAATAATGGGAATTTAAATTAACATAAACTGTTGTACAAATATTAAGTTACCTCACTGCCTTCATTTGCCCGTCCAGTAAACTGGTATGTCTTCAGAGTGAAAACAGTATTTTGATTGAGAATACTCAGTACTGGTCAAATAAGGTTTTGTAGAATTTGGTCACAGACATTTCTCTGGTTTGTTTTCAAGGTATCTCTTTGTATTAGTAACAACAGTGATTACATAACAGTGAGAAACTCAAAGTGACAGGAGAGACTGGCTATGGACAATGAAAGCCTGCTGAAGCTGATTACAACCCTTCCACTGATTTTATTAGGCTTTGGATAAGACACTCAGGGAGTGAAAAACATGATGGCACTGGCTGAAAATATGATAGCAAACATGGACTACCTTAAAACTGGACACTGCAGACATGCAAGAACAATTGCAGCTGAGAGTCTCAGTTGTTCATGAAGATATGCTGCAAGATTTACTGTCTAAGGTTGGAGGGTTGATAGGAAGATGCTGAACTACGTAGTACTAATGAAATAGTTCCATAAGTGGAAAATATCAAGTTATGTTTGAAATTATTTTCCATTTGCTATCCTGAATGGTCTTAATTGCATAACAAAGTAAACAGAACATAGCAAACATGATTTTTTAATGGTAACTGTCAGAACATGAGAGTTCCTTTTGCAGGGTTGATCTCTTCTCCCAGGCAACTAACAACAGGAGGAGAGAAAATGGCCTAAAGCTGTGCCAGGGGAGGTTTAGCTTGAACATTAGGAGGAATCTCTTTACAAAAAGGGTGATTAAACATTGGAATGGACTGCCCAGGTAGGTGGTGGAGTCACTGTCACTAGAGGTGTTTAAGGAAAGACTGGACATGTCACATAGTGCCATGATCTAATTGGTAAGGTAGTGTTTGGTCATAGGTTGGACTTGATGATCTCAGGGGTCTTTTCCAGCCTAACTGATTCTGTGATTGCTTCACTTATTTTTGGCAGCAGAGCAGGTTGATAATTATTTCAACTACACTGACAAAACGAATTCACTGCCTTTCTTACCTTACTTTTGAGATGTGAACAAACAATGAAAAGGTTTGCCGTGCGATGGACACACTGATCATCAGTCTACCCAGCGTGGCACTCCACAAAGATAGTGAAAAGCAAAGGGTAAATTACAGGATTTGAGAAGCTATGAAAAATGCATCAACATCTTTGATGCAGCTTTGGAAAAGGTAACACTGTCTCAAAAAGCATATTAAAACAAAAGAAGTGACAAGGCATATAGAAGGTAAGTTTGCCTGAGGGCAAGTGCCATCTGGCACTTATGCTTAAAATACGAGTGAAGCACTTAGAGGGTTTTGGAAGCAAATGTTGTAACAGGAAAAACTGTGATGCATTTCCAGAGGAGGTCTAAGAGTGAGAAGCCTTAGATTTTTTTGTTTTGTTTTAAACCCCGTGTATATTTTTTAAAAGGTTAGGGCGTGATTTTCAAATATCTCTGCACATCCATGCATTGGCGCATTGTTTCATAAGCCCTGGCCTCTTTAACTGTCCCAGTGACCTGTCAGTGCTGGGAATCTCCATCTTCAGAGGCTCCTGAACCGATCGGAACTGTAAGTAATTGAAATGCCTTCGAAGAAGACATCATGATGGGGGGAGGATATGCATTCCACATTGTGAAAGATTTTCTAGCAGTGAAAGCATGGAAATTTTACTGTTAATAGGGGAACTAGTGTGAAGCAGTAAGCTCAAGTTTGTGGGTCACATTTTTGTGAGCTGATTCAAGCAGCTGAGAAAGCACTATATAAGTGACGTTACGAAGTAAGGAGGTAAACAATACAATTCCAATTTCTAGTGAGCTTTCCAATAGCATTTGAGGATATTAGCCTAAGCTGAATTTTATGCTGCAGCAACCTGACAGTTGGTGATACCAAAGATAGCTCGTTTACAGCTAGCTTGGTTATCATTGCACTAAGTCTGCACCTTCATGAATAAACTAAACTGATATGACAAAAACAAACAAAGAAAAAAACCCCACAAAGTAAAGAGGACATTTTTCAGTTGCTTATATACAAATTCTATGAGACTCAGTAATAACCAAAAGGAATGAGAAATTCTCATTTTGGAAAAGGAATAGGACATAACATGCATTCCTGAGACTTGATGTGATGATACATGACTTGAATGCAAATATATCTAGTTACTGCATACTGAAAAAAGATAACTATGTGAAAGAAGACTAGATAGAAGAAACATTGTACATATTCAGCATTCTACAGCTTTCTCTCTTGTAATTCCTGGTAAAGCAGAATAATAGGTTTTAAATGCATCTAAAGGAAAATGTTAACAATCCCAAAGTAGAAATCTATTACAGACTATCCAATCAGAAAGTCAGATGAGTTCCTTTAAAAATGCATGCCAGTAATATGTGCAAATAAAAAATAAAACCTATTATTTTATAAACTGGGAACTACACATTTGAAGTTTTGTGTATGTGGCAATAAAGAAATATTTACAGAATGAAAAAAAAATCCCGGAAAATTTACCCAACACCTAAATTAAAATGGATTGATCTCAAGATTAGGGGTTGACATTAGTCAACCAGTGGTTGACTGATTGACTGGGAAATAAGACAAAGAAGAGGATGCAGCTTCTCCACCATCATGTGTCAGAGAAACCATGCTGTGTTGGGTGAGGTTAATGTAGGAAAGAAGGGTGCCTGGTCCATGCTTTTACACCCTTGATCTTCACTGGTGACAACTTTTGTAAGCTGCTGGAAATTATGTATGAAGTGACACATGGAAAAAGTCAATGAAAAATTATTCAATTGCATGATCCATAAAATAAAATAGTGGAAGTTATATAATCTATATGACACAAAAACACTTGCTTTAAGTATGGCTTCAACTTTGATGAAAGCTTATAGTGAATGAAGGCAGCAATTCTTAATACAAGTCAATATATCAAAAATAGGAAATAAAAATAGTTCAATAGCAGTAGAAACCAATTTGGAGCTTACTGGTAAGACATTAGGAAAATGTATGGTGGACAAAAGGAAAAGAGGAAGGATATTTTAATATTAATTATATTACATAATATCATATTAAGAAGAAAAAAATAGACACCTTTTCAGATAGAAATGGTGGAATTGTTAGCAATGAGGTAGAAAATGTATAAATAATTAGTAAATACATTTGTACTATGCTTTGGAGGAATTTTGACAACATGCCTAAATCATCTAAACAGGATGTAGAAAGAGACGTCAGTCAACATTTACTTAGACCTGATTTTTGATAATCGCAATGCCCAGTAGATCACTGCCCAAAGAACTCACAAGAGTGTGCCAAGGTGTACAGAAGATTACTGTGTTCCTAGTCCTACCAGAAAATTTCAGATGTCTGAAGAGTGCTAATACTGTATCAGTATGGACAAAAAAAAAAAATTAGAGGGACCGACAATAGTTGTTCTTTTCCCCAGTCTGGTTAGCCTGGCATGAATCCCATAGAAAATACAGAAACACTAATAGTGGGATCAACTGACAAAAATCACAGGTAGAACACAATGTCAGGAATTGAATTTTTGACAAGACATATTCGCTCTTGTTAGAGAGAATTTTATCAATTAGTTGATAAAATGCAACTGCATTTGAATCCATACTGTAAGGTAGACTGATTGTAAATTAGTGCAATACAATACCTGTAGATCTTACGCTAAATAGAACAGAAACTTGGTAACTGAAGAACTAGAAAAAACGTGTATTGAATTCTTGATATCAGTATAAATCCAGATGCTAGTAAGTACTTTTACCAATGAAGTAAAAAAGAAAAAAAAACTGATAAAAGTCCATGCATGGTGGATAGGCTAGAGAAAGTAACTAATGATAAAGGCATGGCAGTTATACTTATCTCAGTGCTTGAGAATTCTGTATATGATAGCATTATAACCTCCAAAGCTGATAGGATCAGATAAGCATGGAATAAGACTGAGACTATGTATGACATAACAAATTAGTTTTCTATTGATTATGGGAAAAAATAATGAAAATGTTTGCATTTTTATATTTCCCCAAGCATGCTCTTTTCAGAGACAAAAATGTCAGTTCTTTTTGATAGGCATAGTGTTTAAAATACTCAGCTCTTTTGATATTACCTGGTTTTTGAATTGAAAATTCTAAATAAAAAATTTGGAATTGTGAACATAAAATCTGAAATATTTTGCATAAGGAAAACCCAGTGTTATAATTTTTTTAAAGATCAGTTTTGTGTGCATAATTTTATTACAGTTATGTAATCAGCTATATCAGTTTCCACAAAATGCTCTAAAATTTCCTAATACTGTTCAGCTAAGAAACTGCAAACCTTGAAGTTCAAGATTCTAACTTACAGTATTTCTGTTTCACACAAGACTATTTGAGGACCATTAGTACTGCCTGGGATTTTTATCTTCTCTTGCTATTCATTACTTGTCAGCAAACTCTTTTCTCACACTGCTGCTCAGCAGTACATCCATATTGTTAGATATGTGAGTTCATTTGGTTGCCTTCAGAGTGAAGGATGGAAGCTAAAGTAAATATGTGACTCCAAAGTTTCTAAAGTCTTTTCAGCTGGAGGCAGAAGCATAATTTACGTTTAAATTTATGTGCATAACATACAAATCAGCTTCCATATCCAATACATCTCTCAAAACCTACAAACATCTTTTATTTTGATAGTGCCTGTGGACAGTTTTACTAAACCTTATCCTAGATGTGATATCCAGAGATGCCAGATTTCCACTCTCCCCTTTCCCCTTCTAGGAACTGTCAAACTGAAAAGATACAGGAGTCTTAGTGGGGAGAAGCAAGTGCTTTTCTGCTTCTAGTTACCCAATGACTTCCTATCAAACTGTGAGGATACCTGAGAAAACTACTGACAATATCTACTTGCAGCTTCAACTTGTGTGGCCTATACCCTTGTTCTTGGTATGCATCACATCTGTCTCTGTGGTGTTACATAAAACTATACCTGGTAAGGAAATGCTTCCTTTTCAGATTTGTCATCTGAGTTTGCATGATTTGCTGTATTCTACCATCTGGAGCTGCAGAATCAGTAGCACAATACAGATCTTCCTCATTTTTTTTTTTTCTTCTAAACATAATATTCTTTACTAATGCATGTAAAGACATAGAAGTAAAAATATTTTCCTTTAGCAAAGAGAATTCTGTACTTCCTGTCATGAAAATAAGCATAGATCTTGAACTATTATTTTATATGAAGCAGAAAGATTTAAAAGACTGAGATTTACTATTAAAAAAAAACAAACAAACTCACAAAAGCATTAGGCAGAGAAGATTACCTGTGCACAAGGACTAATGTGGAAATAAATTAGACGGACATTTTTCTAACCTGTTTACACATCCTTACAGGTTCTTTCTATCACTTGGGGGTATTATTTCCCCAGAAGCTTACTGGAAAAATCCCTTCCACCATGCCTCTTCAGCTTCTCTGCCTCATCTCCCTTTAATATACTGGGTCCTGATATGTGATCACAAAAATAAAATGAACAGTGGAACAGCAAAACAAATTCAAGGGACTATATGCATTTGTTCCTGGCCACAAAAAAAAACCCCATAATAATAATAATTTTAAAAATATCCAAAAGGATAAGGATAGCATCCAAGGATGCTGTAAGGAAAACACTTTGGTCTCAGGAAATGTTTGACTAAAATTTTCACCAATATTCTCTATAGGAAACTACTAAGAGAAGGGGTTTTTTTAGTCTTTCAAATCACTCTGATTCCATAATGCCATTGTAAACGAATGTAAATGAGTATGAACTGCTCATACCTGAATTCCCCACAAATGAAGTGTACTTGGTTTAAAGTGTCCAAGTAAAATCCAGTATTAAGTGTCTAAGTACTATCAGTGCCTCCAGCATCCTGAAAGAAACATTAACAAAATAAGCTGCTGTCTCTTCAATAGCTTTCTTTTCAAGGATGCCCTATTTATTATTGTTCACCATGCAATAATTTTCACTGTAAATGCTATGTATATGGGTGTAAAACATCTATGTAGTGTCTTCAGGGTGTATTTTGTTCATCTGTGGCATCACGCTTTCAAAATCCTACATCCCTGTGACACTGACTTCCAGCTTTTAAAAAGGTTAAAGAGAACCTCATCAGTTTATGAAAAAAGCCTCATAGTGGTGAAATACCCACCTCTCATAAGCTTGGTTGTTTGCCAACTACTTTACAGCCAAAAGCATCAGAAATTGCTCAGTACTGCAGATTCAGCACCAGAAATACAACTCCTGAGGAAAAGAGTAAGAGCAGCCATAACTAACCAAGGAGTTATCTACAAGGTGCAAATGTCATTTTGCACTGTCTCTTTGACAGATCAAATATCAAAGTAAAGAGAGGAATCATATCTAGCTTTCACTGTATTTTGTGCTGTACAGGTCCATAAATGACCTGTAAAAAATTACAGAATTTTGCTATGTGATGTCTAAGGTCTTCAGATTCTTTTTTGTGCAGCTAATCAGCTCATAACCTCTCACATTAACAAATGAAGTCTTACATACAACTTTAATCATACGAGATCTTCTAATTTTATCAGACTGTACAGAATTCCAGCCTATGTTGTATCTTCTTTGATCTTCTCATATATTTCTGCCTTCAGCCCTTCTTTTATCCAGCTAAATGGAAAACACTGTAAATAAAAAGAAAAATACTAAATTATTTTTTTAAATTCAAACCCTGAATATTTATTATGTATTTGCAGATAATGGACTGATCAATGGACAGATCCATGGCTGATCACGACAATACTGCCATGCTTGACTTGCATACCTAGAAGTAATTTTATGGGGAATAATAACCAGCCTGAGAGTTAGCAGTGGGTGGTACCCCTGAGTTGTATTGCACTAACAGTTACTAATGGCCAGTTAACCCTTGTCATCAAAGTGAGCTATGCAGAATGAAAGACCTACTAAAGAGCAACCAACTTGAAATCCAAATAATATGAATGCAATCTATGTTACAAGCACCATCTCCTTTAATTTTCAGTCATTGAGCTACATTATGTTTTCACTTAATACCAGTGCAGCCTAAATTGACCCATATTAAGTGACAGGAGAACTTGGCTGACTAAATTATTTTAAAGTGATTCCTGTGGTGCTAGTAGTACAGGTATCAACAAAAAATGATGGTGAATAATGAAACAGAGACAAATAACATACAGTTAGCTGAGGCTCCCTTTGCTAGCAGGCACTGCATACAGTCCATAGCTATTACAGTGCTGAACGAAAAGCATACAGTAAATGTCTCTAATGCTATAAGTTACAGTCTGAATATTACTTAAATTGTATGCAGTCATCCTGTGTTTTGAGATGTCAGCAACAACCTAATTACTACCCACTTGCTCTATTGATGTTTACTTTGAGAGATGTTTCTGAAAAAAAAAGGGGGGAATTATGCTTGGATGCACAAAAGAGAGGTCACAGGTACTTGGGAGGATTTACCATCTGTTGACTTTAGTTTCCATCTGTGTGTCTTATTAGCATTAAAATACTTGAACCTCCATAATAAAATTGATTCAAAATTGATGAAACTAATACAGCTATAAAATCATTATGTCATGTGGTGATAGCTAAACTCTACATATGGTGACAGGTGTTTTGACTCTGGATGTAGGCAGGACTAGCTCAGTTTGAGAATACTCAGTTTGAATCAGGCATTGGAAAATCTTGATTTTAGGTCTTAAACATTTTTTAATAGTGTTCTGACTTCTAGGCATCATATTTACAGAAGTATTTAGGTATATGATTCTCGTGGGTTTCAATGGGAGCTTAGATAGATAAGATTAAGATAAATGAGTTAAGACAAAATATAACTGGAGAATTGGACCAGACCCTGTTATACAAAAGAGACATTGTCACTACCACATAGTCTTTTTGTTGTACTCCAGCAGTTAAACTTTGAACAAAAAGCAAACATACCTGAAATATTCAAAGAAAGGTGAAATGGCTATCTGCTGGAGAGGCATACTGGTTATTCACAGAATCACAGAATATTCTGAGTTGGAAGGGACCCACAGGGATCAAACTCACAACCTTGGCATTATTAGCACCATGCTCCAAACAAGCTAATCTCAGTCTTGAGTCTTAGTGGACGGTTATGAAAGGTTAGAAATTATATTCACTTTCTCATTATTTCCGTTTTGGATAATTTACTCATCACATTGAAATTTAAATTGGAGGCTCATGGCTTACCTTTGAATTCTTGCAGATATCCATAGCATTTCAGTTATGTTTCTGGATTCCAGTCTGGAGTTTAGGAATCTAAATACCTGTATCAAAATTGCAAATATAAGTGTCTACAGCCTTTGTTGTACATAGTTTTTAATTTTTTGGATTGAGTCTGTTTACTTTAAATGACTGAATCTTTTTTTACCTTATTTTCTTTCTTTACATTATAATCTTCTGGTCTTTCTCTGATGGAAGGAAAAATATTTTCCCTTCTTTCATGAGTGTAGTGCCAAATCTTAATTATGCTACTCAGTCAAATCCCTAAATTACCTAAAATACATGGCTATCAGCTGATCATATTTCATAGGATAATGAACATGTTAATACACAAATACACAGGCATCTTATTTGGTATATGTAGATATTAAATTTCTTTCTGCCTCATAAATAAATGTGGTATTTCCTATGGAGCTCTAGTCTCAACATTCTGTATATTTTCTGATGTCATTGTTATTTTGGAAGATTTTGGATAATAATTGCTGACTATTGGTGGTGGCAACAAAATTTATCAATTATGAATTCACCATTTCAGCTGTCATGGGTAACCCAGTGGAAAAAAAAAATCACTGCTTTAAAGGCTTGTTTTTATTCTCATCACAATTAATTGAAAATTAGGTCAACAGCTACTCCAGACAGACAATGATATTAAATGTAGGGAAATGTTACACCGAAATAATTAAGCACTTGTTATATTAAACCGTTATAACATTCTTTCAACTGTAACCACTGACATATAAATTTGAAAGAAAATTCTTTTGCTTCATATTTTATGCAGTTTCAAGATGGCAACACAATGAAAACATCACTTTTCTTTCATGCCTCAGTAATTTCTATGTGATAAACATGCACACAATAAACATGCACGCATTCTACATGATAATGAGTGGACTTATATTAGAAACTGGCAATTAAATTTTTCTTTTTTTTTTTTTAATTAACTTAATTGGTAGTTAATTTATGCACCTGATTTTTCAGGTGCTTTTACATACTCATTAAAAATGACCTCCAAGAAAAGCAGGAATAGTGAAAAAGAAGGGAGGATGACAGGTTGGCTGTTACTAAGTTTAGCCCTTTTCTGTGTTGGGAAATGCTTTTGTTAGGACAGTAATTATATACGATGGAAAGTTTCAGAAACTTTTCATATTCAACAGTATTAAAATGTTAGTAACAGACCTTTTAGTATTTCTTTTCAGAGTCCCTGTTTATTTTTTCTTTACAAAATTCCCTATAAGCCAAAATCTGATGTTTACCATATTAAATCTGAGATATAACAAATTCATACTGTTTTGTTATATAAAATCAACCCTTTTTCTGTCAGAATATTAAGAAATTGTTTGTTATGTTCTAATTTGAAGAATGAAGCAAGAAATCAAAAAAGTAAATTCATTTTAGTCAATGAAGAATCAGTGGACTAAAAATTTAGTCTTAGAACAAAACCGTGAGGCTACATAAAGTTAGTCACAGGCAATGTGACCCATACAATGTACGCTGGCAACAGACATGTCCAATGACATCAACTCTACTTTAAGAGAAATGTCCTTAAACCTTGACACAGACTGGCAAGTTGTGAAGCTTTTGCTGCCTCCTTCAGCTAATAAATACCCTACAGTGGGGAACAGTGTATAAATTTATCCAATTTATCCAGTGTATAATTTTATCCAATAAATATTTAATAATAATATTTGGAATTCAAAAATACCACTGGGAATGGTAGCCACAATGGCTTTCTAGATGCAGGAATCCAAAGGGTACACGTATTGTCCCTTGAGACTAAGTCTGCCTCACAATACTTTCACAGATGCATTAACATTTTCATGTCCATCTGGTATCAGGGAAAACCACTTTCCTCACTAGTAAGCCCACTAAAGTTACATTAATACACTAGTAGAACTTTCACCTTCACTCTTTGGTCAAGCCAAAATGTGTCCAAGATTTTCAAAGTCTTAAATGACCTTCTCCTGTCATTGATCCACTATTGCTTTACCTCTTATACAATTTGGAATACATTTGTCGTGTCAAGGACATCTATGGACGTAGATTCTGTGCTTGGTAGAAAATACACCCACTAGTAGCTATTTAGTTTTCATCCACCTGTGATTGAATTCCTCACAGATAAAGTGAAGGGCTGAACTCTGCAGAGTGTTACAAAGACAATCTGTTAAAGCTATGCAATGTCCAATACTCTACTGTGCAAAGGTCTCTAGAATCACTTTAAAAACTCAATTAATTCCAGCAGAATGATTTCTTAGGTATCTTAAGCTATATCCCAACTATATGAATAGATACAAGAATGCTGAGATGGTGGACGGATGTCAATCTCTGAATGTTCAGGGATAACATGTGAGGAACAAATAATAACCAATCCACTCTATTGTGTTTTACCTGTCTTTTTTCTGAGCTTACCAAAGCTTATTCAAACAGAAATGCTGAACTTTAGATTGGGGGCCACATTTTCCTGAGTACTTGAATGGTAGCTAATAAAATGGACCATAATCAAGACTTTATTGAAAACTAAATATTAAATAGCAATAGCAATTCAAATAATGCCACCATCTCTCTAGAGCACAGCACACTGATTGCCTTATACCTTTCAGAGGAGAATTTTAAAAGCAAAAGAAAATGTGGATTGATTGTACTTCAAATATGGAATGGCATTAGGTATAGTACAAGCATGGCAAAATTTTCTCTAAAGGAAAATGAACTCTGATACCTATAGTCCACTCTGTTCTGCTTCCTTTTTCATTATAGCTGATGTTTCATTTTAACATATACATTTGAAACTCACTTTGTGTTTTAATGGAATGCTCTGGGCCAAATTGATCCCTGGTGTAATGTTACATGTGCATGTCAGACAATTATTACAATTTTAATGGCATGAGTTTGGGGTGGTTGCATTATTCATGTGGGGTATATTGATGAAAAGGTCCTACAGGTCACCAAAAGAATTTAAAATCCTTCTGCAGTTCAGAAGTGTACTCTTTCATACTTTTGAAATGTGTGTGGATAGGTTTTGCTTTTTTAATTGATGAATACTAATATTATTTACTTTAATCTCTGTCTATGAGGTCAGATTTCATTAGCTATTATTTGTAGGCTCAGAATGAAAACTACAATCAGCTTTAAATTAGAAAATACCAAAACAAAATTCCAGAGTAGATTCTCTCTCTCTTAAAAGATTAATGGAGCAGACTTGTAGAACAATTTCTGTATCCTGTGGCTATTCATTTAACATACTCATTATGCTGGACATCATCTTCTGTTTGAGCACTTGCAAGAACCTATTCTATTTTTTTAGCTATAAAGCTCCTGAATTTTCCTCATTATGAAAATATTTTTCAGTTCTACAAAGGTGTCTATAAGAAATACTTGAAAGAGTTTATTATATTTCTACATCATTATAACAATAGCCTGGAGTTATTTTTGTGTTGTGGTGACTCTATGCCCTTTCTTCTTGCAGTTCCTGCAACAGGAGATGCAGCCAAGGAAAAATTACATCATCCCTATATTTCTTACACATTATTCCTGTTCCCCCAGAGCCATGGTTTTCAGATGCGAACTGGAGGAACGCAAACAAGTCTTGTAAATGACATCATGCACTAGACCGTCTGCAGGCAGCTCCAGCACTTAGTAGGCAGAAACATGCTGTAGAAAACCATCCCAGAGCTTCATAAAGTAGCATCTGACAGGAATAAATGTTTACTTTGAGTGGAGGATTACAGGCAATGTCCTTCATTTGACATGGCAGCATCGTGGCTTTGCCTAACCAAGGACCAAGAGAATGAGCCACGGCCAAAAGCAACTGTGAACAAGGCCTGAGCATAATGAGCCATGTCTGACATGCAAAAAGGATCTGAGTGTAACAAGCCTGGTGTGGGCTGTGGACCAAAACTGACAGATGAATGGTACCTGAAACCTGGGAGGGGGTACTGTGATGTGATTGGAAGCTTGCCTCAACTTTATAGCCCCCTTGGCTGTAAAGATGTTTGGTAGTAGAGGTTGAGGGGAACATTGCTATGTGGACACCCAACACAGTGTAGAAGCAGAGTGCCTGAGGTGGAACTGCTACACATCGGTGCTGAACCTCTGCCCAAGGGCTTGACACAGAGACTGGTCAGAGGGAGCATCATATTACCCTGGACTTCACTGGGCTGGTAATTAGGGTGGGGTTCAGTTAATTGTGCATATGTCTGTGCAGTTTTTCTGACACAACCTACTTCTTAGTCTATCTAAACTGAACATAGCAGTGTCATAATGTTTAGTGTTTTATTTCCCTCAGTGACATCATTCCATTTCTTTTTGCAGTGTTTGAGGATAGAACAGATAATTTAGGTTTAGATCACTTTTTAGAAGCCATTGACCAACACTTGCCTTCAACCTCTCATATCATATTTGTGAAAAATAACATAGACTACAGAGAGTAGGTACAAACACTCCAATAAGAACTGGAGAAACCTGAGTGACTTCCATGTGTTAGGAGCATGTTGTGATATTTACATACAGGAGCATTTGGAAAACAGAATGTCAGAAAATGAAGTTTTGAAAGATCCTAGTGACAAATAGAAGGTCAGGGTTTAGAGGATTGGAGCAACTAGTAGCAAAACTGTGAGGTGTCAAAGAGCAATTGTCACTTAGATACTACTTTGAAAATTCTCTCAGTACAAGAGACTCCAGAGGTAGCTAATCAAAATTCTTTGCAAAAACAAACAAACAAACAAACAAAACAAAAAACCCCTGCTGATCTTGCTTTTCAAGAAATTATCCTGTGTAAATTGCTGAAAAGATGAGTCACTATTTCCACAATTTCCAAAAAACACACACACATTTCATGCGATCCTGTGGGAGAAGAATATTTTAGAAGCATAAAGCCATAAACTTATAATCACCTTCTGTACTTTAGAAACGACTGTCACACATAGGCCAGACATGCTTATTTTAACTGAATATTTAAATTCTCACTATAAAGTTCAACTCATTTTTTATTTAATATTACATTAATATTAATTTATATTTTAAGCATCTCTTCTTTAGCTATGCTTCATGTCATCAGGTTAGTGTATGCTTTCAAACAGAATAGGGTACACAGAAACCAATCTGTTAATCAAAACTTTTCTCACTCCTTTACTGTTTCCTCTAATGATCCCTGCATGTTCTTGGTAATAATAATGAAAAAATTTCAGAATGGTTCTTGTTAAAAATGCAACTCAAGAATTCAGCATGACCTTTTACATCTAGACCCTGATTTAAGAGCCAACACAGCTAAAATCATGAGATGGTATGCTGCTGTAGCACATTAAAAGGTCAAATTTAAATGAGTTCGGGTTGAGATACTGTTCTTTGTCTTAGAGAGGAATCAATTATGAACTTCAGTTAAATATATAACTCTCATGACTTTTTCTCAAATGGCATATATTGATATATTTAGGCCGTAATTATGCTAGTATTAACAAATACTTAACATCTGACTCCTAATCATTCATATCAGAATCAAGAGGTATTTAATGTTTGCAAAATTAAACATACGCACTGATATTTGGGGGACCATTGTCTTCTACAGTAAAAACCTGATATGTGTGCAATAGTTATTTCCAGACTATTTAGCTCACAGGGAGATTTCTGTCCTCAGCAAAGAGTAATATTTGTCTTACAGTGATTATTTATGATATTTTTAACAGCTGAGATACTAAGGAAGAATGACTAGTGATTACCTTCTGTGATTATATTATGGACAACAGCTGACTCCAAATACTGAATGCAAAAACTCTCCTTTTTCTCCATTTCTTCATATGAGGTATCCTTGTTAGCTGTGAGGTGTCCAGAAAACAGGAGCCAGGTAGAACCTTTTCAAGTGTATTTTCCCACTGCTGTTATAACACATCTGTTGTGTTCACATCTTGTAATGAGATCCATTTTGCCCACAGAGGTTCCCAGCAAGGTCGGTGTGTCCCTCTAAAAGTGACTCTTTATGAAGAAATGAGTTCCATTTACCTAAAAACCCAAATTAAAAAAAGTATCTTACTTGTCCACAAATCACACATATATGTACACACACAAATGTATATATGTATCTAAATATGCACATATGCATACACACTAAATAAGTAAAAATGTAAATAATGAGTATAGGGGCTCTAACCATTGTTTCTGAACAGCTACATTATGCTTCAGTGGACTTTCTTTCAGTGTTGGACTTTTGCCATTGACTTCAAAGGAATCAGATTCAGGACTCTGAAAAAAGCAAATTTTTGAAACCAATGAGATTTAAAAAGCCTGGCTTTGAAAGTCATGATATGAAGCTCAGAGTTTACTCTCCCCTACGTAGAAATAACCTGTAGGGGGGAGAATGGGACCTTTAGATAATTAACCATTCAGTAAGTCTTAAGCAGCTCAATAGTGCTTTTTATCTTCAAAGTGCTTTTTAAACATTAACTAAGTAATCCTCTCAATCCTCTGAAGTAAATAATTTCGTATTTATTATCCTGGTGAAGAACTGCTATAAATTAGAAGGAAATGCTGAAAATAGTACTTTTCGTTTACATTTTTTTTAAATGGGAAAATGAAAAAAATGCAAAATCTCAGATTTTGCATCTGCATTCCCTTGGTGCTTACTCTGTTTCCAGAGTTACTGCTCCAAAGGATAAATAAAATGATTGTCCGTTGCTGGAGATGGAAAACCTACTGCAGAAGGTAGCTGCCTCTGAACTCTACTACTCTCCCAGATGACTGTACTCTTAAGCAAACTTTTCTAGCATATGCTTCACATCACATAACCTTCACTATCATGAACTGCCCTGATTTGTGGAAGAATATTTTGACTGCAAACTATTCTAAACAGAGGAAGAAATTTAGTATAGATAAATATTAAGTAGTGCACCTGGGGAAAAAAAAGGCAAAAGATAGCTAAAAGAAAAATATTAACAAACAGAAGTAAGATCCAATGGTTGTGACACATCATTCTATAAAAAACATCAGCTTGATAGCCAACATAATTTAAAAAAAATTAAATGCTAAGAATTATTAGGAAATGTTCAGTGACGTTTCTTTTGAAGTCTAGTTCAATGGATAATCTCACCATTCCTGTATATTTACAATTACATACAGAAATGGGCTGGAGAATAAGCATCTGATATAGGATTTCAGGGCTTGGTGTTATCTCTTAGCAAAGGAATTAAGCACATTTCCCATTCTCGTTTCTCTAACAATTATTTGACTGAGTAACAAATACACTTGAGCTTCTCAGATTTAGAACTATATTAAAAATACTGAGAAAGAAGATAAACCAAGATTGCATCATCCCACAAGTACATTTGCATTAGAGAACATCAGCATCACTGTAACTTCATTACCTTAAACTCTCCTACAAAATCCTACATGCACAATACCAAAATATTAGCAGATGGGCTCCTGATGGGTGTTAGCAGCCATGTAAGTAGTGCTATTTTCTGTTTATGGGGAAATAAAATAAAAAGTGATATGGAACATGGAATATTGTGGAATTAGTTTGAATCATATTTTTATTAACATATTCCCAATAGTAATGTATGTGCTAAGTCTCAATATTAGCTCTACAGCCACAATCATGGTAGGAAAAAGGCAGGCACTTCATCTTTTTCTGTTATAATATTTTATTCTTGCAAAATCATGCCTTTACACATCTATACTGAAACTCAAAAAAACTACGCAAGAGAACTTATTTTCCAGCACTGAGTTTGCAACTGAGTTTGTGAATGAGCTGAGCATCAAGTTTATGTTTCTGTTCTATGCCCTTACCTGTCCTCCTGAACGCTGGCAAATGACACATTAGACTGTTAGGATGATGAAATGAAAGTCTGAATGAGGTACGTGAAACTTTTCTGATAATCTAGGGATCCAATTTTTATATAACTTTTACAAATTGTGTACTAATTCTGATAAGGAGATGGTATATTTTTCCTTCTGCTGATTACTGAGGAAAAATATGTCAAATCATACCTTTTCCCTGTGACTTGGATTATCTGATTCAGTATTTTGCCTTGGTTTGAAAACAAAACAAAACAAAACAAAAAAACCACAAAACATTGATCAGAAATAATCTGAAAGGAAATTAATAGATAGAAATGCTATGGTCTTAGCCCCATCACTGCTCTTCAGGAACTCAGAATCCTTCCAATCTTTTTTTTTCAGCACATTTCAATAAGAGCTTTGGGCAGCAGCAATATCTATACTCTAGATCAGTGATGGCAGCCTTGCTTTGTCTCAAATATTCACAAGGAATATGCCACAAAGATGGTTATAGGAATGTTCTGTACAAAGGAGAACACTGCCCTGTAATGTAATAACGTGAAGACTTATCACAGCCTCTACGGAACTTGGGGATGCCCTTCACTTTCTGCTCATGTTGTTGGGGCAGCATTCCCTGCATAACTGTAGCTCTCAAGTCACTACTTGAGGTAACAATTGGGCAAGTATCAGTACTGATACTGTTTGAGCGGTTTGAGATGCTCAGACTGTGAAATGTTTTAATGTAAAGGTAATATAAAACTCCAAAAAGACCTAAGAATTATATAATTATCTTTTTTTCATGGATTATAATGATTCTCATTCACAAACTTCTATAAAAAGATGAACTTTGAATGTTTCAAACTTCTAATTTTTTTCTATCTCTATTGCCAGCATATTTGTAAGAGTTTTCAGGGTATACAATTTAATACCACCTCTCGAAAATTAGTTAAAACTCTTCATGTTCCCAGTACGTTCTACTATGTACACAGTTTTCCTTAATATTGTAATTTTAAATGCAACATTTATTTCTATTCCCAGAAAACCTTTTCACCTAAAAATATTTTCCCCCAGATTTTGTAACTTAACTTATTTTGGTTAAAATGTCAAAACATGTAGACATTTTAATAAAAATGAAATGCCTTGTGTCATATGGAGGAAGTTGACACTGGGAGAGAAGTATACTTCCTAGAACACCGCAGAAAGGAAATAATTTTAATATATTTCGGTTTGGGATGTGGATGTCAGTTCACACCTTCTGCATAAACTTCAAAGATGAATACAATCAACAGAATATCCTTTTCTAAAAGGCATCAGGAGAATTTAGGGAGTGGTCTAAAAATCAAAAAGAAAAATACTAATGTAGATATGCTTCATGTTGAAAAGTAAGTCAGTCAGTGCTTGACATGTTTAAAAAAGACAACTTCCCCTTTGAACAGCTGTTTCACTCTCCAATCAAATTTCTGACACTGCCTGCTATTAAAGTTATGATACGGAATTAAAAGGACTCACTAATTCAGTCAGTTATGGAAAATTCTACTCAAAACTAGAATTCCCACTGTACTTTATAAAGTTTGGATCCTGACTAAAAGAGTGACAATAACGACCCTTTTTTTTAGACATACTATCACAAGGAGAAGAGTGTATAATTACTTACACTTTAGCATTGAAAGCTGAGGCTTAGAACTAATAGAACCAACCATAATACTTAAAAAGAACTTCCTTAACAATGGGATAACTGATTCACCATGTAACTGAGCTATAAAAGACACTTTAGGATAATCTTCCATGAGCAGAGTTATAAAATATTCATGGAGTGCCTCTACATCCAGTGTGTAACTAGGATACTGTTTCTGGAGATGCCATTACAGAAATATGATATTCAAAATATGAACATCTGGTAATCAAATGCGTGGCAGTGTAGTACTTACATGAGAAACATGATTTATTCCCAAGAAAGGATATTAATTCTAAACACAAGGCTTCCAGACTTTCTGGAAGACAAAAACATGAAAGAGACAGGGGGAAATAGAGCTGTGTGTATCAGGAGAAAAATCAGATCTGAAAAATTGCTATAGTGAGCCTTGGAGAAATATAATGAATCAATCTGGGATTAAGCTACTAGATAGAAAAAGAACAGCACTAGGGATGTTGTATAGACCTCCAGGGCAAGAAGAGAGGTGAGAATAAAATTCTGCTTAAAGAAAAAGAAGGTAAAAAAACCCCACAAGACTAGGAGTATTCATAATTCCAACCCTCTAATTACCAAAAACCTCAGAGACGCAGAGGAGGAGAAATATGGGAATGAAGATGTAGTGAATTATTAGATCTGAATTAATTAGGGACACAAACATGTGGAGTACAAAGACCCTTCTTCCAAGCATGTTTGTTTGACATTAGATAGTGAAGAGGATGGCATTAATGCTTTTAGAAAATTGAAATATTTTGGCAAAAAATATTCAATGTGAGGAGTTCATAGGCCTTCTGTGTTTCACTACAGTAATACATGGAATAAAACCTTCAAAGGAAAGCCATTTCTACATATACTTACACAGACCAGTTGAGAAAAACAGGAAAAAAGAGTGCTGAGTAATGGACATGAAAGACAGATTCTTCATCTCTGTAAAATCGTGCAGCTCCATTAAGTTTTTCATTCAGTTCAGTTCAAGACAGGAAGGATCCATTAGATCATCTATTCTGACCCTGTATGTCATAGGTCATTAAATTTCATTTTCAGTTGTACTCAGCTTACTAGTTTATGTTTAACATCTTACAGAAAAACATCTAGTCTTGATTTGAAGGCACAGAGATGGAGACGCCCTTGCCTTTTTACTCTGAAGGTTAAATACTATTGCTACTGCGAAAATGTGCCTTATTTCTCATTTGAATTTGTTTGGTGTCAGCTTCCAGCCAGGAGTTCTTATTTTTCTATTTTTTTTTGCTGCTAGCTTAAATAGTCTTTTAAAATTTAGTATTTTTTTTTCTTGTACTTCAAGATCATAAGCAAATCACTTCTTCTTTGGGAAACCATACATAAAAAGTAATTTTTGCCATGCTTCTCTATAAGACAGCTTTCTTCAGTTTTAGTAAATTTTCCATTCTTTTAACCCTCCCATTTTCAGCAATCCACACCCCCAGTACTTCTACTGGTCAAAGTAAAGTTAACCTTCCTACCCACATCCATTCATCACTTGTATATAGTTTGCAGTAGCCATTTTCACTGACCATCATACTGAAGTTCAATTTGAGCTGCACTCCCGTTGCATTTCCTGACACTCTGAAACTCAGTTAAGTTGCCTGCATTTCCTATATAATCAAGATGCGAAGATAAATCATCTGAAATATAGGTCATCCTCTAAAGAAGCTTATCTTCTAAACTCATTACCAACTTCTCCTATGGTTGCTGTCTGAAAATTCTGAAATCTCTGTGCTGCTTGATAAGATAGGTACCAAAATTTACAAACAATTTGTTTTCTCCTTCTCCTCTATCTGTCTATCTTTGCCTGCGTTAGGAGTAATAATTTCAGGAGCAAGGATAAAAAATACAACACAACCCTTTACTTACCTGACTGCTTATTACTTTGAAACCACTGGCAGTAACACAATGCACTCACCCTTCAACCAACACACTAATGATGCTTTAGCACTTAATATAAAATATTACAATCCAGCAATGCATAGACTACAATGAATATTGGTGTTCCATACAGAGAACTTGTAGAGCAAGTTGATTTCTATATATGCCATTTATTTCTACTGATAATGTTTTCTATCTCACTTCCAGTTCTGTTGTGCTCAATCACTCATGAGTTATGAGGTCACCTGTAACTCATGGAAATAAATCATACATCATGAGTTATCTTTTTTTGTAAAATGTTGTGTTAATATATTTAACTTGTATAATTTGGATTTTTTCTCAGAAGGAGATATAAATTTGTTTAGGATATATCAACACATTTAATTCATCTAATGAATGTTAAAGTAACAATAAGATAGCTCCACTCATAAGTATTTCTACCACCAAGCATGACTGTGTAAATAAATACTAAACTGACTTTTTTTCAACAGTAAACTCCAAAACAATGTGCATCAAGAAATCTCTCATTGAGCTGGAAAAAATTACTACCCTAGGCATTTCCCCAAATGACCTTACTTTATCATTTGAGGCTTACGTTCTGATTTTGTCATCTAGACTATTTTAATTTTTCTCAAATAATTCCCTTCTCCTATGCAACTCTTATGAACTGGAAATGAATAAAGGAAAAGTCAGTGCAGTCTGTGATAGTTTTTGTGTGGTTTGTTTTTGGTTTTGCTTTTTTTTTTTCATTCCCTGACTAATCAGAAGCTATTTATTTATTTACTTAGAGACCTTACTAAATCTGCCAAAAACTATTAGGTTGCCGTCTCATAAATTAAACATTATGGTGTTTACATGCCCTGCAACCAGCCTTTGGTCCTACCCAGGCAAAAACTTGAGTTTTCTGATAATCAGTTACAGCTATGAGACCAGATGGCTCAGCTCAAAATGTTGAACGTGTTTGTCCTCTCTGATCTTGGGTTAGTTTCTATTATCTCATGATGCAATTGAAGAAACCTTTGGATGACCACAATTTTGGACTGCCAATATGGCACTGATAACACTGATGAGATGAAGAAGGATAGGTAAGCACTGCACTTCTCTATTGGGTGGTACTTTAGCTTTTTCCCGGTGCAGGATCCCTGTCCCCTGGCCAGCCCACAATTCGCAAAGGGTGCAGTGCAGTGCAGGTAATGGCAAAATAGCCTGTCACAGAGTTTTAAAGTCTTGTTTAGTGATAATGATTGACCTCCAAACCCCCATAACTCTATCTATCAAACCCTATATAGCTGATTTCAGCTGAGTGATAGTGAAAGGAAAATAGAATGTTGCGGAAGTAACTCCTGTCCAAATCAGATTATACAAATACAATTTCCTTAGGAATATTCCCCGAAAATCTCTCTACTGAAAATGGAAGTAGTTTCATCTCCTTCACAAAACATCCCCTTATATGACAGAGTGGTGTAAAATGGAATAAAATATCCAGAAAAAGGAGAAAGACTAAAACTGTAGATAATTCAAAATATAAAATGAAGGTGTCTACTCTCAAATTTGTGAATAAATTGAAAATACTATATAAAAAGTTACTTTTTTCCCTTAAAATATTAATGGGACTTAAGTAATTAGTTTTATCAACAGAATGGATATTACATCAATTTTTATACACTTGCCTTTCTTTAATGTAGTGACATAAATAATTTTTTAATTCTTTACAAATATGAAGTATTACCTAAAGTCTGCTTTTCAAAAACTGTCACTAACAGTGACGCAGAGCAACATCAGGCACTGGAAAGGTTCTTACTTCAATTGCTAGTTTCTTGTCCTCTATCACTATTATACAGGTCTTTGAAGAGTGCTTAGATGTTGTTTACTTCTTTTCACTGGAGAAAAGCATAATTTCAAAAACAACAAAACACTATTCCCTACACTCTACACCAAGCCATTTAAGATCTGTGAGATGTAAACTATGAGTTCTTGTTATTTTTTTTTTTTCTACACAGCTTTCTTGCAGAACTCTGAAGGTAAAGTATTAAAAATCAGAAGTTGCTGAAATAGATAAGCATCATTTTCATACTGCCAGTGTTCTTCCCAGTGAGCCCACAGGAGGCCACAAAGTTGATTAGAGGGCTCGAGCACCTCTCCTATGGAAACAGGCAGAGAGAGCTGGGGCTGTTCAGCCTGGAAAAAGGACGGGTGTGGGGAAACCTTAGAGCACTTTCCGGTATCTAAAGGGGATTTACAAGAAAGCTGAAGAACTATTTACCAGGGTATGTAGTGATAGGACAGGGGAAATGGCTTTAAAATGAGAGAAGACAGATTTAGTGTAGATATAAGGAAGAAATTCTTTACTAAAAGGGTGGTGAAACACTGGAACAGGTTGTCCAGAGAAGTTGTGGATGCCCCATTCCTGAAAGTGTTCAAGGCCAGGTTAGATGGGGCTTTGAACAACCTGGTCTTGTGGAAGCTGCCCCTGCCCATATGGGTCCATTTAAAGTCCATTCCAACTCAAACTATTCTATGACTCCTCTTTACAGAGGGATAGGGAATCATGCACATCTCATCTTTCAACAAAGAAGTGCTTGCTTTTGCAGCTCTGGATATAGAGGCACATGAATATATGAGGCAAAAGTCTATTTTTGCCATGTATTATTGGAGCCAAGTTTCATCACACTCTCTAACCTCCTTCTAAACAGAAAAGAAATTTTGTTTACAGGAAGAACTGAAGAAAGAAGATTTTTTTGTCTCTCTTGGACTATTGGACTTTCAGCTGCCTGTTTACCTCTTTGGCATGAAAGGAACATCAGTGGGTGAACTTGGTTTACAAAGTTTTACAAAGGATTACAAAGCAGATTATACTACATTTCAGTTATTCGCAACCATGAAAACTGTCTTGTTAACTATTATAAGTTGTGTGGGCTGTTTCAGACCATGGATAAATTGTAGACAAAATGGCAAGTACTTGAATTTTTAAATCCATTCTTTGTCCCTTCTTTTTTCTTTTCCTTCCTATTTCAACTGTAAAAAGTCTGAGACATTGTGATTCATGGTTCACATATGTTCTGAATATTTCTTATCATACAAAACAAAATTTAATGTTAATCAGAAGAAAGCCACAAGCTTCTCTTTAAAGACTGGAAAAGACTTTTTTACCTTTAAAATTTGGGTCATATGTCACCTACATCTTTACAGGTAATTAGCAGTGAGAAATAGCATTCAAAAAATAAGTAGGTAGGAAGTATTTCAGAGCATGCCTCTAAGGGATAGCAATAATTTAATAAGGGATAACTAGCATAGTACAGCACAGGGAAAATCCTACCTACAGAGCTTGGTGAAAATTATAGTGGAACTTACAAATTTTAACAGCAGATGACATTACTGATTTATACTTTTGGAAAGTCTTTGATGAAGTTCATAATGACAAACTTCTACTAACTATAGAGTTCTACAGTCAGATAGTGAGAATAAGTTAATATCTAATTAAAGCATACTAAAAACCCCAGCCCAACGACCCAGCTCACTGGACACAGTTCTTGTTCCATTGAAGTCAACTTTCAAGACTGTTTTTTTAAGCAAACATAGACTAAGGGAGGAACACCGTTTTCTTCACCCAAATTTAGTCATCTTTAAAACAGGCTGACTGAGCTTGTTGCCTATAATTCCTCTTTGGATATTTAAGATGGAAGCAGTGAACCTTCTGTCAGCTCTCTAATAGTTACCAAGGGAGTTCTGGTGACTAACAGAGTGACAAATAACTTTTACGGTTGAATTAAATCAGCTAATGAATCTAGTCTCACAAATCCTTCAGCAGTCACTGAGACCAATGACTATCAAAAATAACTATTCCTACTGATTTTGGATTTTGTTTACCTGTATAACCATCTTCCATCTTCAAAATGGAAGCTGCAGATAATACGGTGGTACAAAAGAGTTAGTGTACTGCAGAATGTGATTGAATTTAAGTGTCATTATTCAGGTGGAAAACCTGTATACTCTCTATTGATCAAAGGAGAATATATTCCACTAGCATTTGGATATATCTGAATATAAAGGAAGCATGTGCACCAAGTCTTTTAGCACACAAACAAGTCAATTGCTTTTAAGTAACTGATGCTTCTGGGAAGAAAATGTGGGATCTGTAGACAAGAGTAAATTGATTGCAAAAAAGTTCAAGGCTACTGCTTTCCCTCTGAAGAAAGGAATTCATTGTATCTCAGTACTGAGAAACAACGTGTCAATGTTTTCAGTAATCCTGTTCAATACGCCTGAGGAAACGCAGAACAAAAAAACTAATTTGGGTCATTGTTTACAGAGTCCTTTGCAGATCACCCTGAGTAGTGATGTTAAAAATCATCAGTTTATGATTTTAGAACACTGCATTTTCATACAGTATCACAGGAAATTGAAACAAACTTATAAAGCTGTATTTAGAATAAAAAGATGTTCCAAAGACCTTCTGAATTATCACTAAAGATTCAGCTATTTTCAGATTTCTAATTGATTTCTTTCAAATTCCTGAAAATCCAGAAGCTCTGTAGAGGAAATATCAGCAAAGGAAATTTCCAGATTTTCCATCCTTCATCTAATATTCAGGTCCAATCTATTCAAACAGTTGTCATACATATTGTTGCTATGTAATTTCAAAATAATCAAAAATACTACAAGGGTCTCCAAAATGTTTGTTTTCCATGAAATCACTAAATGGATGGGGGAGGCAGGAGTTACCACAACTGCCCATTTTGAGGATAGCCTCCTGTTAAACAGGTATAATGCCTCCTATTACTCCCAAGATAGTATTACTCTTCCTCAGTGTTAATATTTATCCAAAGGCATAAATATTTATCCAAATCATCCTTTACTTGAAGGCACGTAGGCATCTCCATTTCTCCTGGTACCTGCTATCATCCACTGAGCACCTTTCAACTCTCACTGAAGCCAATGATAGATGATGAAACTCAGTATCACACAAAGTAAATCTCCCATTAGGCCAACAGCTGAGATCTGAGACTTTAGAAACAGCAGAATTCATGGATGTACAGGCTCTAGGTACTCTGATTTTGTCATAAGTTTTGCCTGGATTAGGGATAAACAGGTTGAATCTCTGAGAACATCCTCTGAGATACTGAGTAGCTGTGTTTCCTTGTAAGCCTGAGCCAGCTGAAACATGAAGAAGAAATACTGTCCATTTGTACCCTGAACCTATCCCAGTTTAAGAGATATGCAGGACTGGGGTCCTACAAGGAGGTATTTTAGTGAATGTTAGCGTGCACATAGGGTTACACAGAGAAAGAAGCAGGTAACAGAAGACAATGGAAAAAAAGGCCTAATTTTGACTAACCTTGTTAGCAAACTAAACACATGCTCATACTTGTACCAAAATATATCTGCAAGCTAATGAGATCCAGCACATTATTATACAGCACCCCAAGACCGCTGGCAGTTTGCAAAATAAATTAAGACACAAAACTTGCCCCCAAGGAGTCTACAGTGTGATTTTAGATATGACAGAGGATAACACAATGACAGAGAAGAAAATAGGGGACAAGAATGATACGTGTTAGATAGTGCCATGGTGTGCATGTTATAATCATTGCTTCGGACATTTCAAATATAATTATTTCCCTTCTCCTCTATCTCTTTTAATGTTACCCCTCTTCCTTGACTGACACTGTTTGGTGTGCAGACACACCTGAAATGGAATTTTTTTCTGTACACGCTCAAACAGGTGAGCCAATTGTCTTCAGTCCAGGTGTTGTTTATTTGTTTGTTTTGGGGTTTTTTTTTTATGTTCAGTTGTTTTTCCTTCAATAGTGGAGCTCTAACACAGCTGTTTCTGTTACAGTTATTGCAATCCCATTGAGCTTATTGTTTACAGAGAACGGAAAGCAATATGAAAACTATAACTGTACTTAATTTAAGTGGAAAACACGGAATTGTTCCAAAACATGACCAACAAAATGTTTGTAATATATCTGCTTACTTTGAGGCACCAGAACTTTTATTTTCCTTTTACATATTACCCTCCTTTAAAATATCTCTAATTTTCCCTTATACAGTCACCATTTCTTTGCATATAATAATATTTTTGCCTTTTGCACATTTTAATATACCAAAACTGGCATCTTTTTTTTTGTTCAGTTGCTAAATCATGCATAGAACCATTGTGTTTCAAATGCATTATTCAAAAATATGACAGAAGTTACATTTAGAAATCTCTTTGTATTTATAACCTTGTCCTAGAGTGTAGAAGCCTAAAGAGTACTCACCTTCATTTTATTTTTCTCTAGTCCAACTTTTATTTCTAAGTGTGTTTGAAATTGGTGGGATGACTGACAGATCAAATAAGCAATTATAAGCAAAAAATGGCATCAATTGTGCTTATTTTGGAGAACAATTTTCTCATTGTTGTCTAGCCAGTAAAAGAAACGGATATTCTTTGAGATAGTTTAAAAATGAAAGGCAGACAAAAAGGAGAGTAGATCAATAAAGAAATCAGAAACGTTAACCAGCAGATAATATGAGCCCTTTGAGTGCTGAAAAGCTTCCAAAAATTCCATTTTCAGTCAATGTACAAAAAGTGCTAGATAAGGTAAAAAGAAAAGGTAGAAAAATATAAAACTGGAGATACTGTAATTATATATGCATTCTGCAATAAAAAGGAAAATACACAGAAAACATTTCAAGTCAAATGCACACACAAACCTATTTAAGAAAGGGAAAAGGGAGGGAAGTACCTGTGTGGGAATGCTTATTACTGAATTGGGTGTTATGGTCTTGATACTTCAGCCAAGATCATTGTAAATCTCTGTTCTTAAGAATTAAATTGCTGACCTTGACTGAGCTGCAATCAGTTTGGATTCCGAAACAAGACAGCACACCTTCAGTTCACTGCTCTGCTCTCTTCACCCTTTTTTCCCCTCTGAATACATGGATTCTGGCTGAGCATGAACCTGTTCCTCAAACTGAGGAGTAAGAAGGAAATGCACAGTCAGTGAAAGCAGAAAACATGGCATGGGAAGAGTACTGGGATATGGTTTGGATGTGTAGTGATGGGATTAGGAATGCTAAGGCAAAGATGGAATGGGACTTGGAAAGGGATGTGAAGAATTATAAATACATATGTCAAAGAAGACAATAGCTCTAACCTGCCAACCATTCCAGGAAAATTGCCCGGAGTGCACCACAGCTGCCCGCTGGCTCTTTTATGCAGGTTAGGTTCCCACAGAAATTAGTGGAAAAATAGATGGTGTGCCCTGAGCTTACCTAAAAAAGTAGGTGAGCTATAACAGTGTGCATTTGCAGTGAACTGCTGCTGAAAACAGCAGTGTCGACATTAACCAAGACACGAGGATGTAACATAAACCATACACACTGTTATGAAGGAAATAGATTGTCAAAAGGGACAAGTTTTTGGAGAAAACTTTTATATGCTGCACACAGCAGAGAATACCAGTGATTTCAACACCTGCAAACTTCCTTTAGATGCTGTATTGGGAAAAATTTGAATCATCTATGGCAAATCTAGTCTGGTTTTGAGGCTTTTCCTTGCAGTTGTACAATAGCCTTTTAATGTCCTCCAGTATTTAAACATAGTGGTAAAATCTAATTCTTTTATTATGGTTATTCTTTTAGGTGATATTAATTCTTACAGGCTACAAATTGAATGATAGCTGTCTGACTAACTAAGAAAAGTATCTCCATGTACTCTGGATCCTTGGCTAACAAGCTAATTGTTAAACAGTTGTTGGCTGAAATCTGAAGACATGGAACATATGGCCTCAAAATGTTGCAATCCTGCAGGACTTTTTTGGGGAGGAAATAATGGTTCTATTGGACTCTGACAATTGAGGTTATGATTTTGATTATACAAAGGGATAACAGTGGAAGTTCAGGATAGCACATGCCATTCCTTCCAATTTACTAGAATAATTTTTCCCACTATAAGATGGAATGTCCTTCAGTAAGTATAATATACAATATAGCATAGAGTTAGTTTCATATAGAAATAAAATCTGAATTATTTAACTACTGATATAGTAATCAGTGGAGCAGATATATGCTAAAGTTCAATCAATAGAATTAAAAATCAGAGGTGAGTGAGCTGGGAATATATTACACCTAGTGCTTTGCTAACACTTCCTGTCATTTCAAGTTGAAAATAACCAAATGAATTTTCACAGGCAATTAGTTGTTAGAAATACCTGTGAAAGCAAGTATACTCCCAGTGTCTCCAAGTAATTTAGATCAGCATGTGTTGAGGAAGCCACACATCTTCAATAGCACACAAAAAATGTGCATGGTATGACTAGTAAGACTAAAAGAAATGAATTTCAGGAGGATAAGATATTATCAGCCTGTTGTTTCTGTCTTAGATTTAGCAAAGAAACAACCAAATACAAAAGTTACTCACACAAAGCCACGCCACTCTTTGGAGATAAGTAAGCCCTTCTCAATCAGAAGACATTTCATAATACAGCCCTGAGTGCTAATTATACCATAAATGAGTAACCTAATAACATGCACGGCTTTATTGCAAGACCCATAAGTTCATTTAACTATGATTCTGCTTGGTTTCTTTGAATGCAGTATGTAAAAACCACAGAATTTTTAACTGAAAATAGCAATGTTATATGATAGTTTCATACAAAACCAGTGAAAAATGGTAAGTCCACTTTTTGACATATGTTTACACTTAAATGCATGCATATGCATAGACTTGCACACAGAACTCTTAGATAAGGACTGTTGTGATCTTGTGGTGTGTGCAACATCAAACTCATGACAACCCTTGAGTTACTTTTTCTTATACTGTCTGTTTAAAAAAATATAAAAGCAGCACTTCAATGTACATCTACAAGATGTCTCTAATTTGGGGATGACTGAAGTCAAGCAAAGTTCAGAACTGTGCCCAGACATCTTTCCATATCTCAAAATATGGAGATTTTTTAGAATCAGGTTTTCCTCCATGTACTTTTATCTTGCATTCTTATCCTGATATTCTTAAATTTTGCTTTACTTTTACTTTACTAGGAAAACAACAAATAGGAAATAAAGTCCAATATTTATATCCCTTCCTTCCCAAAGAAAACATGAAAGCAAACTTTGCTGCTTTAT